>NW_027663491.1:0-415000 GCF_964034855.1 Anser brachyrhynchus | reverse complement strand
TGAAGTGCATCCCCATTGGTGCCAGTGCACTCTCTGGACTCACTGCACTGCATCCCCAGTGGTGCCAGTGCACTCTCTGGACTCACTGCACTGCATCTACAATGGTGCCAGTGCACTCTCTGGACTCACTGCACTGCATCCCCAGTGGTGCCAATGCACTCTCTGGACTCACTGCTGTGCATCCCCAGTGGTGCCAGTGCACTCTCTGGACTCACTGCACTGCATCCCCAGTGGTGCCAGTGCACTCTCTGGACTCACTGCACTGCATCCCCAGTGGTGCCAGTGCACTCTGTGGACTCACTGCTGTGCATCCCCATTGGTGCCAGTGCACTCTCTGGACTCACTGCACTGCATCCCCAGTGGTGTCAGTGCACTCTCTGGACTCACTGCACTGCATCCCCAGTGGTGCAAGTGCACTCTCTGGACTCACTGCAGTGCATCCCAAGTGGTGCCAATGCACTCTCTGGACTCACTGCAGTGCATCCCCAGTGGTGCCAGTACACTCACTGGACTCACTGCACTGCATCCCCAGTGGTGCCAGTGCACTCTCTGCACTCACTGAAGTGCAGCCCCATTGGTGCCAGTGAACTATCTGGACTCACTGCAGTGCATCCCCAGTGGTGCCAGTGCACTCTCTGGACTCACTGCACTGCATCCCCAGTGGTGCCAGTGCACTCTCTGGACTCACTGCACTGCATCCCCAGTGGTGCCAGTGCACTCTCTGGACTCACTGCACTGCATCTCCAATGGTGCCAGTGCACTCTCTGGACTCACTGCACTGCATCCCCAGTGGTGCCAATGCACTCTCTGGACTCACTGCTGTGCATCCCCAGTGGCGCCACTGCACTCTCTGGACTCACTGTACTGCATCCCCATTGGTGCCAGTGCACTCTCTGGACTCACTGCAGTGCATCCCCAGTGGTGCCAGTGCACTCTCTGGACTTGCTCCACTGCATCCCCAGTGGTGCCAGTGCACTCTCTGGACTCACTGCACTGCAACCCCAGTGTTGCCAGTGCACTCTCTGGACTCACTGCAATGCATACTCACTGGAGCCCGTGCACTCTCTGGACTCACTGCACAGCATCCCCAGTGGTGCCAGTGCACTCTCTGGACTCACTGCAGTGCATCCCCAGTGGTGCCAGTGCACTCTTTGGACTCACTGAAGTGCATTCTCAGTGGTGCAAGTGCACTCTCTGGACTCACTGCACTGCATCCCCAGTGGTGCCAGTGCGCTCTCTGGACTCACTGAAGTGCATCCCCAGTGGTGCCAGTACACTCTCTGGACTCACTGAAGGGCATTCTCAGTGGTGCCAGTGCACTCTCTGGACTCACTGCAGTGCATCCCCAGTGGTGCCAGTGCACTCTCTGGACTCACCGCACCGCATACCCAGTGGTGCCAGTGCACTCTCTGGACTCACTGCACTGCATCCCCAGTGGTGCCAGTGCACTCTCTGGACTCACTGCACTGCATCCCCAGTGGTGCAAGTGCACTCTCTGGACTCACTGCAGTGCATCCCCAGTGGTGCCAGTGCACTCTCTGGACTCACTGCAGTGCATCCCCAGTGGAGCCCGTGCACTCTCTGGACTCACTGAAGTGCATCCCCAGTGGTGCCAGTGCACTCTCTGGACTCACTGCACTGCATCCCCAGTGGTGCCAGTGCACTCTGTGGACTCACTGCAGTGCATCCCCAGTGGTGCCAGTGCACTCTCTGGACTCACTGCAGTGCATCCCCAGTGGTGCCAGTACACTCACTGGACTGACTGCACTGCATCCCCAGTGGTGCTAGTGCACTCTCTGGACTCACTGCACTGCATCGCCAGTGGTGCCAGTGCACTCTCTGGACTCACTGCACTGCATCCCCAGTGGTGCCAGTGCACTCTCTGGACTCACTGCACTGCATCCCCAGTGGTGCCAGTGCACTCTCTGGACTCACTGCACTGCATCCCCAGTGGTGCAAGTGCACTCTCTGGACTCACTGCAGTGCATCCCCAGTGGTGCCAATGCACTCTCTGGACTCACTGCAGTGCATCCCCAGTGGTGCCAGTACACTCACTGGACTCACTGCACTGCATCCCCAGTGGTGCCAGTGCACTCTCTGGACTCACTGCACTGCATCTCCAATGGTGCCAGTGTACTCTCTGGACTCACTGCACTGCATCCCCAGTGGAGCCAGTGCACTCTGTGGACTCACTGAAGTGCATCCCCATTGGTGCCAGTGCACTCTCTGGACTCACTGCACTGCATCCCCAGTGGTGCCAGTGCACTCTCTGGACTCACTGCACTGCATCCCCAGTGGTGCCAGTGCACTCTCTGGACTCACTGCAGTGCATCCCAAGTGGTGCCAAAGCACTCTCTGGACTCACTGCAGTGCATCCCCAGTGGTGCCAGTACACTCACTGGACTCACTGCACTGCATCCCCAGTGGTGCCAGTGCAGTCTCTGCACTCACTGAAGTGCATCTCCAGTGGTGCCAGTGAACTCTCTGGACTCACTGCAGTGCATCCCCAGTGGTGCCAGTGCACTCTCTGGACTCACTGCACTGCATCCCCAGTGGTGCCAGTGCACTCTCTGGACTCAATGCAGTGCATCCCACGTGGTGCCAATGCACTCTCTGGACTCACTGCAGTGCATCCCCAGTGGTGCCAGTACACTCACTGGACTAACTGCACTGCATCCCCAGTGGTGCCAGTGCACTCTCTGGACTCACTGCACTGCATCTCCAATGGTGCCAGTGTACTCTCTGGACTCACTGCACTGCATCCCCAGTGGAGCCAGTGCACTCTGTGGACTCACTGAAGTGCATCCCCATTGGTGCCAGTGCACTCTCTGGACTCACTGCACTGCATCCCCAGTGGTGCCAGTGCACTCTCTGGACTCACTGCACTGCATCCCCAGTGGTGCCAGTGCACTCTCTGGACTCACTGCAGTGCATCCCAAGTGGTGCCAAAGCACTCTCTGGACTCACTGCAGTGCATCCCCAGTGGTGCCAGTACACTCACTGGACTCACTGCACTGCATCCCCAGTGGTGCCAGTGCAGTCTCTGCACTCACTGAAGTGCATCTCCAGTGGTGCCAGTGAACTCTCTGGACTCACTGCAGTGCATCCCCAGTGGTGCCAGTGCACTCTCTGGACTCACTGCACTGCATCCCCAGTGGTGCCAGTGCACTCTCTGGACTCACTGCACTGCATCCCCAGTGTTGCCAGTGCACTCTCTGGACTCACTGCACTGCATCTCCAATGGTGCCAGTGCACTCTCTGGACTCACTGCACTGCATCCCCAGTGGTGCCAGTGCACTCTCTGGACTCACTGCTGTGCATCCCCAGTGGTGCCAGTGCACTCTCTGGACTCACTGCACTGCATCACCAGTGGTGCCAGTGCACTCTCTGGACTCACTGCACTGCATCTCCAGTGGTGCCAGTGCACTCTGTGGGCTCACTGCTGTGCATCCCCATTGGTGCCAGTGCACTCTCTGGACTCACTGCACTGCATCCCCAGTGGTGCCAGTGCACTCTCTGGACTCACTGCACTGCATCCCCAGTGGTGCAAGTGCACTCTCTGGACTCACTGCAGTGCATCCCCAGTGGTGCCAGTGCACTCTCTGGACTCACTGCAGTGCATCCCCAGTGGAGCCCGTGCACTCTCTGGACTCACTGAAGTGCATCCCCAGTGGTGCCAGTGCACTCTCTGGACTCACTGCACTGCATCCCCAGTGGTGCCAGTGCACTCTGTGGACTCACTGCACTGCATCCCCAGTGGTGCCAGTGCACTCTCTGGACTCACTGCAGTGCATCCCCAGTGGTGCCAGTACACTCACTGGACTGACTGCACTGCATCCCCAGTGGTGCTAGTGCACTCTCTGGACTCACTGCACTGCATCCCCAGTGGTGCCAGTGCACTCTCTGGACTCACTGCACTGCATCCCCAGTGGTGCCAGTGCACTCTCTGGACTCACTGCACTGCATCCCCAGTGGTGCAAGTGCACTCTCTGGACTCACTGCAGTGCATCCCAAGTGGTGCCAATGCACTCTCTGGACTCACTGCAGTGCATCCCCAGTGGTGCCAGTACACTCACTGGACTCACTGCACTGCATCCCCAGTGGTGCCAGTGCACTCTCTGGACTCACTGCACTGCATCCCAAGTGGTGCCAAAGCACTCTCTGGACTCACTGCAGTGCATCCCCAGTGGTGCCAGTACACTCACTGGACTCACTGCACTGCATCCCCAGTGGTGCCAGTGCAGTCTCTGCACTCACTGAAGTGCATCTCCAGTGGTGCCAGTGAACTCTCTGGACTCACTGCAGTGCATCCCCAGTGGTGCCAGTGCACTCTCTGGACTCACTGCACTGCATCCCCAGTGGTGCCAGTGCACTCTCTGGACTCACTGCAGTGCATCCCAAGTGGTGCCAATGCACTCTCTGGACTCACTGCAGTGCATCCCCAGTGGTGCCAGTACACTCACTGGACTCACTGCACTGCATCCCCAGTGGTGCCAGTGCACTCTCTGGACTCACTGCACTGCATCTCCAATGGTGCCAGTGTACTCTCTGGACTCACTGCACTGCATCCCCAGTGGAGCCAGTGCACTCTGTGGACTCACTGAAGTGCATCCCCATTGGTGCCAGTGCACTCTCTGGACTCACTGCACTGCATCCCCAGTGGTGCCAGTGCACTCTCTGGACTCACTGCACTGCATCCCCAGTGGTGCCAGTGCACTCTCTGGACTCACTGCAGTGCATCCCAAGTGGTGCCAAAGCACTCTCTGGACTCACTGCAGTGCATCCCCAGTGGTGCCAGTACACTCACTGGACTCACTGCACTGCATCCCCAGTGGTGCCAGTGCAGTCTCTGCACTCACTGAAGTGCATCTCCAGTGGTGCCAGTGAACTCTCTGGACTCACTGCAGTGCATCCCCAGTGGTGCCAGTGCACTCTCTGGACTCACTGCACTGCATCCCCAGTGGTGCCAGTGCACTCTCTGGACTCACTGCACTGCATCCCCAGTGGTGCCAGTGCACTCTCTGGACTCACTGCACTGCATCTCCAATGGTGCCAGTGCACTCTCTGGACTCACTGCACTGCATCCCCAGTGGTGCCAATGCACTCTCTGGACTCACTGCACTGCATCCCCAGTGGTGCCAGTGCACTCTCTGGACTCACTGCACTGCATCACCAGTGGTGCCAGTGCACTCTCTGGACTCACTGCACTGCATCCCCAGTGGTGCCAGTGCACTCTGTGGGCTCACTGCTGTGCATCCCCATTGGTGCCAGTGCACTCTCTGGACTCACTGCACTGCATCCCCAGTGGTGCCAGTGCACTCTCTGGACTCACTGCACTGCATCCCCAGTGGTGCAAGTGCACTCTCTGGACTCACTGCAGTGCATCCCCAGTGGTGCCAGTGCACTCTCTGGACTCACTGCAGTGCATCCCCAGTGGAGCCCGTGCACTCTCTGGACTCACTGAAGTGCATCCCCAGTGGTGCCAGTGCACTCTCTGGACTCACTGCACTGCATCCCCAGTGGTGCCAGTGCACTCTGTGGACTCACTGCACTGCATCCCCAGTGGTGCCAGTGCACTCTCTGGACTCACTGCAGTGCATCCCCAGTGGTGCCAGTACACTCACTGGACTGACTGCACTGCATCCCCAGTGGTGCTAGTGCACTCTCTGGACTCACTGCACTGCATCGCCAGTGGTGCCAGTGCACTCTCTGGACTCACTGCACTGCATGCCCAGTGGTGCCAGTGCACTCTCTGGACTCACTGCACTGCATCCCCAGTGGTGCCAGTGCACTCTCTGGACTCACTGCACTGCATCCCCAGTGGTGCAAGTGCACTCTCTGGACTCACTGCAGTGCATCCCAAGTGGTGCCAATGCACTCTCTGGACTCACTGCAGTGCATCCCCAGTGGTGCCAGTACACTCACTGGACTCACTGCACTGCATCCCCAGTGGTGCCAGTGCACTCTCTGGACTCACTGCACTGCATCTCCAATGGTGCCAGTGTACTCTCTGGACTCACTGCACTGCATCCCCAGTGGAGCCAGTGCACTCTGTGGACTCACTGAAGTGCATCCCCATTGGTGCCAGTGCACTCTCTGGACTCACTGCACTGCATCCCCAGTGGTGCCAGTGCACTCTCTGGACTCACTGCACTGCATCTACAATGGTGCCAGTGCACTCTCTGGACTCACTGCACTGCATCCCCAGTGGTGCCAATGCACTCTCTGGACTCACTGCTGTGCATCCCCAGTGGTGCCAGTGCACTCTCTGGACTCACTGCACTGCATCCCCAGTGGTGCCAGTGCACTCTCTGGACTCACTGCACTGCATCCCCAGTGGTGCCAGTGCACTCTGTGGACTCACTGCTGTGCATCCCCATTGGTGCCAGTGCACTCTCTGGACTCACTGCACTGCATCCCCAGTGGTGTCAGTGCACTCTCTGGACTCACTGCACTGCATCCCCAGTGGTGCAAGTGCACTCTCTGGACTCACTGCAGTGCATCCCAAGTGGTGCCAATGCACTCTCTGGACTCACTGCAGTGCATCCCCAGTGGTGCCAGTACACTCACTGGACTCACTGCACTGCATCCCCAGTGGTGCCAGTGCACTCTCTGCACTCACTGAAGTGCAGCCCCATTGGTGCCAGTGAACTATCTGGACTCACTGCAGTGCATCCCCAGTGGTGCCAGTGCACTCTCTGGACTCACTGCACTGCATCCCCAGTGGTGCCAGTGCACTCTCTGGACTCACTGCACTGCATCCCCAGTGGTGCCAGTGCACTCTCTGGACTCACTGCACTGCATCTCCAATGGTGCCAGTGCACTCTCTGGACTCACTGCACTGCATCCCCAGTGGTGCCAATGCACTCTCTGGACTCACTGCTGTGCATCCCCAGTGGCGCCACTGCACTCTCTGGACTCACTGTACTGCATCCCCATTGGTGCCAGTGCACTCTCTGGACTCACTGCAGTGCATCCCCAGTGGTGCCAGTGCACTCTCTGGACTTGCTCCACTGCATCCCCAGTGGTGCCAGTGCACTCTCTGGACTCACTGCACTGCAACCCCAGTGTTGCCAGTGCACTCTCTGGACTCACTGCAATGCATACTCACTGGAGCCCGTGCACTCTCTGGACTCACTGCACAGCATCCCCAGTGGTGCCAGTGCACTCTCTGGACTCACTGCAGTGCATCCCCAGTGGTGCCAGTGCACTCTTTGGACTCACTGAAGTGCATTCTCAGTGGTGCAAGTGCACTCTCTGGACTCACTGCACTGCATCCCCAGTGGTGCCAGTGCGCTCTCTGGACTCACTGAAGTGCATCCCCAGTGGTGCCAGTACACTCTCTGGACTCACTGAAGGGCATTCTCAGTGGTGCCAGTGCACTCTCTGGACTCACTGCAGTGCATCCCCAGTGGTGCCAGTGCACTCTCTGGACTCACCGCACCGCATACCCAGTGGTGCCAGTGCACTCTCTGGAGTAACTGCAGTGCATCACCAGTGGTGCCACTGCACTCTCTGGACTCACTGCACTGCATCCCCAGTGGTGCCAGAGCACTCTCTGGACTCACTGCACTGCATCCCCAGCGGTGCCAGTGCACTCTCTGGACTCACTGCACTGCATCCCCAGTGGTGCCAGAGCACTCTCTGGACTCACTGCACTGCATCCCCAGTGGAGCCAGTGCGATCTCTGGACTCACTGCACTGCATCCCCAGTGGTGCCGGTGCACTCTGTGGACTCACTGCAGTGCATCCCCAGTGGAGCCCGTGCACTCTGTGGACTCACTGCAGTGCATTCTCAGTGGTGCCAGTGCACTCTCTGGACTCACTGCACTGCATCCCCAGTGGTGCCAGTACACTCACTGGACTGACTGCACTGCATCCCCAGTGGTGCTAGTGCACTCTCTGGACTCACTGCACTGCATCTCCAGTGGTGCCAGAGCACTCTCTGGACTCACTGCAGTGCATCCCCAGTGGTGCCAGTGCACTCTCTGGACTCACTGCGCTGCATCCCCAGTGGTGCCAGTGCACTCTGTGGACTCACTGCTGTGCATCCCCATTGGTGCCAGTGCACTCTCTGGACTCACTGCACTGCATCCCCAGTGGTGCCAGTGCACTCTGTGGACTCACTGCAGTGCATCCCCAGTGGTGCCAATGCACTCTCTGGACCTCCGGCACCGCATCCCCAGTGGAGCCAGTGCACTCTCTGGACTCGCGGCACTGCATCCCCAGTGGTTCCAGTGCACTCTCTCGAGTCACTGCACTACATCCCCAGTTGTGCCAGTGCACTCACTGGACTCACTGTACTGCATCATCAGTGGTGCCACTGCACTCTCTGGACTCACTGCACTGCATCCCCAGTGGTGCCAGTGCACTCTCTGGACTCACTGCACTGCATCCCCAGTGGTGCCAGTGCTATCCCTGGACTCACTGTAGTGCATCCCCAGTGGTGCCAGTGCACTCTCTGGACTCACTGCAGTGCATCCCCAGTGGTTCCAGTGCACTCTCTGGACTCACTGAAGTGCATTCTCTGTGGTGCCAGTGCACTCTCTGGACTCACTGCAGTGCATCCCCAGTTGTGCCAGTGCACTCACTGGACTCACTGCACTGCATCCCCAGTGGTGCCAGTGCTATCCCTGGACTCACTGTAGTGCATCCCCAGTGGTGCCAGTGCACTCTCTGGACTCACTGCAGGGCATCCCCAGTGGTGCCAGTGCACTCTCTGGACTCACTGCGCTGCATCCCCAGTGCTGCCAGTGCACTCTCTGGACTCACTGCACTGCATCACCTGTGGTGCCAGTGCACTCTCTGGACTCACTGCACCGCATCCGCAGTGGTGCCAGTGCACTCTCTAGAGTCACTGCGCTGCATCCCCAGTTGTGCCAGTGCACTCTCTGGACTCGCTGCAGTGCATCCCCAGTGGTGCCAGTGCACTCTCTGGACTCACTGCAGTGCATCCCCAGTGGTGCTAGTGCACTCTCTGGACTCACTGAAGTGCATCCCCAGTGGTGCCAGTGCACTCTCTGGACTCACTGCAGTGCATCCCCAGTGGTGCCAGTGCACTCTCTGGACTCGCGTCACTGCATACCCAGTGGTGCCAGTGCACTCTCTGGACTCACTGCAGTGCATCCCCAGTGGTGCCAGTGCACTCTCTGGACTCACTGCAGTGCATCCCCAGTGGTGCCAGTGCACTCTCTGGACTCACTGCAGTGCATCCCCAGTGGTGCCAGTGCACTCTCTGGACTCACTGCACTGCATCCCCAGTGGTGCTAGTGCACTCTCTGGACTCACTGCAGTGCATCCCCAGTGGTGCCAGTGCACTCTCTGGACTCACTGCAGTGCATCCCCAGTGGTGCCAGTGCACTCTCTGGACTCACTGCACTGCATCCCCAGTTGTGCCAGTGCACTCTCTGGACTCACTGCAGTGCATCCCCAGTGGTGCCAGTGCACTCTCTGGACTCACTGCAGTGCATCCCCAGTGGTGCCAGTGCACTCTCTGGACTCGCGTCACTGCATACCCAGTGGTGCCAGTGCACTCTCTGGACTCACTGAAGTGCATCCCCAGTGGTGCCAGTGCACTCTCTGGACTCACTGCAGTGCATTCCCGGTGGTGCCAGTGCACTCTCTGGACTCACTGCACTGCATCCCCAGTGGTGCTAGTGCACTCTGGACTCACTGCAGTGCATCCCCAGTGGTGCCAGTGCACTCTCTGGACTCACTGCAGTGCATCCCCAGTGGTGCTAGTGCACTCTGGACTCACTGCAGTGCATCCCCAGTGGTGCCAGTGCACTCTCTGGACTCACTGCACTGCATCCCCAGTGGTGCCAGTGCACTCTCTGGACTCACTGTACTGCATCCCCAGTGGTGCCAGTGCACTCTCTGGACTCACCGCACTGCACCCTGAGTGGTGCCAGTGCACTCTCTGGACTCACTGCACCGCATCCCCAGTGGTGCCAGTGCACCCTCTAGAGTCACTGCGCTGCATCCCCAGTGGTGCCAGTGCACTCTCTGGAGTGACTGCAGTGCATCCCCAGTGGTGCCAGTGCACTCTCTGGACTCACTGCACTGCATCCCCAGTGGTGCCAGTGCACTCTCTTGACTCACTGCACTGCACCCTGAGTGGTGCCAGTACACTCTCTGGACTCACTGCACTGCATCCCCAGTGGTGCCAGTGCACTCTCTAGAGTCACTGTACTGCATCCCCAGTGGTGCCAAAGCACTCTCTGGACTCCCGCCACCGCATCCCCAGTGGTTCCAGTGCACTCTCTGCACTCACTGCACTGCATCCCGAGTGGTGCCAGTGCACTCTCTGGACTCACTGCAGTCCATCCCCAGTGGTGCCAGTGCACTCCCTGGACTCACTGCAGTGCATCCCCAGTGCTGCCAGTGCTCTCTCTGGACTCACTGCACTGCATCCACATTGGTGCCAGTGCACTCTCTGGACTCACTGCGCTGCATCCCCAGTGGTGCCAGTACACTCACTGGACTCACTGCACTGTATCCCCAGTGGTGCCAGTGCAGTCTCTGCACTCACTGAAGTGCATCTCCAGTGGTGCCAGTGAACTCTCTGGACTCACTGCACTGCATCCCCAGTGGTGCCAGTGCACTCTCTGGACTCACTGCACTGCATCCCTAGGGCACTCTCTGCAGACACTGCAGTGCATCCCCAAAGGTGACAGTGCACTCTCTGGACTCACTGCACTGCATCCCCAGTGGTGCCAGTGCACTCTCTGGACTCACTGCTGTGCATCCCCATTGGTGCCAGTGCACTCTCTGGACTCACTGCACTGCATCCCCAGTGGTGCCAGTGCACTCTGTGGACTCACTGCAGTGCATCCCCAGTGGTGCCAATGCACTCTCTGGACCTCCGGCACCGCATCCCCAGTGGAGCCAGTGCACTCTCTGGACTCGCGGCACTGCATCCCCAGTGGTTCCAGTGCACTCTCTCGAGTCACTGCACTACATCCCCAGTGGTGCCAGAGCACTCTCTGGACTCACTGCACTGCATCCCCAGTGGAGCCAGTGCGATCTCTGGACTCACTGCACTGCATCCCCAGTGGTGCCAGTGCACTCTGTGGACTCACTGCAGTGCATCCCCAGTGGAGCCCGTGCACTCTGTGGACTCACTGCAGTGCATTCTCAGTGGTGCCAGTGCACTCTCTGGACTCACTGCACTGCATCCCCAGTGGTGCCAGTACACTCACTGGACTGACTGCACTGCATCCCCAGTGGTGCTAGTGCACTCTCTGGACTCACTGCACTGCATCTCCAGTGGTGCCAGAGCACTCTCTGGACTCACTGCACTGCATCCCCAGTGGTGCCAGTGCACTCTGTGGACTCACTGCAGTGCATCCCCAGTGGTGCCAATGCACTCTCTGGACCTCCGGCACCGCATCCCCAGTGGAGCCAGTGCACTCTCTGGACTCGCGGCACTGCATCCCCAGTGGTTCCAGTGCACTCTCTCGAGTCACTGCACTACATCCCCAGTTGTGCCAGTGCACTCACTGGACTCACTGTACTGCATCATCAGTGGTGCCACTGCACTCTCTGGACTCACTGCACTGCATCCCCAGTGGTGCCAGTGCACTCTCTGGACTCACTGCACTGCATCCCCAGTGGTGCCAGTGCTATCCCTGGACTCACTGTAGTGCATCCCCAGTGGTGCCAGTGCACTCTCTGGACTCACTGCAGTGCATCCCCAGTGGTGCCAGTGCACTCTCTGGACTCACTGAAGTGCATTCTCTGTGGTGCCAGTGCACTCTCTGGACTCACTGCAGTGCATCCCCAGTTGTGCCAGTGCACTCACTGGACTCACTGCACTGCATCCCCAGTGGTGCCAGTGCTATCCCTGGACTCACTGCACTGCATCCCCAGTGGTGCCAGTGCACTCTCTGGACTCACTGCAGGGCATCCCCAGTGGTGCCAGTGCACTCTCTGGACTCACTGCGCTGCATCCCCAGTGCTGCCAGTGCACTCTCTGGACTCACTGCACTGCATCACCTGTGGTGCCAGTGCACTCTCTGGACTCACTGCACCGCATCCGCAGTGGTGCCAGTGCACTCTCTAGAGTCACTGCGCTGCATCCCCAGTTGTGCCAGTGCACTCTCTGGACTCACTGCAGTGCATCCCCAGTGGTGCCAGTGCACTCTCTGGACTCACTGCAGTGCATCCCCAGTGGTACCAGTGCACTCTCTGGACTCGCGTCACTGCATCCCCAGTGGTGCCACTGCACTCTCTGGACTCGCGTCACTGCATACCCAGTGGTGCCAGTGCACTCTCTGGACTCACTGAAGTGCATCCCCAGTGGTGCCAGTGCACTCTCTGGACTCACTGCAGTGCATTCCCGGTGGTGCCAGTGCACTCTCTGGACTCACTGCACTGCATCCCCAGTGGTGCTAGTGCACTCTGGACTCACTGCAGTGCATCCCCAGTGGTGCCAGTGCACTCTCTGGATTCACTGCAGTGCATCCCCAGTGGTGCTAGTGCACTCTGGACTCACTGCAGTGCATCCCCAGTGGTGCCAGTGCACTCTCTGGACTCACTGCACTGCATCCCCAGTGGTGCCAGTGCACTCTCTGGACTCACTGTACTGCATCCCCAGTGGTGCCAGTGCACTCTCTGGACTCACCGCACTGCACCCTGAGTGGTGCCAGTGCACTCTCTGGACTCACTGCACCGCATCCCCAGTGGTGCCAGTGCACCCTCTAGAGTCACTGCGCTGCATCCCCAGTGGTGCCAGTGCACTCTCTGGAGTGACTGCAGTGCATCCCCAGTGGTGCCAGTGCACTCTCTGGACTCACTGCACTGCATCCCCAGTGGTGCCAGTGCACTCTCTTGACTCACTGCACTGCACCCTGAGTGGTGCCAGTGCACTCTCTGGACTCACTGCACTGCATCCCCAGTGGTGCCAGTGCACTCTCTAGAGTCACTGTACTGCATCCCCAGTGGTGCCAAAGCACTCTCTGGACTCCCGCCACCGCATCCCCAGTGGTTCCAGTGCACTCTCTGCACTCACTGCACTGCATCCCGAGTGGTGCCAGTGCACTCTCTGGACTCACTGCAGTCCATCCCCAGTGGTGCCAGTGCACTCTCTGGACTCACTGCAGTGCATCCCCAGTGCTGCCAGTGCTCTCTCTGGACTCACTGCACTGCATCCACATTGGTGCCAGTGCACTCTCTGGACTCACTGCGCTGCATCCCCAGTGGTGCCAGTACACTCACTGGACTCACTGCACTGTATCCCCAGTGGTGCCAGTGCAGTCTCTGCACTCACTGAAGTGCATCTCCAGTGGTGCCAGTGAACTCTCTGGACTCACTGCACTGCATCCCCAGTGGTGCCAGTGCACTCTCTGGACTCACTGCACTGCATCCCTAGGGCACTCTCTGCAGACACTGCAGTGCATCCCCAAAGGTGACAGTGCACTCTCTGGACTCACTGCACTGCATCCCCAGTGGTGCCAGTGCACTCTGTGGACTCACTGCTGTGCATCCCCATTGGTGCCAGTGCACTCTCTGGACTCACTGCACTGCACCCCAGTGGTGCCAGTGCACTCTGTGGACTCACTGCAGTGAATCCCCAGTGGTGCCAATGCACTCTCTGGACCTCCGGCACCGCATCCCCAGTGGAGCCAGTGCACTCTCTGGACTCGCGGCACTGCATCCCCAGTGGTTCCAGTGCACTCTCTCGAGTCACTGCACTACATCCCCAGTTGTGCCAGTGCACTCACTGGACTCACTGTACTGCATCATCAGTGGTGCCACTGCACTCTCTGGACTCACTGCACTGCATCCCCAGTGGTGCCAGTGCACTCTCTGGACTCACTGCACTGCATCCCCAGTGGTGCCAGTGCTATCCCTGGACTCACTGTAGTGCATCCCCAGTGGTGCCAGTGCACTCTCTGGACTCACTGCAGTGCATCCCCAGTGGTGCCAGTGCACTCTCTGGACTCACTGAAGTGCATTCTCTGTGGTGCCAGTGCACTCTCTGGACTCACTGCAGTGCATCCCCAGTTGTGCCAGTGCACTCACTGGACTCACTGCACTGCATCCCCAGTGGTGCCAGTGCTATCCCTGGACTCACTGTAGTGCATCCCCAGTGGTGCCAGTGCACTCTCTGGACTCACTGCAGGGCATCCCCAGTGGTGCCAGTGCACTCTCTGGACTCACTGCAGTGCATCCCCAGTGGTGCCAGTGCACTCTCTGGACTCACTGCAGTGCATCCCCAGTGGTACCAGTGCACTCTCTGGACTCGCGTCACTGCATCCCCAGTGGTGCCACTGCACTCTCTGGACTCGCGTCACTGCATACCCAGTGGTGCCAGTGCACTCTCTGGACTCACTGAAGTGCATCCCCAGTGGTGCCAGTGCACTCTCTGGACTCACTGCAGTGCATTCCCGGTGGTGCCAGTGCACTCTCTGGACTCACTGCACTGCATCCCCAGTGGTGCTAGTGCACTCTGGACTCACTGCAGTGCATCCCCAGTGGTGCCAGTGCACTCTCTGGACTCACTGCAGTGCATCCCCAGTGGTGCTAGTGCACTCTGGACTCACTGCAGTGCATCCCCAGTGGTGCCAGTGCACTCTCTGGACTCACTGCACTGCATCCCCAGTGGTGCCAGTGCACTCTCTGGACTCACTGTACTGCATCCCCAGTGGTGCCAGTGCACTCTCTGGACTCACCGCACTGCACCCTGAGTGGTGCCAGTGCACTCTCTGGACTCACTGCACCGCATCCCCAGTGGTGCCAGTGCACCCTCTAGAGTCACTGCGCTGCATCCCCAGTGGTGCCAGTGCACTCTCTGGAGTGACTGCAGTGCATCCCCAGTGGTGCCAGTGCACTCTCTGGACTCACTGCACTGCATCCCCAGTGGTGCCAGTGCACTCTCTTGACTCACTGCACTGCACCCTGAGTGGTGCCAGTGCACTCTCTGGACTCACTGCACTGCATCCCCAGTGGTGCCAGTGCACTCTCTAGAGTCACTGTACTGCATCCCCAGTGGTGCCAAAGCACTCTCTGGACTCCCGCCACCGCATCCCCAGTGGTTCCAGTGCACTCTCTGCACTCACTGCACTGCATCCCGAGTGGTGCCAGTGCACTCTCTGGACTCACTGCAGTCCATCCCCAGTGGTGCCAGTGCACTCTCTGGACTCACTGCAGTGCATCCCCAGTGCTGCCAGTGCTCTCTCTGGACTCACTGCACTGCATCCACATTGGTGCCAGTGCACTCTCTGGACTCACTGCGCTGCATCCCCAGTGGTGCCAGTACACTCACTGGACTCACTGCACTGTATCCCCAGTGGTGCCAGTGCAGTCTCTGCACTCACTGAAGTGCATCTCCAGTGGTGCCAGTGAACTCTCTGGACTCACTGCACTGCATCCCCAGTGGTGCCAGTGCACTCTCTGGACTCACTGCACTGCATCCCTAGGGCACTCTCTGCAGACACTGCAGTGCATCCCCAAAGGTGACAGTGCACTCTCTGGACTCACTGCACTGCATCCCCAGTGGTGCCAGTGCACTCTCTGGACTCAGTGCACTACTCCAGCCGCGGCAGTCGCTCCAGCCGCGGTAGCCCTCCAGCCGCGGCAGCCGCTCCGTCCGCGGCATACGCGGCAGACTCTCCAACCGCGGCAGCCGCTCCAGCCGCGGAAGCCGCGGCAGCCGCTCCAAACGCGGCAGGCGCTCCAACCGCGGCAACCGCTGCACTCGGTAGCGGCTGGAGCGGCTGCCGCGGCAAGAGCGGCTGGAGCGGCTGCCGCGGCTGGATCTCCTGCCGCGTTTGGAGCGGTTACCGCGGCTGGAGCGGCTGGAGCGGCTGACGCGGCTGGAGCGGCTGCCGCGGCTGGATCTCCTGCCGCGTTTGGAGCGGTTACCGCGGCTGGAGCGGCTGGAGCGGCTGCCGCGGCTGGAGCGTCTGCCGCGGCTGGAGGGGCTACCGCGGCTGGAGCGGTTGACGCGGCTGGAGCGGAAACCGAGGCTGGAGCGCCACTCTCTGGACTCACTGCACTGCATCACCAGTGGTGCCAGTGCACTCTCTGGACTCACTGCACTGCATCACCAGTGGTGCCAGTGCACTCACTGGACTCACTGCAGTGCATCCCCAGTGGTGCCAGTGCACTCTCTGGACTCACTGCACTGCATCCCCAGAGGCGCTAGTGCACTCTCTGGACTCACTGCAGTGCATCCCCAGTGGTGCCAGTGCACTCTCTGGACACACTGAAGTGTAATTTCAGTGGTGCCAGTGCACTCTCTGGACTCACTGCACTGCATCCCCAGTGGTGCCAGTGCACTCTCTGGACTCACTGCACTGAAGCTCCAGTGGTGCCAGTGCACTCTCTGGACTCACTGCAGTGCATCCCCAGTGGTGCCAGTGCGCTCTCTGGACTCACTGCAGTGCATCCCCCGTGGTGCAAGTGCACTCTCTGGACTCACTGGAGTGCATCACCTGTGGTGCCAGTGCACTCTCTGGACTCACTGCACTGCATCCCCAGTGCTGCCAGGGCACTCTATGGACTCACTGCACTGCATCCCCAGTGGTGCCAGTGCACTCTCTGGACTCACTGAAGTGCATTCTCAGTGGAGCCTGTGCACTCTCTGGACTCACTGCACTGCATCCCCAGTGGTGCCAGTGCACTCTCTGGACTCACTGCACTGCATCCCCAGTGGTGCCAGTGCTATCCCTGGACTCACTGTACTGCATCCCCAGTGGTGCCAGTGCACTCTCTGGACTCACTGCAGTGCATCCCCAGTGGTGCCAGTACACTCTCTGGACTCACTGAAGTGCATTCTCAGTGGTGCCAGTGCACTCACTGGACTCACTGCACTGCATCCCCAGTGGTGCCAGTGCACTCTCTGGGCTCACTGCAGGGCATCCCCAGTGGTGCCAGTGCACTCTCTGGACTCACTGCAGTGCATCCCCAGTGGTGCCAGTGCTATCCCTGGACTCACTGTAGTGCATCCCCAGTGGTGCCAGTGCACTCTCTAGACTCACTGCAGGGCATCCCCAGTGGTGCCAGTGCACTCTCTGGACTCACTGCACTGCATCCCCAGTGGTGCCAGTGCACTCTCTGGACTCACTGCAGTGCATCCCCAGTAGTGCCAGTGCACTCTCTGCACTCACTTCACTGCATCGCCAGTGGTGCCAGTGCACTCTCTGGACTCACTGCACTGCATTCCCAGTGGTGACAGTGAAGTCTTTGGACTCACTGCACTCCATCCCCACTGGTGCCTTTGCACTCCCTGGACTCACTGCACTGCTCCAGCCGCGGCAGCCGCTCCAGCCGCGGTAGCCCTCCAGCCGTGGCAGCCGCTCCACTCGGTAGCGGCTGGAGCGGCTGCCGCGGCTGGAGCGGCTGGAGCGGCTGCCGCGGCTGGAGCGGCTGCCGCGGTTGGAGCGGCTGCCGCGGCTGGAGCGGCTGGAGCGGATGCCGCGGCTGGAGCGGCTGGAGCGGCTGCCGCGGCTGGAGCGTCTGGCGCGGCTGGAGGAGCTACCGCGTCTGGAGCGGTTAACGCGGCTGGAGCGGATGCCGAGGCTGGAGCGGATGCCGCGGCTGGTGCGGCTGGAGAGGCTGCCGCGGCTGGAGCAGTGCAGTGAGTCCAGAGAGTGCACTGGCACCAGTGGGGATGCACTGCAGTGAGTAAAGAGAGTGCACTGGCACCACTGGGGATGCAGTGCAGTGAGTCCAGAGAGTGTACTGGCACCACTGGGGATGCAGTGCAGTGAGTCCAGAGAGTGCACTGGCACCACTGGGGATGCAGCGCAGTGAGTCCAGAGAGTGCACTGGCACCACTGGGCATGCAGTGCTGTGAGTCCAGAGAGTGCCCCGGCAACACTGGGAATGCACTACAGTGACTGCAGAGACTGCACTGACACCACTGCGGATGCAGTGCCGCGAGTCCAGAGAGTGCACTGGCACCACTGGGGATGCGGTGCCGGGAGTCCAGAGAGTGCTTTGGCACCACTGGGGATGCACTGCAGTTAGTCCAGAGAGTGCACTGGCACCACTGGGGATGCAGTGCCGTGAGTCCAGAGAATGCACTGGCACCACTGGGGATACGGTGCCGGGAGTCCAGAGAGTGCACTGACACCACTGGGGATGCGGTGCCTGGAGTCCAGAGAGTGCTTTGGCACCACTGGGGATGCAGTGCAGTGAGTCCACAGAGTGCACTGACACCACTGGGGATGCTGAGCAGTGAGTCCAGAGAGTTCACTGGCACCACTGAGAATGCATTTCAGTGAGTCCAGAGAGTGCCGTTCCAGCCTCGGCATCCGCTCCAGCCGAGTCAACCCCGCGGTTGCCCCTCCAGCCGCGGCAGACGCTCCAGACGCGGCAGCCGCTCCAGCCGCTCCAGCCGCGGCAGCCGCTCCAGCCCCTCCAGCCGCGCCAGCCTCTCCATCCGCGGCAGCCGCTCCAGCCGCGACAACCGCTCCAGCCGCTCCAACCGCGGCAGCCGGTCCAGCCGCTACCGAGTGGAGCGGCTGCCACGGCTGGAGGGCTACCGCGGCTGGAGCGGCTGCCGCGGCTGGAGCAGTGCAGTGAGTCCAGGGAGTGCAAAGGCACCAGTGGGGATGGAGTGCAGTGAGTCCAAAGACTTCACGGTCACCACTGGGAATGCAGTGCAGTGAGTCCAGGGAGTGCACTTGC
Organism: Anser brachyrhynchus; assembly: GCF_964034855.1. Classification (NCBI taxonomy): domain Eukaryota; kingdom Metazoa; phylum Chordata; class Aves; order Anseriformes; family Anatidae; genus Anser; species Anser brachyrhynchus. The sequence goes on along the minus strand of NW_027663491.1, from coordinate 396,361 downwards.
ACCACTGGGGATGCAGCGCAGTGACTCCAGAGAGTGCACTGGCACCACTGGGGATGCACTGCAGTGAGTCCAGAGAGTGCACTGGCTCCACTGAGAATGCACTTCAGTGAGTCCAGAGAGTGCACTGGCACCACTGGGGATGCAGTGCAGTGAGTCAAGAGAGTGCACTGGCAGGACTGGGGATGCAGTGCAGTGAGTCCAGAGAGTGCACTGGCACCACTGGGGATGCACTGCAGTGAGTCCAGAGAGTGCACTGGCACCACTGGGGATGCAGTGCTGTGAGTCCAGAGAGTGCCCCGGCAACACTGGGAATGCACTACAGTGACTGCAGAGACTGCACTGACACCACTGCGGATGCAGTGCCGCGAGTCCAGAGAGTGCACTGGCACCACTGGGGATGCACAGCAGTGAGTCCACAGAGTGCAATGGCACCACTGGGGATGCACTGCAGTGAGTCCAGAGTGCACTAGCACCACTGGGGATGCAGAGCAGTGAGTCCACAGAGTGCACTGGCACCACTGAGAATGCATTTCAGTGAGTCCAGAGAGTGCCGTTCCAGCCTCGGCATCCGCTCCAGCCGAGTCAACCCCGCGGTAGCCCCTCCATCCGCGGCAGACGCTCCAGACGCGACAGCCGCTCCAGCCGCGGCAGCCGCTCCAGCCCCTCCAGCCGCGCCAGCCTCTCCATCCGCGGCAGCCGCTCCAGCCGCGGCAGCCGCTCCAGCCGCTCCAACCGCGGCAGCCGCTCCAGCCGCTACCGAGTGGAGCGGCTGCCACGGCTGGAGGGCTACCGCGGCTGGAGCGGCTGCCGCGGCTGGAGCAGTGCAGTGAGTCCAGGGAGTGCAAAGGCAACAGTGGGGATGGAGTGCAGTGAGTCCAAAGACTTCACTGTCACCACTGGGAATGCAGTGCAGTGAGTCCAGGGAGTGCACTTGCACCACTGGGGATGCAGCGCAGTGACTCCAGAGAGTGCACTGACACCACTGGGGATGCACTTCAGTCAGTCCAGTGAGTGTACTGGCACCACTGGGGATGCACTGCAGTGAGTCCAGAGAGTGCACTGGCTCCACTGAGAATGCACTTCAGTGAGTCCAGAGAGTGCACTGGCACCACTGGGGATGCAGTGCAGTGAGTCAAGAGAGTGCACTGGCACCACTGGGGATGCACTGCAGTGAGTCCAGAGAGTGCACTGGCACCACTGGGGATGCTGTGCAGTGAGTCAAGAGAGTGCACTGGCAGGACTGGGGATGCAGTGCAGTGAGTCCAGAGAGTGCACTGGCACCACTGGGGATGCCCTGCAGTGAGTCCAGAGAGTGCACTGGCACCACTGGGGATGCCCTGCAGTGAGTCCAGAGAGTGCACTGGCACCACTGGGGATGCAGTGCAGTGAGTCCAGAGAGTGTACTGGCAGCACTGGGGATGCAGTGCAGTGAGTCCAGAGAGTGCACTGGCACCACTGAAAATGCACTTCAGTGTGTCCAGAGAGTGCACTGGCACCACTGGTGATGCAGTGCAGTGAGTCCAGAGAGTGCACTGGCACCACTGGTGATGCAGTGCAGTGAGTCCAGAGAGTGGCGCTCCAGCCTCGGTTTCCGCCCCAGCCGCGTCAACCGCTCCAGCCGCGGTAGCCCCTCCAGCCGCGGCAGCCGCTCCAGCCGCGGCAGCCGCTCCAGCCGCTCCAGCCGCGGTAACCGCTCCAAACGCGGCAGGAGCTCCAGCCGCGGCAGCCGCTCCAGCCGCTCTAGCCGCGGCAGCCGCTCCAGCCGCTACCGAGTGGAGCGGCTGCCACGCCTGGAGCGGTTGCCGCGGTTGGAGCGCCTGCCGCGTTTGGAGCGGCTGCCGCGGCTTCCGCGGCTGGTGCGGCTGCCGCGGTTGGAGAGTCTGCCGCGTATGCCGCGGACGGAGCGCCTGCCGCGGCTGGAGCGGCTGCCGCGGCTGCCGCGGCTGCCGAGGCTGGAGGGCTACCGCGGCTGCAGCGACTGCCGCGGCTGGAGTAGTGCACTGAGTCCAGAGAGTGCACTGGCACCACTTGGGATGCAGTGCAGTGAGTCCATAGAGTGCACTGTCACCTTTGGGGATGCACTGCAGTGTCTGCAGAGAGTGCCCTGGCACCACTAGGGATGCAGTGCAGTGAGACCAGAGAGTGCACTGGCACCACTGGTGATGCAGTGCAGTGAGTCCAGAGAGTGCACTGGCACCACTGGGGATGCAGTGCAGTGAGTCCAGAGAGAGCACTGGCAGCACAGGGGATGCAGCGCAGTGAGTCCAGAGAGTGCACTGGCACCACTAGGGATGCACTGCAGTGAGTCCAGAGAGTGCACTGGCACCACTGGGGATGCACTGCAGTCACTCCAGAGAGTGCACTGGCACCACTGGGGATGCGGTGCAGTGAGTCCAGACAGTGCACTGGCACCACTGGGGATGTAGTGCAGTGAGTCCAGAGAGTGCACTGGAACCACTCGGGATGCGGTGGCGGGAGTCCAGAGAGTGCTTTGGCACCACTGGGGATGCAGTACAGTGAGTCCAGAGAGTGCAATGGCACCACTGGGGATGCAGCGCAGTGACTCTAGAGAGTGCACTGGCACCACTCAGGGTGCAGTGCGGTGAGTCCAGAGAGTGCACTGGCACCACTGGGGATGCAGTGCAGTGAGTCCAGAGAGTGCACTGGCACCACTGGGGATGCACTGCAGTGAGTCCAGAGTGCACTAGCTCCACTGGGGATTCACTGCAGTGAGTCCAGAGAGTGCACTGGCACCACTGGGGATGCACTTCAGTGAGTCCAGAGAGTGCACTGGCACCACTGGGGATGCACTGCAGTCACTCCAGAGAGCGAACTGGCACCACTGGGGATGCGCTGCAGTGAGTCCAGAGAGTGCACTGGCACAACTGGGGATGCAGCGCAGTGACTCTAGAGAGTGCACTGGCACCACTGGGGATGCAGTGCAGTGAGTCCAGAGAGTGCACTGGCACCACAGGTGATGCACTCCAGTGAGTCCAGAGAGTGCACTTGCACCACGGGGGATGCAGTGCAGTGACGTCAGAGAGTGCACTGGCAGCATTGGGGTGCAGTGCAGTGAGTCCAGAGAGTGCACTGGCACCACTGGGGATGCAGTGCAGTGAGTCCAGAGAGTGCACTGGCAGCACTGGGGATGCACTGCAGTGAGTCCTGAGAGTACACTGGCTCCACCGGGGATGCCCTGCAGTGAGTCCAGAGAGTGCACTGGCGATGCAGTGCAGTGAGTCCAGAGAGTGCACTGGCACCACTGGGGATGCAGCGCAGTGAGTCCAGAGAGTGCACTGGCTCCACTGGGGATGCAGTGCAGTGAGTCCAGAGACTGCACTGGCACTACTGGGGATGCAGTGCAGTGAGTCCAGAGAGTGCACTGCCACCACTGAGAATGCACTTCAGTGAGTCCAGAGAGTGCAGTGGCACCACTGGGGATGCAGTGCAGAGAGCCCAGAGATTGCACTGGCACCACTAGGGATGCAGTGCTGTGACTCCAGAGAGCGCACTGGCACCACTGGGGATGCACTGCAGTGAGTCCAGAGAGTGCACTGGCACCACTGGGGAAGCAGTGCAGTGAGTCCAGAGAGTGCACTGGCACCACTGGGGATGCACTGCAGTGAGTCCAGAGAGTGCACTGTCACTACTGGGGATGCAGTGCAGTGAGTCCAGAGAGTGCACTGGCACCACTGGGGATGCACTGCAGTGAGTCCAGAGAGTGCACTGGCACCACTGGGGATGCAGTGCAGTGAGTCCAGAGAGTGCACTGGCACCACTGGTGATGCACTGCTGTGAGTCCAGAGAGTGCTCTTGCACCACAGGGGATGCAGTGCAGTGACTCAAGAGAGTGCACTGGCAGCACTGGGGATGCAGTGCAGTGAGTCCAGAGAGTGCACTGGCACCACTGGGGATGCACTGCAGTGAGTGCAGAGATTGCACTGGCACCACTGGGGATGCAGTACAGTGAGTCCAGAGAGTGCTCTTGCACCACAGGGGATGCAGTGCAGTGACTCAAGAGAGTGCACTGGCAGCACTGGGGATGCAGTGCAGTGAGTCCAGAGAGTGCACTGGCACCACTGGGGATGCACTGCAGTGAGTCCACAGAGTGCAATGGCACCACTGCGGATGCACTGCAGTGAGTCCAGAGAGTGCACTGGCTCCACTGGGGATGCACTGCAGTGAGTCCAGAGAGTGCACTGGCACCACTGGGGATGCACTGCAGTGAGTCCAGAGAGTGTACTGGCACCACTGGGGATGCACTGCAGTGAGTCCAGAGAGTGCACTGGCACCACTGGGGATGCACTGCAGTGAGTCCAGAGAGTGCACTGGCACCACTGGGGATGCACTGCAGTGAGTCCACAGAGTGCACTAGCACCACTGGGGATGCAGTGCAGTGAGTCCAGAGAGTGCGCTGGAACCACTGGGGATGCAGTGCAGTGAGTCCAGAGAGTGCACTGGCACCAATGGGGATGCAGTGCAGTGACTCCAGAGAGTGCACTGGCACCACTGGGGATGCACTGCAGTGAGTCCAGTGAGTGCACTGGCACCACTGGGGATGCAGTGCAGTGAGTCCAGACAGTGCACTGGCACCACTGGGGAAGCAGTGCAGTGAGTCCAGAGATTGCAGTGGCACCACTGGGGATGCAGTGCAGTGAGTCCAGAGAGTGCACTGGCAGCACTGGAGATGCAGTGCAGTGAGTCCAGAGAGTGCACTGGCACCACTGGGGATGCAGTTCAGTGAGTCCAGAGAGTGCACTGGCACCACTGGGGATGCAGTGCAGTGAGTCCAGAGAGTGCACTGGCACCACTGGGGATGCACTGCAGTGAGTCCAGAGAGTGCACTGGCACCAGTGGGGATGCACTGCAGTCAGTCCAGTGAGTGCACTGGCACCACTGGGGATGCACTGCAGTGAGTCCAGAGAGTGCACTGGCACCACTGGGGATGCAGTGCAGTGAGTCCAGTGAGTGTACTGGCACCACTGGGGATGCACTGCAGTGAGTCCAGAGAGTGCACTGGCACCACTGAGAATGCACTTCAGTGAGTCCAGAGAGTGCACTGGCACCAGTGGGGATGCAGAGCAGTGAGTCCAGAGAGTGCAGTGGCACCACTGGGGATGCACTGCAGTGAGTCCAGAGAGTGCACTGGCACCACTGGGGATGCAGTGCAGTGAGTCCAGAGAGTGCACTGGCACCACTGGGGATGCAGTGCAGTGAGTCCAGAGAGTGCACTGGCACCACTGGGTATGCAGTGCAGTGAGTCCAGAGATTGCACTGGCACCACTGGGGATGCAGTGCTGTGACTCCAGAGAGCGCACTGGCACCACTGGGGATGCAGCGCAGTGAGTCCAGAGAGTGCACTGGCACCACTGGGGATGCACTGCAGTGAGCCCAGAGTGCACTGGCTCCAGTGGGGATGCACTGCAGTGAGTCCAGTGAGTGCACTGGCACCACAGGGGAAGCAGTGCAGTGAGTCCAGAGAGTGCACTGGCACCAGTGGGGATGCACTGCAGTGAGTCCAGAGAGTGCACTGGCACCACTGGGGATGCACTGCAGTGAGTCCAGAGAGTGCACTGTCACCACTGGGGATGCAGTACAGTGAGTCCACAGAGTGCACTGGCACCACTGGGGATGCCGTGCAGTGAGTCCAGAGAGTGCACTGGCACCACTGGGGATGCAGTGCAGTGAATCCAGTGAGTGCACTGGCACCACTGGGGATGCAGTGCAGTGAGTCCAGAGAGTGCACTGGCACTACTGGGGATGCAGTGCAGTGAGTCCAGAGAGTGCACTGGCACCACTGGGGATGCACTGCAGTGAGTCCAGAGAGTGCACTGTCACTACTGGGGATGCAGTGCAGTGAGTCCAGAGAGTGCACTGGCACCACTGGGGATGCAGTGCAGTGAGTCCTGAGAGTGCACTGGCACCACTGGGGATGCACTGCAGTGAGTCCAGAGATTGCACTGGCACCACTGGGGATGCAGTACAGTGAGTCCACACAGTGCACTAGCACCACTGGGGATGCAGTGCAGTGAGTCCAGAGAGTGCACTGGCACCACTGGGGATGCAGTGCGATGAGTCCAGAGAGTGCACTGGCACCACTGGGGATGCACTGCTGTGAGTCCGGAGAGTGCTCTTGCACCACAGGGGATGCAGTGCAGTGACTCAAGAGAGTGCACTGGCAGCACTGGAGATGCAGTGCAGTGAGTCCAGAGAGTGCACTGGCACCACTGGAGATGCAGTGTAGTGTGTCCAGAGAGTGCAATGGCACCACTGGGGATGCACTGCAGTGAGTCCAGAGAGTGCACTGGCTCCACTGGGGATGCACTGCAGTGAGTCCAGAGAGTGCACTGGCACCACTGGGGATGCACTGCAGTGAGTCCAGAGAGTGTACTGGCACCACTGGGGATGCACTGAAGTGAGTCCAGAGAGTGCACTGGCACCACTGAGAATGCACTTCAGTGAGTCCAGAGAGTGCACTGGCACCACTGGGGATGCACTGCAGTCACTCCAGAGAGCGCACTGGCACCACTGGGGATGCGCTGCAGTGAGTCCAGAGAGTGCACTGGCACAACTGGGGATGCAGCGCAGTGACTCTAGAGAGTGCACTGGCACCACTGGGGATGCAGTGCAGTGAGTCCAGAGAGTGCACTGGCACCACAGGTGATGCACTCCAGTGAGTCCAGAGAGTGCACTTGCACCACGGGGGATGCAGTGCAGTGACGTCAGAGAGTGCACTGGCAGCATTGGGGTGCAGTGCAGTGAGTCCAGAGAGTGCACTGGCAGCACTGGGGATGCACTGCAGTGAGTCCTGAGAGTGCACTGGCTCCACCGGGGATGCCCTGCAGTGAGTCCAGAGAGTGCACTGGCGATGCAGTGCAGTGAGTCCAGAGAGTGCACTGGCACCACTGGGGATGCAGCGCAGTGAGTCCAGAGAGTGCACTGGCACCACTGGGGATGCACTGCAGTGAGTCCAGAGAGTTCACTGGCACCACTGGGGATGCACTGCAGTGAGTCCAGAGATTGCACTGGCACCACTGGGGATGCAGTACAGTGAGTCCACACAGTGCACTAGCACCACTGGGGATGCAGTGCAGTGAGTCCAGAGAGTGCACTGGCACCACTGGGGATGCAGTGCAGTGAGTCCAGAGAGTGCACTGGCACCACTGGTGATGCACTGCTGTGAGTCCAGAGAGTGCTCTTGCACCACAGGGGATGCAGTGCAGTGACTCAAGAGAGTGCACTGGCAGCACTGGGGATGCAGTGCAGTGAGTCCAGAGAGTGCACTGGCACCACTGGGGATGCAGTGCAGTGAGTCCAGAGAGTGCAATGGCACCACTGCGGATGCACTGCAGTGAGTCCAGAGAGTGCACTGGCTCCACTGGGGATGCACTGCAGTGAGTCCACAGAGTGCACTAGCACCACTGGGGATGCAGTGCAGTGAGTCCAGAGAGTGCGCTGGAACCACTGGGGATGCAGTGCAGTGAGTCCAGAGAGTGCACTGGCACCAATGGGGATGCAGTGCAGTGACTCCAGAGAGTGCACTGGCACCACTGGGGATGCACTGCAGTGAGTCCAGTGAGTGCACTGGCACCACTGGGGATGCAGTGCAGTGAGTCCAGACAGTGCACTGGCACCACTGGGGAAGCAGTGCAGTGAGTCCAGAGATTGCAGTGGCACCACTGGGGATGCAGTGCAGTGAGTCCAGAGAGTGCACTGGCAGCACTGGAGATGCAGTGCAGTGAGTCCAGAGAGTGCACTGGCACCACTGGGGATGCAGTTCAGTGAGTCCAGAGAGTGCACTGGCACCACTGGGGATGCAGTGCAGTGAGTCCAGAGAGTGCACTGGCACCACTGGGGATGCACTGCAGTGAGTCCAGAGAGTGCACTGGCACCAGTGGGGATGCACTGCAGTGAGTCCAGTGAGTGCACTGGCACCACTGGGGATGCACTGCAGTGAGTCCAGAGAGTGCACTGGCACCACTGGGGATGCAGTGCAGTGAGTCCAGTGAGTGTACTGGCACCACTGGGGATGCACTGCAGTGAGTCCAGAGAGTGCACTGGCACCACTGAGAATGCACTTCAGTGAGTCCAGAGAGTGCACTGGCACCAGTGGGGATGCAGAGCAGTGAGTCCAGAGAGTGCAGTGGCACCACTGGGGATGCACTGCAGTGAGTCCAGAGAGTGCACTGGCACCACTGGGGATGCAGTGCAGTGAGTCCAGAGAGTGCACTGGCACCACTGGGGATGCAGTGCAGTGAGTCCAGAGAGTGCACTGGCACCACTGGGTATGCAGTGCAGTGAGTCCAGAGATTGCACTGGCACCACTGGGGATGCAGTGCTGTGACTCCAGAGAGCGCACTGGCACCACTGGGGATGCAGCGCAGTGAGTCCAGAGAGTGCACTGGCACCACTGGGGATGCACTGCAGTGAGCCCAGAGTGCACTGGCTCCAGTGGGGATGCACTGCAGTGAGTCCAGTGAGTGCACTGGCACCACAGGGGAAGCAGTGCAGTGAGTCCAGAGAGTGCACTGGCACCAGTGGGGATGCACTGCAGTGAGTCCAGAGAGTGCACTGGCACCACTGGGGATGCACTGCAGTGAGTCCAGAGAGTGCACTGTCACCACTGGGGATGCAGTACAGTGAGTCCACAGAGTGCACTGGCACCACTGGGGATGCCGTGCAGTGAGTCCAGAGAGTGCACTGGCACCACTGGGGATGCAGTGCAGTGAATCCAGTGAGTGCACTGGCACCACTGGGGATGCAGTGCAGTGAGTCCAGAGAGTGCACTGGCACTACTGGGGATGCAGTGCAGTGAGTCCAGAGAGTGCACTGGCACCACTGGGGATGCACTGCAGTGAGTCCAGAGAGTGCACTGTCACTACTGGGGATGCAGTGCAGTGAGTCCAGAGAGTGCACTGGCACCACTGGGGATGCAGTGCAGTGAGTCCTGAGAGTGCACTGGCACCACTGGGGATGCACTGCAGTGAGTCCAGAGATTGCACTGGCACCACTGGGGATGCAGTACAGTGAGTCCACACAGTGCACTAGCACCACTGGGGATGCAGTGCAGTGAGTCCAGAGAGTGCACTGGCACCACTGGGGATGCAGTGCGATGAGTCCAGAGAGTGCACTGGCACCACTGGGGATGCACTGCTGTGAGTCCGGAGAGTGCTCTTGCACCACAGGGGATGCAGTGCAGTGACTCAAGAGAGTGCACTGGCAGCACTGGAGATGCAGTGCAGTGAGTCCAGAGAGTGCACTGGCACCACTGGAGATGCAGTGTAGTGTGTCCAGAGAGTGCAATGGCACCACTGGGGATGCACTGCAGTGAGTCCAGAGAGTGCACTGGCTCCACTGGGGATGCACTGCAGTGAGTCCAGAGAGTGCACTGGCACCACTGGGGATGCACTGCAGTGAGTCCAGAGAGTGTACTGGCACCACTGGGGATGCACTGAAGTGAGTCCAGAGAGTGCACTGGCACCACTGAGAATGCACTTCAGTGAGTCCAGAGAGTGCACTGGCACCACTGGGGATGCACTGCAGTCACTCCAGAGAGCGCACTGGCACCACTGGGGATGCGCTGCAGTGAGTCCAGAGAGTGCACTGGCACAACTGGGGATGCAGCGCAGTGACTCTAGAGAGTGCACTGGCACCACTGGGGATGCAGTGCAGTGAGTCCAGAGAGTGCACTGGCACCACAGGTGATGCACTCCAGTGAGTCCAGAGAGTGCACTTGCACCACGGGGGATGCAGTGCAGTGACGTCAGAGAGTGCACTGGCAGCATTGGGGTGCAGTGCAGTGAGTCCAGAGAGTGCACTGGCAGCACTGGGGATGCAGTGCAGTGAGTCCAGAGAGTGCACTGGCAGCACTGGGGATGCACTGCAGTGAGTCCTGAGAGTACACTGGCTCCACCGGGGATGCCCTGCAGTGAGTCCAGAGAGTGCACTGGCGATGCAGTGCAGTGAGTCCAGAGAGTGCACTGGCACCACTGGGGATGCAGCGCAGTGAGTCCAGAGAGTGCACTGGCACCACTGGGGATGCACTGCAGTGAGTCCAGAGAGTTCACTGGCACCACTGGGGATGCACTGCAGTGAGTCCAGAGATTGCACTGGCACCACTGGGGATGCAGTACAGTGAGTCCACACAGTGCACTAGCACCACTGGGGATGCAGTGCAGTGAGTCCAGAGAGTGCACTGGCACCACTGGGGATGCAGTGCAGTGAGTCCAGAGAGTGCACTGGCACCACTGGTGATGCACTGCTGTGAGTCCAGAGAGTGCTCTTGCACCACAGGGGATGCAGTGCAGTGACTCAAGAGAGTGCACTGGCAGCACTGGGGATGCAGTGCAGTGAGTCCAGAGAGTGCACTGGCACCACTGGGGATGCAGTGCAGTGAGTCCAGAGAGTGCAATGGCACCACTGCGGATGCACTGCAGTGAGTCCAGAGAGTGCACTGGCTCCACTGGGGATGCACTGCAGTGAGTCCACAGAGTGCACTAGCACCACTGGGGATGCAGTGCAGTGAGTCCAGAGAGTGCGCTGGAACCACTGGGGATGCAGTGCAGTGAGTCCAGAGAGTGCACTGGCACCAATGGGGATGCAGTGCAGTGACTCCAGAGAGTGCACTGGCACCACTGGGGATGCACTGCAGTGAGTCCAGTGAGTGCACTGGCACCACTGGGGATGCAGTGCAGTGAGTCCAGACAGTGCACTGGCACCACTGGGGAAGCAGTGCAGTGAGTCCAGAGATTGCAGTGGCACCACTGGGGATGCAGTGCAGTGAGTCCAGAGAGTGCACTGGCAGCACTGGAGATGCAGTGCAGTGAGTCCAGAGAGTGCACTGGCACCACTGGGGATGCAGTTCAGTGAGTCCAGAGAGTGCACTGGCACCACTGGGGATGCAGTGCAGTGAGTCCAGAGAGTGCACTGGCACCACTGGGGATGCACTGCAGTGAGTCCAGAGAGTGCACTGGCACCAGTGGGGATGCACTGCAGTCAGTCCAGTGAGTGCACTGGCACCACTGGGGATGCACTGCAGTGAGTCCAGAGAGTGCACTGGCACCACTGGGGATGCAGTGCAGTGAGTCCAGTGAGTGTACTGGCACCACTGGGGATGCACTGCAGTGAGTCCAGAGAGTGCACTGGCACCACTGAGAATGCACTTCAGTGAGTCCAGAGAGTGCACTGGCACCAGTGGGGATGCAGAGCAGTGAGTCCAGAGAGTGCAGTGGCACCACTGGGGATGCACTGCAGTGAGTCCAGAGAGTGCACTGGCACCACTGGGGATGCAGTGCAGTGAGTCCAGAGAGTGCACTGGCACCACTGGGGATGCAGTGCAGTGAGTCCAGAGAGTGCACTGGCACCACTGGGTATGCAGTGCAGTGAGTCCAGAGATTGCACTGGCACCACTGGGGATGCAGTGCTGTGACTCCAGAGAGCGCACTGGCACCACTGGGGATGCAGCGCAGTGAGTCCAGAGAGTGCACTGGCACCACTGGGGATGCACTGCAGTGAGCCCAGAGTGCACTGGCTCCAGTGGGGATGCACTGCAGTGAGTCCAGTGAGTGCACTGGCACCACAGGGGAAGCAGTGCAGTGAGTCCAGAGAGTGCACTGGCACCAGTGGGGATGCACTGCAGTGAGTCCAGAGAGTGCACTGGCACCACTGGGGATGCACTGCAGTGAGTCCAGAGAGTGCACTGTCACCACTGGGGATGCAGTACAGTGAGTCCACAGAGTGCACTGGCACCACTGGGGATGCCGTGCAGTGAGTCCAGAGAGTGCACTGGCACCACTGGGGATGCAGTGCAGTGAATCCAGTGAGTGCACTGGCACCACTGGGGATGCAGTGCAGTGAGTCCAGAGAGTGCACTGGCACTACTGGGGATGCAGTGCAGTGAGTCCAGAGAGTGCACTGGCACCACTGGGGATGCACTGCAGTGAGTCCAGAGAGTGCACTGTCACTACTGGGGATGCAGTGCAGTGAGTCCAGAGAGTGCACTGGCACCACTGGGGATGCAGTGCAGTGAGTCCTGAGAGTGCACTGGCACCACTGGGGATGCACTGCAGTGAGTCCAGAGATTGCACTGGCACCACTGGGGATGCAGTACAGTGAGTCCACACAGTGCACTAGCACCACTGGGGATGCAGTGCAGTGAGTCCAGAGAGTGCACTGGCACCACTGGGGATGCAGTGCGATGAGTCCAGAGAGTGCACTGGCACCACTGGGGATGCACTGCTGTGAGTCCGGAGAGTGCTCTTGCACCACAGGGGATGCAGTGCAGTGACTCAAGAGAGTGCACTGGCAGCAATGGAGATGCAGTGCAGTGAGTCCAGAGAGTGCACTGGCACCACTGGAGATGCAGTGTAGTGTGTCCAGAGAGTGCAATGGCACCACTGGGGATGCACTGCAGTGAGTCCAGAGAGTGCACTGGCTCCACTGGGGATGCACTGCAGTGAGTCCAGAGAGTGCACTGGCACCACTGGGGATGCACTGCAGTGAGTCCAGAGAGTGTACTGGCACCACTGGGGATGCACTGAAGTGAGTCCAGAGAGTGCACTGGCACCACTGAGAATGCACTTCAGTGAGTCCAGAGAGTGCACTGGCACCACTGGGGATGCACTGCAGTCACTCCAGAGAGCGCACTGGCACCACTGGGGATGCGCTGCAGTGAGTCCAGAGAGTGCACTGGCACAACTGGGGATGCAGCGCAGTGACTCTAGAGAGTGCACTGGCACCACTGGGGATGCAGTGCAGTGAGTCCAGAGAGTGCACTGGCACCACAGGTGATGCACTCCAGTGAGTCCAGAGAGTGCACTTGCACCACGGGGGATGCAGTGCAGTGACGTCAGAGAGTGCACTGGCAGCATTGGGGTGCAGTGCAGTGAGTCCAGAGAGTGCACTGGCAGCACTGGGGATGCAGTGCAGTGAGTCCAGAGAGTGCACTGGCAGCACTGGGGATGCACTGCAGTGAGTCCTGAGAGTACACTGGCTCCACCGGGGATGCCCTGCAGTGAGTCCAGAGAGTGCACTGGCGATGCAGTGCAGTGAGTCCAGAGAGTGCACTGGCACCACTGGGGATGCAGCGCAGTGAGTCCAGAGAGTGCACTGGCACCACTGGGGATGCACTGCAGTGAGTCCAGAGAGTTCACTGGCACCACTGGGGATGCACTGCAGTGAGTCCAGAGATTGCACTGGCACCACTGGGGATGCAGTACAGTGAGTCCACACAGTGCACTAGCACCACTGGGGATGCAGTGCAGTGAGTCCAGAGAGTGCACTGGCACCACTGGGGATGCAGTGCAGTGAGTCCAGAGAGTGCACTGGCACCACTGGTGATGCACTGCTGTGAGTCCAGAGAGTGCTCTTGCACCACAGGGGATGCAGTGCAGTGACTCAAGAGAGTGCACTGGCAGCACTGGGGATGCAGTGCAGTGAGTCCAGAGAGTGCACTGGCACCACTGGGGATGCAGTGCAGTGAGTCCAGAGAGTGCAATGGCACCACTGCGGATGCACTGCAGTGAGTCCAGAGAGTGCACTGGCTCCACTGGGGATGCACTGCAGTGAGTCCAGAGAGTGCACTGGCACCACTGGGGATGCACTGCAGTGAGTCCAGAGAGTGTACTGGCACCACTGGGGATGCACTGCAGTGAGTCCAGAGAGTGCACTGGCACCACTGGGGATGCACTGCAGTGAGTCCACAGAGTGCACTAGCACTACTGGGGATGCATTGCAGTGAGTCCAGAGAGTGCGCTGGAACCACTGGGGATGCAGTGCAGTGAGTCCAGAGAGTGCACTGGCACCAATGGGGATGCAGTGCAGTGACTCCAGAGAGTGCACTGGCACCACTGGGGATGCACTGCAGTGAGTCCAGTGAGTGCACAGGCACCACTGGGGATGCAGTGCAGTGAGTCCAGACAGTGCACTGGCACCACTGGGGAAGCAGTGCAGTGAGTCCAGAGAGTGCAGTGGCACCACTGGGGATGCAGTGCAGTGAGTCCAGAGAGTGCACTGGCAGCACTGGGGATGCAGTGCAGTGAGTCCAGAGAGTGCACTGGCACCACTGGGGATGCAGTTCAGTGAGTCCAGAGAGTGCACTGGCACCACTGGGGATGCAGTGCAGTGAGTCCAGAGAGTGCAGTGGCACCACTGGGGATGCACTGCAGTGAGCCCAGAGAGTGCACTGGCACCAGTGGGGATGCACTGCAGTCAGTCCAGTGAGTGCACTGGCACCACTGGAGATGCACTGCAGTGAGTCCAGAGAGTGCACTGGCACCACTGGGGATGCAGTGCAGTGAGTCCAGTGAGTGTACTGGCACCACTGGGGATGCACTGCAGTGAGTCCAGAGAGTGCACTGGCACCACTGAGAATGCACTTCAGTGAGTCCAGAGAGTGCACTGGCACCACTGGGGATGCAGTGCAGTGAGTCCAGAGAGTGCAGTGGCACCACTGGGGATGCACTGCAGTGAGTCCAGAGAGTGCACTGGCACCACTGGGGATGCAGTGCAGTGAGTCCAGAGAGTGCACTGGCACCACTGGGGATGCAGTGCAGTGAGTCCAGAGAGTGCACTGGCACCACTGGGGATGCGGTGCTGGGAGTCCAGAGAGTGCTTTGGTACCAGTGGGGATGCAGTGCAGTTACTCCAGAGACTGTACTGGCACCACCGGGGATGCAGTGCAGTGAGTCCAGAGAGTGCACTGGCACCACTGGGTATGCAGTGCAGTGAGTCCAGAGATTGCACTGGCACCACTGGGGATGCAGTGCTGTGACTCCAGAGAGCGCACTGGCACCACTGGGGATGCAGCGCAGTGAGTCCAGAGAGTGCACTGGCACCACTGGGGATGCACTGCAGTGAGCCCAGAGACTGCACTGGCACCACTGGGGATGCACTGCAGTGAGTCCAGTGAGTGCACTGGCACCACTGGGGAAGCAGTGCAGTGAGTCCAGAGAGTGCACTGGCACCAGTGGGGTTGCACTGCAGTGAGTCCAGAGAGTGCACTGGCACCACTGGGGATGCACTGCAGTGAGTCCAGAGAGTGCACTGGCACCACTGGGGATGCAGTACAGTGAGTCCACAGAGTGCACTGGCACCACTGGGGATGCCGTGCAGTGAGTCCAGAGAGTGCACTGGCACCACTGGGGATGCAGTGCAGTGAATCCAGTGAGTGCACTGGCACCACTGGGGATGCAGTGCAGTGAGTCCAGAGAGTGCACTGGCACCACTGGGGATGCAGTGCAGTGAGTCCAGAGAGTGCACTGGCACCACTGGGGATGCACTGCAGTGAGTCCAGAGAGTGCACTGTCACTACTGGGGATGCAGTGCAGTGAGTCCAGAGAGTGCACTGGCACCACTGGGGATGCAGTGCAGTGAGTCCTGAGAGTGCACTGGCACCACTGGGGATGCACTGCAGTGAGTGCAGAGATTGCACTGGCACCACTGGGGATGCAGTACAGTGAGTCCAGAGAGTGCTCTTGCACCACAGGGGATGCAGTGCAGTGACTCAAGAGAGTGCACTGGCAGCACTGGGGATGCAGTGCAGTGAGTCCAGAGAGTGCACTGGCACCACTGGGGATGCAGTGCAGTGAGTCCAGAGAGTGCAATGGCACCACTGCGGATGCACTGCAGTGAGTCCAGAGAGTGCACTGGCTCCACTGGGGATGCACTGCAGTGAGTCCAGAGAGTGCACTGGCACCACTGGGGATGCACTGCAGTGAGTCCAGAGAGTGTACTGGCACCACTGGGGATGCACTGCAGTGAGTCCAGAGAGTGCACTGGCACCACTGGGGATGCACTGCAGTGAGTCCAGAGAGTGCACTGGCACCACTGGGGATGCACTGCAGTGAGTCCACAGAGTGCACTAGCACCACTGGGGATGCAGTGCAGTGAGTCCAGAGAGTGCGCTGGAACCACTGGGGATGCAGTGCAGTGAGTCCAGAGAGTGCACTGGCACCAATGGGGATGCAGTGCAGTGACTCCAGAGAGTGCACTGGCACCACTGGGGATGCACTGCAGTGAGTCCAGTGAGTGCACTGGCACCACTGGGGATGCAGTGCAGTGAGTCCAGACAGTGCACTGGCACCACTGGGGAAGCAGTGCAGTGAGTCCAGAGATTGCAGTGGCACCACTGGGGATGCAGTGCAGTGAGTCCAGAGAGTGCACTGGCAGCACTGGGGATGCAGTGCAGTGAGTCCAGAGAGTGCACTGGCACCACTGGGGATGCAGTTCAGTGAGTCCAGAGAGTGCACTGGCACCACTGGGGATGCAGTGCAGTGAGTCCAGAGAGTGCACTGGCACCACTGGGGATGCACTGCAGTGAGCCCAGAGAGTGCACTGGCACCAGTGGGGATGCACTGCAGTCAGTCCAGTGAGTGCACTGGCACCACTGGGGATGCACTGCAGTGAGTCCAGAGAGTGCACTGGCACCACTGGGGATGCAGTGCAGTGAGTCCAGTGAGTGTACTGGCACCACTGGGGATGCACTGCAGTGAGTCCAGAGAGTGCACTGGCACCACTGAGAATGCACTTCAGTGAGTCCAGAGAGTGCACTGGCACCAGAGGGGATGCAGTGCAGTGAGTCCAGAGAGTGCAGTGGCACCACTGGGGATGCACTGCAGTGAGTCCAGAGAGTGCACTGGCACCACTGGGGATGCAGTGCAGTGAGTCCAGAGAGTGCACTGGCACCACTGGGGATGCAGTGCAGTGAGTCCAGAGAGTGCACTGGCACCACTGGGTATGCAGTGCAGTGAGTCCAGAGATTGCACTGGCACCACTGGGGATGCAGTGCTGTGACTCCAGAGAGCGCACTGGCACCACTGGGGATGCAGCGCAGTGAGTCCAGGGAGTGCACTGGCACCACTGGGGATGCACTGCAGTGAGCCCAGAGAGTGCACTGGCTCCAGTGGGGATGCACTGCAGTGAGTCCAGTGAGTGCACTGGCACCACAGGGGAAGCAGTGCAGTGAGTCCAGAGAGTGCACTGGCACCAGTGGGGATGCACTGCAGTGAGTCCAGAGAGTGCACTGGCACCACTGGGGATGCACTGCAGTGAGTCCAGAGAGTGCACTGTCACCACTGGGGATGCAGTACAGTGAGTCCACAGAGTGCACTGGCACCACTGGTGATGCCGTGCAGTGAGTCCAGAGAGTGCACTGGCACCACTGGGGATGCAGTGCAGTGAATCCAGTGAGTGCACTGGCACCACTGGGGATGCAGTGCAGTGAGTCCAGAGAGTGCACTGGCACTATTGGGGATGCAGTGCAGTGAGTCCAGAGAGTGCACTGGCACCACTGGGGATGCACTGCAGTGAGTCCAGAGAGTGCACTGGCACTACTGGGGATGCAGTGCAGTGAGTCCAGAGAGTGCACTGGCACCACTGGGGATGCAGTGCAGTGAGTCCTGAGAGTGCACTGGCACCACTGGGGATGCACTGCAGTGAGTCCAGAGATTGCACTGGCACCACTGGGGATGCAGTACAGTGAGTCCACACAGTGCACTAGCACCACTGGGGATGCAGTGCAGTGAGTCCAGAGAGTGCACTGGCACCACTGGGGATGCAGTGCAGTGAGTCCAGAGAGTGCACTGGCACCACTGGTGATGCACTGCTGTGAGTCCGGAGAGTGCTCTTGCACCACAGGGGATGCAGTGCAGTGACTCAAGAGAGTGCACTGGCAGCACTGGGGATGCAGTGCAGTGAGTCCAGAGAGTGCACTGGCACCACTGGAGATGCAGTGCAGTGAGTCCAGAGAGTGCAATGGCACCACTGGGGATGCACTGCAGTGAGTCCAGAGAGTGCACTGTCACTACTGGGGATGCAGTGCAGTGAGTCCAGAGAGTGCACTGGCACCACTGGGGATGCAGTGCAGTGAGTCCTGAGAGTGCACTGGCACCACTGGGGATGCAGTGCAGTGAGTGCAGAGATTGCACTGGCACCACTGGGGATGCAGTACAGTGAGTCCAGAGAGTGCTCTTGCACCACAGGGGATGCAGTGCAGTGACTCAAGAGAGTGCACTGGCAGCACTGGGGATGCAGTGCAGTGAGTCCAGAGAGTGCACTGGCACCACTGGGGATGCAGTGCAGTGAGTCCAGAGAGTGCAATGGCACCACTGCGGATGCACTGCAGTGAGTCCAGAGAGTGCACTGGCTCCACTGGGGATGCACTGCAGTGAGTCCAGAGAGTGCACTGGCACCACTGGGGATGCACTGCAGTGAGTCCAGAGAGTGTACTGGCACCACTGGGGATGCACTGCAGTGAGTCCAGAGAGTGCACTGGCACCAGTGGGGTTGCACTGCAGTGAGTCCAGAGAGTGCACTGGCACCACTGGGGATGCACTGCAGTGAGTCCAGAGAGTGCACTGGCACCACTGGGGATGCAGTACAGTGAGTCCACAGAGTGCACTGGCACCACTGGGGATGCCGTGCAGTGAGTCCAGAGAGTGCACTGGCACCACTGGGGATGCAGTGCAGTGAATCCAGTGAGTGCACTGGCACCACTGGGGATGCAGTGCAGTGAGTCCAGAGAGTGCACTGGCACTACTTGGGATGCAGTGCAGTGAGTCCAGAGAGTGCACTGGCACCACTGGGGATGCACTGCAGTGAGTCCAGAGAGTGCACTGTCACTACTGGGGATGCAGTGCAGTGAGTCCAGAGAGTGCACTGGCACCACTGGGGATGCAGTGCAGTGAGTCCTGAGAGTGCACTGGCACCACTGGGGATGCACTGCAGTGAGTGCAGAGATTGCACTGGCACCACTGGGGATGCAGTACAGTGAGTCCAGAGAGTGCTCTTGCACCACAGGGGATGCAGTGCAGTGACTCAAGAGAGTGCACTGGCAGCACTGGGGATGCAGTGCAGTGAGTCCAGAGAGTGCACTGGCACCACTGGGGATGCAGTGCAGTGAGTCCAGAGAGTGCAATGGCACCACTGCGGATGCACTGCAGTGAGTCCAGAGAGTGCACTGGCTCCACTGGGGATGCACTGCAGTGAGTCCAGAGAGTGCACTGGCACCACTGGGGATGCACTGCAGTGAGTCCAGAGAGTGTACTGGCACCACTGGGGATGCACTGCAGTGAGTCCAGAGAGTGCACTGGCACCACTGGGGATGCACTGCAGTGAGTCCAGAGAGTGCACTGGCACCACTGGGGATGCACTGCAGTGAGTCCACAGAGTGCACTAGCACCACTGGGGATGCAGTGCAGTGAGTCCAGAGAGTGCGCTGGAACCACTGGGGATGCAGTGCAGTGAGTCCAGAGAGTGCACTGGCACCAATGGGGATGCAGTGCAGTGAGTCCAGTGAGTGCACTGGCACCACTGGGGATGCAGTGCAGTGAGTCCAGACAGTGCACTGGCACCACTGGGGAAGCAGTGCAGTGAGTCCAGAGATTGCAGTGGCACCACTGGGGATGCAGTGCAGTGAGTCCAGAGAGTGCACTGGCAGCACTGGGGATGCACTGCAGTGAGTCCAGAGAGTGCACTGGCACCACTGGGGATGCAGTTCAGTGAGTCCAGAGAGTGCACTGGCACCACTGGGGATGCAGTGCAGTGAGTCCAGAGAGTGCACTGGCACCACTGGGGATGCACTGCAGTGAGCCCAGAGAGTGCACTGGCACCAGTGGGGATGCACTGCAGTCAGTCCAGTGAGTGCACTGGCACCACTGGGGATGCACTGCAGTGAGTCCAGGGAGTGCACTGGCACCACTGGGGATGCAGTGCAGTGAGTCCAGTGAGTGTACTGGCACCACTGGGGATGCACTGCAGTGAGTCCAGAGAGTGCACTGGCACCACTGAGAATGCACTTCAGTGAGTCCAGAGAGTGCACTGGCACCAGTGGGGATGCAGTGCAGTGAGTCCAGAGAGTGCAGTGGCACCACTGGGGATGCACTGCAGTGAGTCCAGAGAGTGCACTGGCACCACTGGGGATGCAGTGCAGTGAGTCCAGAGAGTGCACTGGCACCACTGGGGATGCAGTGCAGTGAGTCCAGAGAGTGCACTGGCACCACTGGGTATGCAGTGCAGTGAGTCCAGAGATTGCACTGGCACCACTGGGGATGCAGTGCTGTGACTCCAGAGAGCGCACTGGCACCACTGGGGATGCAGCGCAGTGAGTCCAGAGAGTGCACTGGCACCACTGGGGATGCACTGCAGTGAGCCCAGAGAGTGCACTGGCTCCAGTGGGGATGCACTGCAGTGAGTCCAGTGAGTGCACTGGCACCACAGGGGAAGCAGTGCAGTGAGTCCAGAGAGTGCACTGGCACCAGTGGGGATGCACTGCAGTGAGTCCAGAGAGTGCACTGGCACCACTGGGGATGCACTGCAGTGAGTCCAGAGAGTGCACTGTCACCACTGGGGATGCAGTACAGTGAGTCCACAGAGTGCACTGGCACCACTGGGGATGCCGTGCAGTGAGTCCAGAGAGTGCACTGGCACCACTGGGGATGCAGTGCAGTGAATCCAGTGAGTGCACTGGCACCACTGGGGATGCAGTGCAGTGAGTCCAGAGAGTGCACTGGCACTACTGGGGATGCAGTGCAGTGAGTCCAGAGAGTGCACTGGCACCACTGGGGATGCACTGCAGTGAGTCCAGAGAGTGCACTGTCACTACTGGGGATGCAGTGCAGTGAGTCCAGAGAGTGCACTGGCACCACTGGGGATGCAGTGCAGTGAGTCCTGAGAGTGCACTGGCACCACTGGGGATGCACTGCAGTGAGTCCAGAGATTGCACTGGCACCACTGGGGATGCAGTACAGTGAGTCCACACAGTGCACTAGCACCACTGGGGATGCAGTGCAGTGAGTCCAGAGAGTGCACTGGCACCACTGGGGATGCAGTGCAGTGAGTCCAGAGAGTGCACTGGCACCACTGGTGATGCACTGCTGTGAGTCCGGAGAGTGCTCTTGCACCACAGGGGATGCAGTGCAGTGACTCAAGAGAGTGCACTGGCAGCACTGGGGATGCAGTGCAGTGAGTCCAGAGAGTGCACTGGCACCACTGGAGATGCAGTGCAGTGAGTCCAGAGAGTGCAATGGCACCACTGGGGATGCACTGCAGTGAGTCCAGAGAGTGCACTGGCTCCACTGGGGATGCACTGCAGTGAGTCCAGAGAGTGCACTGGCACCACTGGGGATGCACTGCAGTGAGTCCAGAGAGTGCACTGGCACCACTGGGGATGCACTGAAGTGAGTCCAGAGAGTGCACTGGCACCACTGAGAATGCACTTCAGTGAGTCCAGAGAGTGCACTGGCACCACTGGGGATGCACTGCAGTGAGTCCACAGAGTGCACGAGCACCACTGGGGATGCAGTGCAGTGAGTCCAGAGAGTGCGCTGGAAGCACTGGGGATGCAGTGCAGTGAGTCCAGAGAGTGCACTGGCACCAGTGGGGATGCACTGCAGTGAGTCCAGTGAGTGCACTGGCACCACTGGGGATGCAGTGCAGTGAGTCCAGAGAGTGCACTGGCACCACTGGGGATGCACTGCAGTGAGTCCAGAGAGTGCACTGGCACCACTAGGGATGCAGTGCAGTGAGTCCAGAGAGTGCACTGGCACCACTGGGGATGCAGTGCAGTGAGTCCAGAGAGTGCACTGGCACCACTGGGGATGCAGTTCAGTGAGTCCAGAGAGTGCACTGGCACCACTGGGGATGCAGTGCAGTGAGTCCAGAGAGTGCACTGGCACCACTGAGAATGCACTTCAGTGAGTCCAGAGATTGCACTGGCACCACTGGGGATGCACTGCAGTGAGTCCAGAGAGTGCACTGGCACCACTGGGGATGCAGTGCTGTGACTCCAGAGAGTGCACTGGCACCACTGGTGATGCAGTGCAGTGAGTCCAGAGAGTGCACTGGCACCACTGGGGATGCGGTGCCGGGAGTCCAGAGAGTGCTTTGGCACCAGTGGGGATGCACTGCAGTTATTCCAGAGACTGCACTGGCACCACTGGGGATGCAGTGCAGTGAGTCCAGAGAGTGCACTGGCACCACTGGGGATGCACTGCAGTGAGTCCAGAGAGTGCACTGTCACCACTGGGGATGCACTGCAGTGAGTCCAGAGAGTGCACTGTCACCACTGGGGATGCAGTGCAGTGAGTCCAGAGAGTGCACTGTCACCACTGGGGATGCAGTGCAGTGAGTCCAGAGAGTGCACTGGCACCACTGGGGATGCACTGCAGTGAATCCAATGAGTGCACTGGCACCACTGGGGATACAGTGCAGTGAGTCCAGAGAGTGCACTGGCACCACTGGGGATGCAGTGCAGTGAGTCCAGTGAGTGCACTGGCACCACTGGGGATACAGTGCAGTGAGTCCAGAGAGTGCACTGGCACCACAGATGATGCAGTACAGTGAGTCCAGTGAGTGCACTGGCACCACTGGGGATGTAGTGCAGTGACTCGAGAGAGTGCACTTGCACCACTGGGGATGCAGTGCAGTGAGTCCAGAGAGTGCACTGGCACCACTGGGGATGCACTGCAGTGAGTCCACAGAGTGCACTAGCACCACTGGGGATGCAGTGCAGTGAGTCCAGAGAGTGCACTGGCACCACTGGTGATGCACTGCAGTGAGTCCAGAGATTGCACTGGCACCACTGTGGATGCAGTGCAGTGAGTCCAGAGACTTCACTGGCACCACTGGGAATGCAGAGAAGTGAGTCCAGAGAGTGCACTGGCACCACTGGGGATGCAGTGCAGTGAGTCCAGAGAGTGCACTGGCACCACTGGGGATGCAGTGCAGTGAGTCCAGAGAGTGCACTGGCACCACCTGTGATGCAGTGCAGTGAGTCCAGAGAGTGCACTGGCACCAATGGGGCTGCAGTGCAGTGAGTCCAAAGAGTGCACTGGCACCACTGGGAATGCACTGCAGTGAGTCCAGAGAGTGCACTGGCACCACTGGTGATGCAGTACAGTGAGTCCAGAGAGTGCACTGGCACCACTGGGGATGCACTGCAGTGAGTCCAGAGAGTGCACTGGCACCACTGGGGATGCACTACAGTGAGTCCAGAGATTGCACTGGCACCACTGGGGATGCAGTGCAGTGAGTCCAGAGAGTGCACTGGCACCACTGGGGATGCAGTGCATTGAGTCCAGAGAGTGCACTGGCACAACTGGAGATGCACTTCAGTGAGTCCAGAGAGTGCACTGGCACCAGTGGGGATGCAGTGCAGTGAGTCCAGAGAGTGCACTGGCACCAGTTGGGATGCACTGCAGTGAGTCCAGAGAGTACACTGGCACCACTGGGGATGCAGTGCAGTGAGTCCAGAGAGTGCACTGGTACCACTGGGGATGCAGTGCAGTGAGTCCAGAGAGTGCACTGGCACCACTGGGGATGTGTCCAGTGAGTCCAGTGAGTGCACTGGCACCACTGGGGATGCAGTGCAGTGAGTCCAGAGAGTACACTGGCACCAGTGGGGATGCAGTGCAGTGAGTCCAGAGAGTGCTCTGGCACCACTGGGGATGCAGTGCAGTCAGTCCAGTGAGTGCACTGGCACCACTGGGGGTGCAGTACAGTGAGTCCAGAGAGTGCACTGGCACCACTGGGGATGCACTGCAGTGAGTCCAGACAGTGTACTGGCACCACTGGTGATGCCCTGCAGTGAGTCCAGAGAGTGCACTGGCACCACTGGGGATGCAGTGCAGTGAGTCCAGAGAGTGCACTGGCACCACTGGGGATGCACTGCAGTGAGTCCAGAGAGTGCACTGGCACCACTGGGGCTTCAGTGCAGTGAGTCAAGAGAGTGCACTGGCACCACTGGGGATGCACTGCAGTGAGTCCAGAGAGTGCACTGGCACCACTGGGGATGCACTGCAGTGAGTCCAGAGAGTGCACTGGCACCACTGGGGATGCGGTGCTGGGAGTCCAGAGAGTGCTTTGGCACCAGTGGGGATGCAGTGCAGTTACTCCAGAGACTGCACTGGCACCACCGGGGATGCAGTGCAGTGAGTCCAGAGAGTGCACTGGCACCAGTGGGGATGCACTGCAGTGAGTCCAGTGAGTGTACTGGCACCACTGGGGATGCACTGCAGTGAGTCCAGAGAGTGCACTGGCAACACTGAGAATGCACTTCAATGAGTCCAGAGAGTGCACTGGCACCACTGGGGATGCACTGCAGTGAGTCCAGAGAGTGCAGTGGCACCACTGGGGATGCACTGCAGTGAGTCCAGAGAGTGCTTTGGCACCAGTGGGTATGCACTGCAGTTACTCCAGAGACTGCACTGTAACCACTGGGGATGCAGTGCAGTGAGTGCAGAGAGTGCACTGGCACCAGTGGGGATGCACTGCAGTGAGTCCAGAGAGTGCACTGGCACTACTGGGGATGCACTGCAGTGAGTCCAGAGAGTGCACTGTCACCACTGGGGATGCAGTACAGTGAGTCCACAGAGTGCACTGGCACCACTGGGGATGCAGTGCAGTGAGTCCAGAGAGTGCACTGGCACCACTGGGGATGCAGTGCAGTGAATCCAGTGAGTGCACTGGCACCACTGGGGATGCAGTGCAGTGAGTCCTGAGAGTGCACTGGCACCACTGGGGATGCACTGCAGTGAGTCCAGAGATTGCACTGGCACCACTGGGGATGCAGTACAGTGAGTCCACACAGTGCACTGGCACCACTGTGGATGCAGTGCAGTGAGTCCAGAGAGTGCACTGGCACCACTGGTGATGCAGTGCAGTGAGTCCAGAGAGTGCACTGGCACCACGGGTGATGCACTGCTGTGAGTCCAGAGAGTGCTCTTGCACCACAGGGGATGCAGTGCAGTGACTCAAGAGAGTGCACTGGCAGCACTGGGGATGCAGTGCAGTGAGTCCAGAGAGTGCACTGGCACCACTGGAGATGCACTGCAGTGAGTCCAGAGAGTGCACTGGCTCCACTGGGGATGCAGTGCAGTGAGTCCAGAGAGTGTACTGGCACCACTGGGGATGCACTGAAGTGAGTCCAGAGAGTGCACTGGCACCACTGAGAATGCACTTCAGTGAGTCCAGAGAGTGCACTGGCACCACTGGGGATGCACTGCAGTGAGTCCACAGAGTGCACTAGCACCACTGGGGATGCAGTGCAGTGAGTCCAGAGAGTGCGCTGGCACCACTGGGGATGCAGTGCAGTGAGTCCAGAGAGTGCACTGGCACCACTGGGGATACACTGCAGTGAGTCCAGTGAGTGCACTGGCACCACTGGGGATGCAGTGCAGTGAGTCCAGAGAGTGCAGTGGCACCACTGGGGAAGCAGTGCAGTGAGTCCAGAGAGTGCAGTGGCACCACTAGGGATGCAGTGCAGTGAGTCCAGAGAGTGCACTGGCAGCACTGGGGATGCAGTGCAGTGAGTCCAGAGAGTGCACTGGCACCACTGGGGATGCACTGCAGTGAGTCCAGAGATTGCACTGGCACCACTGGGGATGCAGTGCTGTGACTCCAGAGAGCTCACAGGCACCACTGGGGATGCAGTGCAGTGAGTCCAGAGAGTGCACTGGCACCACTCGGGATGCACTGAAGTGAGCCCAGAGAGTGCACTGGCACCAGTGGGGATGCACTGCAGTGAGTCCAGTGAGTGCACTGGCACCACTGGGGAAGCAGTGCAGTGAGTCCAGAGAGTGCAGTGGCACCACAGGGGATGCAGTTTAGTGAGTCCAGAGAGTGCACTGGCACCACTGGGGATGCAGTGCAGTGAGTCCAGTGAGTGTACTGGCACCACTGGGGATGCACTGCAGTGAGTCCAGAGAGTGCACTGGCACCACTGAGAATGCACTTCAATGAGTCCAGAGAGTGCACTGGCACCACTGGGGATGCACTGCAGTGAGTCCAGAGAGTGCAGTGGCACCACTGGGGATGCACTTCAGTGAGTCCAGAGAGTGCACTGGCACCAGTGGGGATGCACTGCAGTTACTCCAGAGACTGCACTGTCACCACTGGGGATGCAGTGCAGTGAGTGCAGAGAGTGCACTGGCACCAGTTGGGATGCACTGCAGTGAGTCCAGAGAGTGCACTGGCACCACTGGGGATGCACTGCAGTGAGTCCAGAGAGTGCACTGTCACCACTGGGGATGCACTGCAGTGAGTCCAGAGAGTGCACTGGCACCACTGGGGATGCAGTGCAGTGAGTCCAGAGAGTGCACTGGCACCACTGGGGATGCAGTGCAGTGAATCCAGTGAGTGCACTGGCACCACTGGGGATGCAGTGCAGTGAGTCCTGAGAGTGCACTGGCACCACTGGGGATGCAGTACAGTGAGTCCAGAGATTGCACTGGCACCACTGGGGATGCAGTACAGTGAGTCCACACAGTGCACTAGCACTACTGGGGATGCAGTGCAGTGAGTCCAGAGAGTGCACTGGCACCACTGGGGATGCACTGCAGTGAGTCCAGAGAGTGCACTGGCACCACTGGTGATGCACTGCTGTGAGTCCAGAGAGTGCTCTTGCACCACAGGGGATGCAGTGCAGTGACTCAAGAGAGTGCACTGGCAGCACTGGGGATGCAGTGCAGTGAGTCCAGAGAGTGCACTGGCACCACTGGAGATGCACTGCAGTGAGTCTAGAGAGTGCACTGGCTCCACTGGGGATGCACTGCAGTGAGTCCAGAGAGTGCACTGGCACCACTGGGGATGCACTGCAGTGAGTCCAGAGAGTGTACTGGCACCACTGGGGATGCACTGAAGTGAGTCCAGAGAGTGCACTGGCACCACTGAGAATGCACTTCAGTGAGTCCAGAGAGTGCACTGGCACCACTGGGGATGCACTGCAGTGAGTCCACAGAGTGCACTAGCACCACTGGGGATGCAGTGCAGTGAGTCCAGAGAGTGCGCTGGAACCACTGGGGATGCAGTGCAGTGAGTCCAGAGAGTGCACTGGCACCACTGGGGATGCAGTGCAGTGAGTCCAGAGAGTGCACTGGCACCAGTGGGGATGCACTGCAGTGAGTCCAGAGAGTGCACTGGCACCACTGGGGATGCAGTGCAGTGAGTCCAGAGAGTGCACTGGCACCACTGGGGAAGCAGTGCAGTGAGTCCAGAGAGTGCAGTGGCACCACTAGGGATGCAGTGCAGTGAGTCCAGAGAGTGCACTGGCAGCACTGGGGATGCAGTGCAGTGAGTCCAGAGAGTGCACTGGCACCACTGGGGATGCAGTGCAGTGAGTCCAGAGAGTGCACTGGCACCACTGGGGATGCAGTACAGTGAGTCCACAGAGTGCACTGGCACCAGTGGGTATGCAGTACAGTGAGTCCAGAGAGTGCACTGGCACCACTGGGCATGCAGTGCAGTGAGTCCAGAGAGTGCACTGGCACCACTGGGGATGCGGTGCTGGGAGTCCAGAGAGTGCTTTGGCACCAGTGGGGATGCAGTGCAGTTACTCCAGAGACTGCACTGGCACCACCGGGGATGCAGTGCAGTGAGTCCAGAGAGTGCACTGGCACCAGTGGGGATGCACTGCAGTGAGTCCAGTGAGTGCACTGGCACCACTGGGGAAGCAGTGCAGTGAGTCCAGAGAGTGCAGTGGCACCACTGGGGATGCAGTTTAGTGAGTCCAGAGAGTGCACTGGCACCACTGGGGATGCAGTGCAGTGAGTCCAGTGAGTGTACTGGCACCACTGGGGATGCACTGCAGTGAGTCCAGAGAGTGCACTGGCAACACTGAGAATGCACTTCAATGAGTCCAGAGAGTGCACTGGCACCACTGGGGATGCACTGCAGTGAGTCCAGAGAGTGCAGTGGCACCACTGGGGATGCACTGCAGTGAGTCCAGAGAGTGCTTTGGCACCAGTGGGTATGCACTGCAGTTACTCCAGAGACTGCACTGTCACCACTGGGGATGCAGTGCAGTGAGTGCAGAGAGTGCACTGGCACCAGTGGGGATGCACTGCAGTGAGTCCAGAGAGTGCACTGGCACCACTGGGGATGCACTGCAGTGAGTCCAGAGAGTGCACTGTCACCACTGGGGATGCAGTACAGTGAGTCCAGAGAGTGCACTGGCACCACTGGGGATGCAGTGCAGTGAGTCCAGAGAGTGCACTGGCACCACTGGGGATGCAGTGCAGTGCACTGGCACCACTGGGGATGCACTGCAGTGAGTCCAGAGATTGCACTGGCACCACTGGGGATGCAGTACAGTGAGTCCACACAGTGCACTAGCACTACTGGGGATGCAGTGCAGTGAGTCCAGAGAGTGCACTGGCACCACTGGGGATGCAGTGCAGTGAGTCCAGAGAGTGCACTGGCACCACGGGTGATGCACTGCTGTGAGTCCAGA
Organism: Anser brachyrhynchus; assembly: GCF_964034855.1. NCBI lineage: Eukaryota > Metazoa > Chordata > Aves > Anseriformes > Anatidae > Anser > Anser brachyrhynchus. The sequence goes on along the minus strand of NW_027663491.1, from coordinate 368,139 downwards.
GAGTGCTCTTGCACCACAGGGGATGCAGTGCAGTGACTCAAGAGAGTGCACTGGCAGCACTGGGGATGCAGTGCAGTGAGTCCAGAGAGTGCACTGGCACCACTGGAGATGCACTGCAGTGAGTCCAGAGAGTGCACTGGCTCCACTGGGGATGCACTGCAGTGAGTCCAGAGAGTGCACTGGCACCACTGGGGATGCACTGCAGTGAGTCCAGAGAGTGTACTGGCACCACTGGGGATGCACTGAAGTGAGTCCAGAGAGTGCACTGGCACCACTGAGAATGCACTTCAGTGAGTCCAGAGAGTGCACTGGCACCACTGGGGATGCACTGCAGTGAGTCCACAGAGTGCACTAGCACCACTGGGGATGCAGTACAGTGAGTCCAGAGAGTGCGCTGGTACCACTGGGGATGCAGTGCAGTGAGTCCAGAGAGTGCACTGGCACCACTGGGGATGCACTGCAGTGAGTCCAGTGAGTGCACTGGCACCACTGGGGATGCACTGCAGTGAGTCCAGAGAGTGCACTGGCACCACTGGGGAAGCAGTGCAGTGAGTCCAGAGAGTGCTGTGGCACCACTAGGGATGCAGTGCAGTGAGTCCAGAGAGTGCACTGGCAGCACTGCGGATGCAGTGCAGTGAGTCCAGAGAGTGCACTGGCACCACTGGGGATGCACTTCAGTGAGTCCAGAGAGTGCACTGGCACCACTGGGGATGCAGTGCAGTGAGTCCAGAGAGTGCACTGGCACCACTGAGAATGCACTTCAGTGAGTCCAGAGAGTGCACTGGCACCACTGGGGATGCACTGCAGTGAGTCCAGAGATTGCACTGGCACCACTGGGGATGCAGTGCTGTGACTCCAGAGAGCGCACAGGCACCACTGGGGATGCAGTGCAGTGAGTCCAGAGAGTGCACTGGCACCACTCGGGATGCACTGAAGTGAGCCCAGAGAGTGCACTGGCACCAGTGGGGATGCACTGCAGTGAGTCCAGTGAGTGCACTGGCACCACTGGGGAAGCAGTGCAGTGAGTCCAGAGAGTGCAGTGGCACCACTGGGGATGCAGTTTAGTCAGTCCAGAGAGTGCACTGGCACCACTGGGGATGCAGTGCAGTGAGTCCAGTGAGTGTACTGGCACCACTGGGGATGCACTGCAGTGAGTCCAGAGAGTGCACTGGCACCACTGAGAATGCACTTCAATGAGTCCAGAGAGTGCACTGGCACCACTGGGGATGCACTGCAGTGAGTCCAGAGAGTGCAGTGGCACCACTGGGGATGCACTGCAGTGAGTCCAGAGAGTGCACTGGCACCAGTGGGGATGCACTGCAGTTACTCCAGAGACTGCACTGTCACCACTGGGGATGCAGTGCAGTGAGTGCAGAGAGTGCACTGGCACCAGTTGGGATGCACTGCAGTGAGTCCAGAGAGTGCACTGGCACCACTGGGGATGCACTGCAGTGAGTCCAGAGAGTGCACTGTCACCACTGGGGATGCACTGCAGTGAGTCCAGAGAGTGCACTGGCACCACTGGGGATGCAGTGCTGTGAGTCCAGAGAGTGCACTGGCACCACTGGGGATGCAGTGCAGTGAATCCAGTGAGTGCACTGGCACCACTGGGGATGCAGTGCAGTGAGTCCTGAGAGTGCACTGGCACCACTGGGGATGCAGTACAGTGAGTCCAGAGATTGCACTGGCACCACTGGGGATGCAGTACAGTGAGTCCACACAGTGCACTAGCACTACTGGGGATGCAGTGCAGTGAGTCCAGAGAGTGCACTGGCACCACTGGGGATGCAGTGCAGTGAGTCCAGAGAGTGCACTGGCACCACTGGTGATGCACTGCTGTGAGTCCAGAGAGTGCTCTTGCACCACAGGGGATGCAGTGCAGTGGCTCAAGAGAGTGCACTGGCAGCACTGGGGATGCAGTGCAGTGAGTGCAGAGAGTGCACTGGCACCACTGGAGATGCACTGCAGTGAGTCCAGAGAGTGCACTGGCTCCACTGGGGATGCACTGAAGTGAGTCCAGAGAGTGCACTGGCACCACTGGGGATGCACTGCAGTGAGTCCAGAGAGTGTACTGGCACCACTGGGGATGCACTGAAGTGAGTCCAGAGAGTGCACTGGCACCACTGAGAATGCACTTCAGTGAGTCCAGAGAGTGCACTGGCACCACTGGGGATGCACTGCAGTGAGTCCACAGAGTGCACTAGCACCACTGGGGATGCAGTGCAGTGAGTCCAGAGAGTGCGCTGGAACCACTGGGGATGCAGTGCAGTGAGTCCAGAGAGTGCACTGGCACCACTGGGGATGCAGTGCAGTGAGTCCAGAGAGTGCACTGGCACCAGTGGGGATGCACTGCAGTGAGTCCAGTGAGTGCACTGGCACCACTGGGGATGCAGTGCAGTGAGTCCAGAGAGTGCACTGGCACCACTGGGGAAGCAGTGCAGTGAGTCCAGAGAGTGCAGTGGCACCACTAGGGATGCAGTGCAGTGAGTCCAGAGAGTGCACTGGCAGCACTGGGGATGCAGTGCAGTGAGTCCAGAGAGTGCACTGGCACCACTGGGGATGCAGTGCAGTGAGTCCAGAGAGTGCACTGGCACCACTGGGGATGCAGTGCAGTGAGTCCAGAGATTGCACTGGCACCACTGGGGATGCAGTGCTGTGACTCCAGAGAGCGCACAGGCACCACTGGGGATGCAGTGCAGTGAGTCCAGAGAGTGCACTGGCACCACTCGGGATGCACTGTAGTGAGCCCAGAGAGTGCACTGGCACCAGTGGGGATGCACTGCAGTGAGTCCAGTGAGTGCACTGGCACCACTGGGGATGCAGTGCAGTGAGTCCAGAGAGTGCAGAGGCACCACTGGTGATGCAGTTTAGTGAGTGCAGAGAGTGCACTGGCACCACTGGGGATGCAGTGCAGTGAGTCCAGTGAGTGTACTGGCACCACTGGGGATGCAGTGCAGTGAGTCCAGAGAGTGCACTGGCACCACTGAGAATGCACTTCAGTTAGTCCAGAGAGTGCACTGGCACCACTGGGGATGCACTTCAGTGAGTCCAGAGAGTGCACTGGCACCACTGGGGATGCAGTGCAGTGAGTCCAGAGAGTGCACTGGCACCACTGGGGATGCAGTGCTGTGACTCCAGAGAGTGCACTGGCACCACCGGGGATGCAGTGCAGTGAGTCCAGAGAGTGCACTGGCACCACTGGGGATGCACTACAGTGAGTCCAGAGATTGTACCATCACCACTGGGGATGCAGTGCAGTGAGTCCAGAGATTGTACCATCACCACTGGGGATGCAGTGCAGTGAGTCCAGAGAGTGCACTGGCACCACTGGGGATGCACTGCAGTGAGTCCAGAGAGTGCACTGGCACCACTGGGGATGCACTTCAGTGAGTCCAGAGAGTGCACTGACACCACTGGGGATGCAGTGCAGTGAGTCCAGAGAGTGCACTGGCACCACTGGGGATGCAGTTCAGTGAGTCCAGAGAGTGCACTGGCACCACTGGGGATGCAGTGCAGTGAGTCCAGAGAGTGCACTGGCACCACTGGGGATGCTGTGCAGTGAGTGCAGAGAGTGCACTGGCACCACCGGGGATTCACTGTAGTGAGTCCAGTGAGTGCACTGGCACCACTGGGGATGCAGTGCTGTGACTCCGGAGAGCGCACTGGCACCACTGGGGATGCAGTGCAGTCAGTCCAGTGAGTGCACTGACACCACTGGGGATGCACTTCAGTGACTCGAGAGAGTGCACTGGCACCACTGGCGATGCACTGCAGTGAGTCCAGAGACTGCACTGGCACCACTGGGGATGCACTGCAGTGAGTCCAGAGAGTGCACTGGCACCACTGGGGATGCAGTGCTGTGAGTGCAGAGAGTGCAATGGCAACAATGGGGATGCACTTCAGTGAGTCCAGAGAGTGCACTGGCACCACTGGGGATGCAGTGCAGTGAGTCCAGAGAGTGCACTGGCACCACTGGGGATGCCCTGCAGTGAGTCCAGAGAGTGCACTGGCACCACTGGGGATGCACTGCAGTGAGTCCAGAGAGTGGGAACCAACCAGAACGCCTAAGCGCTGGCATGTACCTGCTATTCTACACGCCAGTAAGCTCTCTACCCCTGCTAATCACAATCATACACCTATACGTGAAAATTGGCACCCTGCACCTGCCAACCCTACAACTAACCCACCCAACCCTATCCACCTCATGGACAGGAATACTATCAGGTCTAGCACTGCTCATAGCATTCATAGTAAAAGCCCCACTATACGGCCTACACCTCTGACTGCCAAAAGCCCACGTAGAAGCACCCATCGCAGGCTCAATACTCCTCGCCGCCCTACTACTAAAGCTAGGAGGATACGGAATTATACGAGTCACTCTATTTATGGGCCCACTGTCCAACCTCCTGCACTACCCCTTCCTAACCCTGGCCCTATGAGGCGCCCTAATGACTAGCTCAATCTGCCTACGACAGACAGACCTAAAATCACTAATCGCTTATTCATCCGTTAGCCACATAGGCCTAGTTATCGCCGCAGGAATAATCCAAACCCACTGATCATTCTCAGGGGCAATGATGCTAATAATTTCCCATGGACTAACTTCCTCCATACTATTCTGCCTAGCCAACACAAACTATGAACGTACGCACAGCCGAATTCTACTACTCACACGAGGCCTACAACCTCTCCTACCACTCATAGCTACCTGATGATTGCTGGCCAATCTAACAAACATAGCCTTACCCCCAACAACAAACCTCATAGCAGAGCTAACCATTATAATCACCTTATTCAACTGATCTGCCTTCACGATCATCCTAACAGGAATCGCAACCCTACTAACCGCCTCCTACACCTTATTCATACTACTAATGACCCAACGAGGCTCAATCCCCTCCCACATCACATCTATGCAAAACTCAACCACGCGAGAACACCTGCTCATAACACTCCACATTATCCCAATATTCCTCCTAATCCTCAAACCCGAACTGATCTCCGGAATCCCCTCATGCAAGTATAGTTTAAACCAAACATTAGACTGTGATTCTAAGAATAGAAGTTCAAACCTTCTTACCTGCCGAGGGGAGGGTTTAACCAACAAGAGCTGCTAACTCTTACATCTGAGCCTAAAACCTCAGCCCCCTTACTTTTAAAGGATAACAGCAATCCACTGGTCTTAGGAACCACCCATCTTGGTGCAAATCCAAGTAAAAGTAGTGAACCCCACACTACTAATCAACTCCCTCACACTACTCACGCTGACAATCCTCCTAACCCCAATCATCCTGCCATTTCTATTTAAAAACTTTAAAAACACCCCACAAGCCACCACCCGCGCTGTTAAAACCGCATTCCTAATTAGCCTAGCCCCTACAACCGCATTCATCTACTCGGGAGTAGAATCTGTCACCTGCCACTGGGAGTGAAAATTCATTATAAACTTTAAAATCCCCCTGAGCCTAAAAATAGACCAATACTCAATAACATTTCTTCCAATCGCCCTATTTGTAACATGATCAATCCTACAATTCGCCATATGATACATGGCCTCAGAGCCATACGTAACAAAATTTTTCACCTACCTACTGACATTCCTAGTCGCCATACTCCTCCTAACAACCGCAAACAACATATTCCTCCTATTCGTAGGCTGGGAAGGAGTACGAATCATGTCCTTCCTTCTCATCGGCTGATGACAAGGCCGAGCAGATGCCAACACCGCCGCCCTACGAGCCGTAATCTACAACCGAATCGGAGACATCGGACTGATCCTGAGCATAGCATGACTAGCTTCAACATTCAACACCTGAGAGATCCAACAAGCCGTACACCCCCACCAAACCCCAATCCTCCCCCTCATAGGATTAATCCTCGCAGCCGCAGGAAAATCCGCCCAATTTGGACTCCACCCATGACTGCCCGCAGCAATAGAAGGCCCCACCCCAGTATCAGCCCTACTGCACTCCAGTACCATAGTAGTAGCCGGAATCTTCCTGCTCATCCGCATGCACCCCCTGCTAGCCACCAACCAGACAGCCCTAACTGCCTGCCTATGCCTAGGTGCTCTATCAACCCTATTCGCTGCCACATGCGCCCTAACCCAAAATGACATCAAAAAAATCATTGCTTTCTCAACATCCAGCCAACTAGGACTAATAATAGTCACTATCGGACTAAACCTCCCACAACTAGCCTTCCTACACATCTCAACCCATGCCTTCTTTAAAGCCATACTATTCCTATGCTCAGGGTCTATCATCCACAACCTAAACGGAGAACAAGATATCCGAAAGATAGGAGGCTTACAGAAAATACTCCCAGTCACTACTTCCTGCCTAACCATCGGAAACCTGGCGCTGATAGGAACCCCATTCCTAGCCGGATTCTACTCAAAAGACCTCATCATCGAAAGCTTAAACACATCATACCTAAATACTTGAGCCCTACTCCTAACCCTTATAGCCACAGCATTCACCGCAACCTACAGCATCCGCATAACCATCCTAGTCCAAGCTGGACAAACCCGAATCCCCCCAATAGTATCAATAAACGAAAACAACCCACTAATCACCGCCCCCCTAACCCGACTCGCCCTAGGCAGCATTACAGCAGGAATAATCATTACCTCTTTCATCACACCAACCAAAACCCCCCCAATAACCATACCCCTTATCACCAAAACTGCTGCCATCCTCATAACAATCCTAGGAATCATCCTAGCCCTAGAACTATCGAACATAACACACACCCTCACTCACCCCAAACCAACCCCCCTCATAAACTTCTCCTCTGCATTAGGGTACTTCAACCCCCTAGTACACCGATTCTTCTCCAAAAACCTACTAGAAAAGGGACAAAACATTGCCCTACACTTGATCGACCTCTCCTGACTCAAAAAAATAGGGCCAGAGGGCCTTGCTGAACTACAAGTAGCCGCAAGCAAAGCCGCAACCTCAATACACACAGGGCTAATTAAGGCCTACCTAGGATCCTTCGCCCTCTCCATCCTGGTAATAATCCTAATAACACACAGACTCACTAATGGCCCCTAACATCCGCAAATCCCATCCCCTACTAAAAATAATCAACAACTCCCTAATCGACCTACCCGCCCCCTCCAACATCTCTGCCTGATGAAACTTCGGCTCCCTTCTAGCCATCTGCTTAGCCACACAAATCCTAACAGGCCTGCTACTAGCCATACACTACACCGCAGACACTTCACTCGCCTTCTCCTCAGTAGCTCACACATGCCGAGACGTCCAGTACGGATGGCTCATCCGCAACCTCCACGCCAATGGTGCTTCGCTCTTCTTTATCTGCATCTACTTACACATCGGACGAGGCCTCTACTACGGCTCCTACCTATACAAAGAAACCTGAAACACAGGAGTAATCCTCCTACTCACCCTAATAGCAACTGCCTTCGTAGGGTATGTCCTACCATGAGGACAAATGTCATTCTGAGGGGCCACCGTAATCACCAACCTATTCTCAGCCATCCCGTACATTGGGCAAACTCTAGTAGAATGAGCCTGAGGAGGATTCTCAGTAGACAATCCAACCTTAACCCGATTCTTCGCCATCCACTTCCTACTGCCCTTCCTAATTGCAGGAATCACCCTAGTCCACCTAACCTTCCTACACGAATCAGGATCAAATAACCCACTAGGAATCGTATCAGACTGCGACAAAATCCCATTCCACCCACACTTCTCCATGAAAGACAGCTTAGGGCTTATCCTAATAATCACCCCTCTAATAGCACTAGCCCTATTTTCACCGAACCTCCTGGTTCTTGGAATCCTAGTTGGGAGTGGTTGGCCACATGAGATGTACAGGATTTTTACCTGTGATTTAGTCTTGACAAGGCTATGTAATTGGTTTACTAACGTCTCATAAGAAAGAAGCATGAGCGGTTAATGCAGTTGGCTTGAAACCCATCCCCAGTGGTGCCAGTGCGCTCTCTGGAGTCACAGCACTGCATCCCCAGTGGTGCCAGTGCAGTCTCTGGACTCACTAAACTGCATCCCCAGTGGTGCCAGTGCACTCTGTGGACTCACTGTAGTGCATCCCCAGTGGTGCCAGTGCACTCTCTGGACTCACTGTACTGCATCCACAGTGGTGCCAGTGCACACGCTGGACTCACTGCAGTGCATCCACAGTGGTGCCAGTGCACTCTCTGGACTCACTGCAGTGCATCCCCAGTGGTGCCAGTGCACTCTCTGGACTCACTGAAGTGCATCCCCATTGGTGCCATTGCACTCTCTGCACTCACTGCACTGCATCCCCAGTGGTGCCAGTGCACTCTCTGGACTCACTGCAGTGCATCCCCAGTGGTGCCAGTGCAGTCTCTGGACTCACTGCAGTGCATCGCCAGTGGTGCCAGTGCACTCTCTCGAGTCACTGAAGTGCATCCCATGTGGTGTCAGTGCACTCACTGGACTGACTGCACTGCATCCCCAGTGGTGCCAGTGCGCTCTCCGGAGTCACAGCACTGCATCCCCAGTGGTGCCAGTGCACTCACTGGACTCACTACAGTGAATCCCCGGTGGTGCCAGTGCACTCTCTGCACTCACTGCACAGCATCCCCAGTGGTGCCAGTGCACTCTCTGGACTCACTGCACTGCATCCCCAGTGGTGCCAGTGCACTCTCTGGACTCACTGAACTGCATCCCCAGTGGTGCCAGTGCACTCTCTGGACTCACTGCACTGCATCCCCAGTGGTGTCAGTGCACTCTCTGGACTCACTGCAGTGCATCCCCAGTGGTGCCAGTGCACTCTCTGGACTCACTGCAGTGCATCCCCAGTGGTGCCAGTGCACTCTCTGGACTCACTGCACTGCATCCCCAGTGGTGATGGTACAATCTCTGGACTCACTGTAGTGCATCCCCAGTGGTGATGGTACAATCTCTGGACTCACTGTAGTGCATCCCCAGTGGTGCCAGTGCACTCTCTGGACTCACTGCACTGCATCCCCGGTGGTGCCAGTGCACTCTCTGGAGTCACAGCACTGCATCCCCAGTGGTGCCAGTGCACTCTCTGGACTCACTGCACTGCATCCCCAGTGGTGCCAGTGCACTCTCTGGACTCACTGAAGTGCATCCCCAGTGGTGCCAGTGCACTCTCTGGACTAACTGAAGTGCATTCTCAGTGGTGCCAGTGCACTCTCTGGACTCACTGCAGTGCATCCCCAGTGGTGCCAGTACACTCACTGGACTCACTGCACTGCATCCCCAGTGGTGCCAGTGCACTCTCTGCACTCACTAAACTGCATCACCAGTGGTGCCTCTGCACTCTCTGGACTCACTGCACTGCTTCCCCAGTGGAGCCAGTGCACTCACTGGACTCACTGCAGTGCATCCCCACTGGTGCCAGTGCACTCTCTGGGCTCACTACAGTGCATCCCGAGTGGTGCCAGTGCACTCTCTGGACTCACTGCACTGCATCCCCAGTGGTGCCTGTGCGCTCTCTGGAGTCACAGCACTGCATCCCCAGTGGTGCCAGTGCAATCTCTGGACTCACTGCACTGCATCCCCAGTGGTGCCAGTGCACTCTCTGGACTCACTGAAGTGCATTCTCAGTGGTGCCAGTGCACTCTCTGGACTCACTGCACTGCATCCCCAGTGGTGCCAATGCACTCTCTGGACTCACTGAAGTGCATCCCCAGTGGTGCCAGTGCACTCTCTGGACTCACTGCACTGCATCCCCAGTGGTGCCAGTGCACTCTCTGGACTCACTGCACTGCATCCCCAGTGGTGCCACTGCACTCTCTGGACTCACTGCACTGCTTCCCCAGTGGTGCCAGTGCACTCTCTGGACTCACTGCACTGCATCCCCAGTGGTGCCAGTGCACTCACTGGACTCACTGCAGTGCATCCCCACTGGTGCCAGTGCACTCTCTGGACTCACTGCACTGCATCCCCAGTGGTGCCAGTGCACTCTCTGGACTCACTGCACTGCATCCCCAGTGGTTCCAGCGCACTCTCTGGACTCACTGCACTGCATCCCCAGTGGTGCTAGTGCACTCTGTGGACTCACTGCAGTGCATCCCCAGTGGTGCCAGTGCACTCTCTGGACTCACTGAAGTGCATTCTCAGTGGTGCCAGTGCACTCTCTGGACTCACTTCAGTGCATCCCCAGTGGTGCCAGTACACTCTCTGGACTCACTGCAGTGCATCCCCATTGGTGCCAGTGCACTCTCTGGACTCACTGCAGTGCATCCCCAGTGGAGCCAGTGCACTCTCTGGGCTCACTACAGTGCATCCCGAGTGGTGCCAGTGCACTCTCTGGACTCACTGCACTGCATCCCCAGTGGTGCCTGTGCGCTCTCTGGAGTCACAGCACTGCATCCCCAGTGGTGCCAGTGCAATCTCTGGACTCACTGCACTGCATCCCCAGTGGTGCCAGTGCACTCTCTGGACTCACTGAAGTGCATTCTCAGTGGTGCCAGTGCACTCTCTGGACTCACTGCACTGCATCCCCAGTGGTGCCAGTGCACTCTCTGGACTCACTGAAGTGCATCCCCAGTGGTGCCAGTGCACTCTCTGGACTCACTGCACTGCATCCCCAGTGCTGCCAGTGCACTCTCTGGACTCACTGCACTGCATCCCTAGTGGTGCCACTGCACTCTCTGGACTCACTGCACTGCTTCCCCAGTGGTGCCAGTGCACTCTCTGGACTCACTGCACTGCATCCCCAGTGGTGCCAGTGCACTCACTGGACTCACTGCAGTGCATCCCCACTGGTGCCAGTGCACTCTCTGGACTCACTGCACTGCATCCCCAGTGGTGCCAGTGCACTCTCTGGACTCACTGCACTGCATCCCCAGTGGTTCCAGCGCACTCTCTGGACTCACTGCACTGCATCCCCAGTGGTGCTAGTGCACTCTGTGGACTCACTGCAGTGCATCCCCAGTGGTGCCAGTGCACTCTCTGGACTCACTGAAGTGCATTCTCAGTGGTGCCAGTGCACTCTCTGGACTCACTGCACTGCATCCCCAGTGGTGCCAGTACATTCTCTGGACTCACTGCAGTGCATCCCCAGTGGTGCCAGTGCACTCTCTGGACTCACTGCAGTGCATCACCAGTGGAGCCAGTGCACTCTCTGGACTCACTGCAGTGCATCTCCAGTGGTGCCAGTGCACTCTCTGGACTCACTGCACTGCATCCCCAGTGCTGCCAGTGCACTCTCTTGAGTCACTGCACTGCATCCCCTGTGGTGCAAGAGCACTCTCTGGACTCACAGCAGTGCATCACCAGTGGTGCCAGTGCACTCTCTGGACTCACTGCACTGCATCACCAGTGGTGCCAGTGCACTCTCTGGACTCACTGCACTGCATCCCCAGTAGTGCTAGTGCACTGTGTGGACTCACTGTACTGCATCCCCAGTGGTGCCAGTGCAATCTCTGGACTCACTGTACTGCATCCCCAGTGGTGCCAGTGCACTCTCAGGACTCACTGCACTGCATCCCCAGTGGTGCCAGTGCACTCACTGGATTCACTGCACTGCATCCCCAGTGGTGCCAGTGCACTCTCTGGACTCACTGCACTGCATCCCCAGTGGTGCCAGTGCACTCTCTGGACTCACTGCAGTGCATCCCCAGTGGTGACAGTGCACTCTCTGGACTCACTGCAGTGCATCCCCAGTGGTGCCAGTGCACTCTCTGGACTCACTGCAGTGCATCCCAACTGGTGCCAGTGCACTCTCTGCACTCACTGCACTGCATCCCCAGTAGTGACAGTGCATTCTCTGGAGTAACTGCAGTGCATCCCCACTGGTGCCAGTGCACTCTCTGGACTCACTGCAGTGCATCCCCAGTGGTGCCACTGCACGCTCTGGACTCACTGCAGTGCATCCCCAGTGGTGCCAGTGCACTCTCTGCACTCATTGAAGTGCATTCTCAGTGGTGCCAGTGCACTCTCTGGACTCACTGCAGTGCATCCCCAGTGGTGCCAGTACACTCACTAGACTCACTGCACTGCATCCCCAGTGGTGCCAGTGCACTCTCTGGACTCACTAAACTGCATCCCCAGTGGTGCCACTGCACTCTCTGGACTCACTGCACTGCTTCCCCAGTGGTGCCAGTGCACTCACTGGACTCACTGCAGTGCATCCCCACTGGTGCCAGTGCACTCTCTGGGCTCACTACAGTGCATCCCGAGTGGTGCCAGTGCACTCTCTGGACTCACTGCACTGCATCCCCAGTGGTGCCTGTGCGCTCTCTGGAGTCACAGCACTGCATCCCCAGTGGTGCCAGTGCAATCTCTGGACTCACTGCACTGCATCCCCAGTGGTGCCAGTGCACTCTCTGGACTCACTGAAGTGCATTCTCAGTGGTGCCAGTGCACTCTCTGGACTCACTGCACTGCATCCCCAGTGGTGCCAGTGCACTCTCTGGACTCACTGAAGTGCATCCCCAGTGGTGCCAGTGCACTCTCTGGACTCACTGCACTGCATCCCCAGTGCTGCCAGTGCACTCTCTGGACTCACTGCACTGCATCCCTAGTGGTGCCACTGCACTCTCTGGACTCACTGCACTGCTTCCCCAGTGGTGCCAGTGCACTCTCTGGACTCACTGCACTGCATCCCCAGTGGTGCCAGTGCACTCACTGGACTCACTGCAGTGCATCCCCAGTGGTGCCAGTGCACTCTCTGGACTCACTGCACTGCATCCCCAGTGGTGCCAGCGCACTCTCTGGACTCACTGCACTGCATCCCCAGTGGTGCTAGTGCACTCTGTGGACTCACTGCAGTGCATCCCCAGTGGTGCCAGTGCACTCTCTGGACTCACTGAAGTGCATTCTCAGTGGTGCCAGTGCACTCTCTGGACTCACTGCAGTGCATCCCCAGTGGTGCCAGTACACTCTCTGGATTCACTGCAGTGCATCCCCAGTGGTGCCAGTGCACTCTCTGGACTCACTGCAGTGCATCCCCAGTGGAGCCAGTGCACTCTCTGGACTCACTGCAGTGCATCTCCAGTGGTGCCAGTGCACTCTCTGGACTCACTGCACTGCATCCCCAGTGCTGCCAGTGCACTCTCTTGAGTCACTGCACTGCATCCCCTGTGGTGCAAGAGCACTCTCTGGACTCACAGCAGTGCATCACCCGTGGTGCCAGTGCACTCTCTGGACTCACTGCACTGCATCACCAGTGGTGCCAGTGCACTCTCTGGACTCACTGCACTGCATCCCCAGTAGTGCTAGTGCACTGTGTGGACTCACTGTACTGCATCCCCAGTGGTGCCAGTGCAATCTCTGGACTCACTGCAGTGCATCCCCAGTGGTGCCAGTGCACTCTCAGGACTCACTGCACTGCATCCCCAGTGGTGCCAGTGCACTCACTGGATTCACTGCACTGCATCCCCAGTGGTGCCAGTGCACTCTCTGGACTCACTGCACTGCATCCCCAGTGGTGCCAGTGCACTCTGTGGACTCACTGTACTGCATCCCCAGTGGTGACAGTGCACTCTCTGGACTCACTGCAGTGCATCCCCAGTGGTGCCAGTGCACTTTCTGGACTCACTGCAGTGCATCCCCACTGGTGCCAGTGCACTCTCTGCACTCACTGCACTGCATCCCCAGTGGTGACAGTGCAGTCTCTGGAGTAACTGCAGTGCATACCCACTGGTGCCAAAGCACTCTCTGGACTCTCTGCAGTGCATCCCCAGTGGTGCCACTGCACTCTCTGGACTCACTGCAGTGCATCCCCAGTGGTGCCAGTGCACTCTCTGGACTCATTGAAGTGCATTCTCAGTGTTGCCAGTGCACTCTCTGGACTCACTGCAGTGCATCCCCAGTGGTGCCAGTACACTCACTGGACTCACTGCACTGCATCCCCAGTGGTGCCAGTGCACTCTCTGGACTCACTAAACTGCATCCCCAGTGGTGCCACTGCACTCTCTGGACTCACTGCACTGCTTCCCCAGTGGTGCCAGTGCACTCACTGGACTCACTGCAGTGCATCCCCACTGGTGCCAGTGCACTCTCTGGACTCACTGCACTGCATCCCCGGTGGTGCCAGTGCAGTCTCTGGAGTAACTGCACTGCATCCCCACTGGTGCCAAAGCACTCTCTGGACTCCCAGCACCGCATCCCCAGTGGTGCCAGTGCACTCTCTGGACTCACTGCACTGCATGCCCAGTGGTGCCAGTGCACTCTCTGGACTCACTGTACTGCATACCCACTGGTGCCAGTGCACTCTGTGGACTCACTGTACTGCATCCCCAGTGGTGCCAGTGCACTCTCTGGACTCACTGCAGTGCATCCCCAGTGGTGCCAGTGCACTCTCTGGACTCACTGCACTGCATCCCCAGTGCTGCCAGTGCACTCTCTGGACTCACTGCACTGCATCCCTAGTGGTGCCAGTGCACTCTCTGGACTCACTGCACTGCTTCCCCAGTGGTGCCAGTGCACTCTCTGGACTCACTGCACTGCATCCCCAGTGGTGCCAGTGCACTCACTGGACTCACTGCAGTGCATCCCCAATGGTGCCAGTGCACTCTCTGGACTCACTGCACTGCATCCCCAGTGGTGCCAGTGCACTCTCTGGACTCACTGCACTGCATCCCCAGTGGTTCCAGCGCACTCTCTGGACTCACTGCACTGCATCCCCAGTGGTGCTAGTGCACTCTGTGGACTCACTGCAGTGCATCCCCAGTGGTGCCAGTGCACTCTCTGGACTCACTGAAATGCATTCTCAGTGGTGCCAGTGCACTCTCTGGACTCACTTCAGTGCATCCCCAGTGGTGCCAGTACACTCTCTGGACTCACTGCAGTGCATCCCCAGTGGTGCCAGTGCACTCTCTGGACTCACTGCAGTGCATCCCCAGTGGAGCCAGTGCACTCTCTGGACTCACTGCAGTGCATCTCCAGTGGTGCCAGTGCACTCTCTGGACTCACTGCACTGCATCCCCAGTGCTGCCAGTGCACTCTCTTGAGTCACTGCACTGCATCCCCTGTGGTGCAAGAGCACTCTCTGGACTCACAGCAGTGCATCACCAGTGGTGCCAGTGCACTCTCTGGACTCACTGCAGTGCATCACCAGTGGTGCCAGTGCACTCTCTGGACTCACTGCACTGCATCCCCAGTAGTGCTAGTGCACTGTGTGGACTCACTGTACTGCATCCCCAGTGGTGCCAGTGCACTCTCTGGACTCACTGCACTGCATCCCCAGTGGTGCCAGTGCACTCTCAGGACTCACTGCACTGCATCCCCAGTGGTGCCAGTGCACTCACTGGATTCACTGCACTGCATCCCCAGTGGTGCCAGTGCACTCTCTGGACTCACTGCACTGCATCCCCAGTGGTGCCAGTGCACTCTCTGGACTCACTGCAGTGCATCCCCAGTGGTGACAGTGCACTCTCTGGACTCACTGCAGTGCATCCCCAGTGGTGCCAGTGCACTCTCTGGACTCACTGCAGTGCATCCCAACTGGTGCCAGTGCACTCTCTGCACTCACTGCACTGCATCCCCAGTGGTGACAGTGCAGTCTCTGGAGTAACTGCAGTGCATCCCCACTGGTGCCAGTGCACTCTCTGGACTCACTGCAGTGCATCCCCAGTGGTGCCACTGCACTCTCTGGACTCACTGCAGTGCATCCCCAGTGGTGCCAGTGCACTCTCTGGACTCATTGAAGTGCATTCTCAGTGGTGCCAGTGCACTCTCTGGACTCACTGCAGTGCATCCCCAGTGGTGCCAGTACACTCACTGGACTCACTGCACTGCATCCCCAGTGGTGCCAGTGCACTCTCTGGACTCACTAAACTGCATCCCCAGTGGTGCCACTGCACTCTCTGGACTCACTGCACTGCTTCCCCAGTGGTGCCAGTGCACTCACTGGACTCACTGCAGTGCATCCCCACTGGTGCCAGTGCACTCTCTGGGCTCACTTCAGTGCATCCCGAGTGGTGCCAGTGCACTCTCTGGACTCACTGCACTGCATCCCCAGTGGTGCCTGTGCGCTCTCTGGAGTCACAGCACTGCATCCCCAGTGGTGCCAGTGCAATCTCTGGACTCACTGCAGTGCATCCCCAGTGGTGCCAGTGCACTCTCTGGACTCACTGAAGTGCATTCTCAGTGGTGCCAGTGCACTCTCTGGACTCACTGCACTGCATCCCCAGTGGTGCCAGTGCACTCTCTGGACTCACTGAAGTGCATCCCCAGTGGTGCCAGTGCACTCTCTGGACTCACTGCACTGCATCCCCAGTGCTGCCAGTGCACTCTCTGGACTCACTGCACTGCATCCCTAGTGGTGCCACTGCACTCTCTGGACTCACTGCACTGCTTCCCCAGTGGTGCCAGTGCACTCTCTGGACTCACTGCACTGCATCCCCAGTGGTGCCAGTGCACTCACTGGACTCACTGCAGTGCATCCCCAGTGGTGCCAGTGCACTCTCTGGACTCACTGCACTGCATCCCCAGTGGTGCCAGCGCACTCTCTGGACTCACTGCACTGCATCCCCAGTGGTGCTAGTGCACTCTGTGGACTCACTGCAGTGCATCCCCAGTGGTGTCAGTGCACTCTCTGGACTCACTGAAGTGCATTCTCAGTGGTGCCAGTGCACTCTCTGGACTCACTTCAGTGCATCCCCAGTGGTGCCAGTACACTCTCTGGACTCACTGCAGTGCATCCCCAGTGGTGCCAGTGCACTCTCTGGACTCACTGCAGTGCATCCCCAGTGGAGCCAGTGCACTCTCTGGACTCACTGCAGTGCATCTCCAGTGGTGCCAGTGCACTCTCTGGACTCACTGCACTGCATCCCCAGTGCTGCCAGTGCACTCTCTTGAGTCACTGCACTGCATCCCCTGTCTTGCAAGAGCACTCTCTGGACTCACAGCAGTGCATCACCCGTGGTGCCAGTGCACTCTCTGGACTCACTGCACTGCATCACCAGTGGTGCCAGTGCACTCTCTGGACTCACTGCACTGCATCCCCAGTAGTGCTAGTGCACTGTGTGGACTCACTGTACTGCATCCCCAGTGGCGCCAGTGCAATCTCTGGACTCACTGCAGTGCATCCCCAGTGGTGCCAGTGCACTCTCAGGACTCACTGCACTGCATCCCCAGTGGTGCCAGTGCACTCACTGGATTCACTGCACTGCATCCCCAGTGGTGCCAGTGCACTCTCTGGACTCACTGCACTGCATCCCCAGTGGTGCCAGTGCACTCTGTGGACTCACTGTACTGCATCCTCAGTGGTGACAGTGCACTCTCTGGACTCACTGCAGTGCATCCCCAGTGGTGCCAGTGCACTCTCTGGACTCACTGCAGTGCATCCCCACTGGTGCCAGTGCACTCTCTGCACTCACTGCACTGCATCCCCAGTGGTGACAGTGCAGTCTCTGGAGTAACTGCAGTGCATACCCACTGGTGCCAAAGCACTCTCTGGACTCACTGCAGTGCATCCCCAGTGGTGCCACTGCACTCTCTGGACTCACTGCAGTGCATCCCCAGTGGTGCCAGTGCACTCTCTGGACTCATTGAAGTGCATTCTCAGTGTTGCCAGTGCACTCTCTGGACTCACTGCAGTGCATCCCCAGTGGTGCCAGTACACTCACTGGACTCACTGCACTGCATCCCCAGTGGTGCCAGTGCACTCTCTGGACTCACTAAACTGCATCCCCAGTGGTGCCACTGCACTCTCTGGACTCACTGCACTGCTTCCCCAGTGGTGCCAGTGCACTCACTGGACTCACTGCACTGCATCCCCACTGGTGCCAGTGCACTCTCTGGACTCACTGCACTGCATCCCCGGTGGTGCCAGTGCAGTCTCTGGAGTAACTGCACTGCATCCCCACTGGTGCCAAAGCACTCTCTGGACTCCCAGCACCGCATCCCCACTGGTGCCAGTGCACTCTGTGGACTCACTGTACTGCATCCCCAGTGGTGCCAGTGCACTCTCTGGACTCACTGCAGTGCATCCCCAGTGGTGCCAGTGCACTCTCTGGACTCACTGCAGTGCATCCCCAGTGGTGCCAGTGCACTCTCTTGACTCACTGCACTGAAGCCCCAGTGGTGCCAGTGCACTCTCTGGACTCACTGCACTGCATCCCCAGTGGTGCCAGTGCACTCTCTGGACTCACTAAACTGCATCCCCAGTGGTGCCACTGCACTCTCTGGACTCACTGCACTGCTTCCCCAGTGGTGCCAGTGCACTCACTGGACTCACTGCAGTGCATCCCCACTGGTGCCAGTGCACTCTCTGGACTCACTGCACTGCATCCCCGGTGGTGCCAGTGCAGTCTCTGGAGTAACTGCACTGCATCCCCACTGGTGCCAAAGCACTCTCTGGACTCCCAGCACCGCATCCCCAGTGGTGCCAGTGCACTCTCTGGACTCACTGCACTGCATGCCCAGTGGTGCCAGTACACTCTCTGGACTCACTGCACTGCATCTCCAATGGTGCCAGTGCACTCTGTGGACTCACTGTACTGCATCCCCAGTGGTGCCAGTGCACTCTCTGGACTCACTGCAGTGCATCCCCAGTGGTGCCAGTGCACTCTCTGGACTCACTGCACTGCATCCCCAGTGCTGCCAGTGCACTCTCTGGACTCACTGCACTGCATCCCTAGTGGTGCCAGTGCACTCTCTGGACTCACTGCACTGCTTCCCCAGTGGTGCCAGTGCACTCTCTGGACTCACTGCACTGCATCCCCAGTGGTGCCAGTGCACTCACTGGACTCACTGCAGTGCATCCCCAATGGTGCCAGTGCACTCTCTGGACTCACTGCACTGCATCCCCAGTGGTGCCAGTGCACTCTCTGGACTCACTGCACTGCATCCCCAGTGGTTCCAGCGCACTCTCTGGACTCACTGCACTGCATCCCCAGTGGTGCTAGTGCACTCTGTGGACTCACTGCAGTGCATCCCCAGTGGTGCCAGTGCACTCTCTGGACTCACTGAAGTGCATTCTCAGTGGTGCCAGTGCACTCTCTGGACTCACTTCAGTGCATCCCCAGTGGTGCCAGTACACTCTCTGGACTCACTGCAGTGCATCCCCAGTGGTGCCAGTGCACTCTCTGGACTCACTGCAGTGCATCCCCAGTGGAGCCAGTGCACTCTCTGGACTCACTGCAGTGCATCCCCTGTGGTGCAAGAGCACTCTCTGGACTCACTGCACTGCATCCCCAGTGCTGCCAGTGCACTCTCTTGAGTCACTGCACTGCATCCCCTGTGGTGCAAGAGCACTCTCTGGACTCACAGCAGTGCATCACCAGTGGTGCCAGTGCACTCTCTGGACTCACTGCAGTGCATCACCAGTGGTGCCAGTGCACTCTCTGGACTCACTGCACTGCATCCCCAGTAGTGCTAGTGCACTGTGTGGACTCACTGTACTGCATCCCCAGTGGTGCCAGTGCACTCTCTGGACTCACTGCACTGCATCCCCAGTGGTGCCAGTGCACTCTCAGGACTCACTGCACTGCATCCCCAGTGGTGCCAGTGCACTCACTGGATTCACTGCACTGCATCCCCAGTGGTGCCAGTGCACTCTCTGGACTCACTGCACTGCATCCCCAGTGGTGCCAGTGCACTCTCTGGACTCACTGCAGTGCATCCCCAGTGGTGACAGTGCACTCTCTGGACTCACTGCAGTGCATCCCCAGTGGTGCCAGTGCACTCTCTGGACTCACTGCAGTGCATCCCAACTGGTGCCAGTGCACTCTCTGCACTCACTGCACTGCATCCCCAGTGGTGACAGTGCAGTCTCTGGAGTAACTGCAGTGCATCCCCACTGGTGCCAGTGCACTCTCTGGACTCACTGCAGTGCATCCCCAGTGGTGCCACTGCACTCTCTGGACTCACTGCAGTGCATCCCCAGTGGTGCCAGTGCACTCTCTGGACTCATTGAAGTGCATTCTCAGTGGTGCCAGTGCACTCTCTGGACTCACTGCAGTGCATCCCCAGTGGTGCCAGTACACTCACTGGACTCACTGCACTGCATCCCCAGTGGTGCCAGTGCACTCTCTGGACTCACTAAACTGCATCCCCAGTGGTGCCACTGCACTCTCTGGACTCACTGCACTGCTTCCCCAGTGGTGCCAGTGCACTCACTGGACTCACTGCAGTGCATCCCCACTGGTGCCAGTGCACTCTCTGGGCTCACTTCAGTGCATCCCGAGTGGTGCCAGTGCACTCTCTGGACTCACTGCACTGCATCCCCAGTGGTGCCTGTGCGCTCTCTGGAGTCACAGCACTGCATCCCCAGTGGTGCCAGTGCAATCTCTGGACTCACTGCAGTGCATCCCCAGTGGTGCCAGTGCACTCTCTGGACTCACTGAAGTGCATTCTCAGTGGTGCCAGTGCACTCTCTGGACTCACTGCACTGCATCCCCAGTGGTGCCAGTGCACTCTCTGGACTCACTGAAGTGCATCCCCAGTGGTGCCAGTGCACTCTCTGGACTCACTGCACTGCATCCCCAGTGCTGCCAGTGCACTCTCTGGACTCACTGCACTGCATCCCTAGTGGTGCCACTGCACTCTCTGGACTCACTGCACTGCTTCCCCAGTGGTGCCAGTGCACTCTCTGGACTCACTGCACTGCATCCCCAGTGGTGCCAGTGCACTCACTGGACTCACTGCAGTGCATCCCCAGTGGTGCCAGTGCACTCTCTGGACTCACTGCACTGCATCCCCAGTGGTGCCAGCGCACTCTCTGGACTCACTGCACTGCATCCCCAGTGGTGCTAGTGCACTCTGTGGACTCACTGCAGTGCATCCCCAGTGGTGTCAGTGCACTCTCTGGACTCACTGAAGTGCATTCTCAGTGGTGCCAGTGCACTCTCTGGACTCACTTCAGTGCATCCCCAGTGGTGCCAGTACACTCTCTGGACTCACTGCAGTGCATCCCCAGTGGTGCCAGTGCACTCTCTGGACTCACTGCAGTGCATCCCCAGTGGAGCCAGTGCACTCTCTGGACTCACTGCAGTGCATCTCCAGTGGTGCCAGTGCACTCTCTGGACTCACTGCACTGCATCCCCAGTGCTGCCAGTGCACTCTCTTGAGTCACTGCACTGCATCCCCTGTCTTGCAAGAGCACTCTCTGGACTCACAGCAGTGCATCACCCGTGGTGCCAGTGCACTCTCTGGACTCACTGCACTGCATCACCAGTGGTGCCAGTGCACTCTCTGGACTCACTGCACTGCATCCCCAGTAGTGCTAGTGCACTGTGTGGACTCACTGTACTGCATCCCCAGTGGCGCCAGTGCAATCTCTGGACTCACTGCAGTGCATCCCCAGTGGTGCCAGTGCACTCTCAGGACTCACTGCACTGCATCCCCAGTGGTGCCAGTGCACTCACTGGATTCACTGCACTGCATCCCCAGTGGTGCCAGTGCACTCTCTGGACTCACTGCACTGCATCCCCAGTGGTGCCAGTGCACTCTGTGGACTCACTGTACTGCATCCCCAGTGGTGACAGTGCAGTCTCTGGAGTAACTGCAGTGCATCCCCAGTGGTGCCAGTGCACTCTCTGGACTCACTGCAGTGCATCCCCAGTGGTGCCACTGCACTCTCTGGACTCACTGCAGTGCATCCCCAGTGGTGCCAGTGCACTCTCTGGACTCATTGAAGTGCATTCTCAGTGTTGCCAGTGCACTCTCTGGACTCACTGCAGTGCATCCCCAGTGGTGCCAGTACACTCACTGGACTCACTGCACTGCATCCCCAGTGGTGCCAGTGCACTCTCTGGACTCACTAAACTGCATCCCCAGTGGTGCCACTGCACTCTCTGGACTCACTGCACTGCTTCCCCAGTGGTGCCAGTGCACTCACTGGACTCACTGCACTGCATCCCCACTGGTGCCAGTGCACTCTCTGGACTCACTGCACTGCATCCCCGGTGGTGCCAGTGCAGTCTCTGGAGTAACTGCACTGCATCCCCACTGGTGCCAAAGCACTCTCTGGACTCCCAGCACCGCATCCCCACTGGTGCCAGTGCACTCTGTGGACTCACTGTACTGCATCCCCAGTGGTGCCAGTGCACTCTCTGGACTCACTGCAGTGCATCCCCAGTGGTGCCAGTGCACTCTCTGGACTCACTGCAGTGCATCCCCAGTGGTGCCAGTGCACTCTCTTGACTCACTGCACTGAAGCCCCAGTGGTGCCAGTGCACTCTCTGGACTCACTGCA
Source organism: Anser brachyrhynchus (assembly GCF_964034855.1). Classification (NCBI taxonomy): domain Eukaryota; kingdom Metazoa; phylum Chordata; class Aves; order Anseriformes; family Anatidae; genus Anser; species Anser brachyrhynchus. Next base: position 346,005 of record NW_027663491.1, on the reverse strand, counting down.
GTGCATCCCCAGTGGTGCCAGTGCACTCTCTGGACTCACTGCACTGCATCCCCAGTGGTGCCAGTGCACTCTCTGGACTCACTGCAGGGCATCACCAGTGGTGCCAGTACACTGTCTGGACTCACTGCAGTGCATCCCCAGTGGTGCCAGTGCACTCTCTGGACACACTGTACTGCACCCCCAGTGGTGCCAGTGCACTCACTGGACTGACTGCACTGCATCCCCAGTGGTGCCAGTGCACTCTCTGGACTCACTGCACTGCATCCCCACTGGTGCCAGTGTACTCTCTGGACTCACTGCACTGCATCCCCAGTGGTGCCAGTGCACTCACTGGACTCACTGGACACATCCCCAGTGGTGCCAGTGCACTCTCTGGACTCACTGCAGTGCATCCCCAGTGGTACCAGTGCACTCTCTGGACTCACTGCACTGCATCCCCAGTGGTGCCAGTGTAATCTCTGGACTCACTTCAGTGCATCCCCAGTGGTGCCAGTGCACTCCCTGGACTCACTGCACTGCATCCCCACTGGTGCCAGTGCACTCTCTGGACTCACTGAAGTGCATCCCCAGTTGTGCCAGTGCACTCTCTGGACTCAATGCACTGCATCCCCAGTGGTGCCAGTGCACTCTCTGGACTCACTGCACGGCATCCCCAGTGGTGCCAGTGCAATCTCTGGACTCACTGTAGTGCATCCCCAGTGGTGCCAGTGCACTCTCTGGACTCACTGCAGTGCATCCCCAGTGGTGCCAGTGCACTCTCTGGACTCACTGTACTGCATCACCAGTGGTGCCAGTGCACTCACTGGACTCACTGCAGTGCATTCCCAGTGGTGCCAGTGCACTCTTTGGACTCACTGCACTGCAGCTCCATTGGTGCCAGTGCACTCTCTGGACTCACTGCACTGCATCACAGGTGGTGCCAGTGCACTCTCTGGACTCACTGCACTGCATCCCCAGTGGTGCCAGTGCACTCTCTGGACTCACTGCACTGCATCCCCAGTGGTGCCAGTGCACTCTCTGGACTCACTTCTCTGCATTCCCAGTGGTGCCAGTGAAGTCTCTGGACTCACTGCACTGCATCCACAGTGGTGCCAGTGCAATCTCTGGACTCACTGCAGTGCATCACCAGTGGTGCCAGTGCACTCTCTGGACTCACTGCACTGCATCCCCAGTGGTGCTAGTGCACTCTGTGGACTCACTGCAGTGCATCCCCAGTGGTGCCAGTGCACTCTCTGGACTCACTGCACTGCATCCCCAGTGGTGCAAGTGCACTCTCTCGAGTCACTGCACTACATCCCGAGTGGTGCCAGTGCACTCACTGGACTCACTGTACTGCATCATCTGTGGTGCCAGTGCACTCTCTGGACTCACTGCAATGCATCCCCAGTGGTGCCAGTGCACTCTCTGGACTCACTGCACTGCATCCCCAGTGGTGCCAGTGCACTCTCTGGACTCACTGCACTGTATCCCCAGTGGTGCCAGTGCACTCACTGGATTCACTGCAGTGCATCCCCAGTGGTGCCAGTGCACTCTCTGGACTCACTGCACTGCATCCCCAGTGGTGCCAGTGCACTCTCTGGACTCACTGCACTGCATCCCCAGTGGTGACAGTGCACTCTCTGGACTCACTGCAGTGCATCCCCAGTGGTGACAGTGCACTCTCTGGACTCACTGCAGTGCATCCCCAGTGGTGCCAGTGCACTCTCTGGACTCACTGCACTGCATCCCCAGTGGTGCCAGTGCAGTCTCTGGAATAACTGCAGTGCATCCCCACTGGTGCCAAAGCACTCTCTGGACTCCCGGCACCGCATCCCCAGTGGTGCCAGTGCTCTCTCTGGACTCACTGCACTGCATCCCCAGTGGTGCCAGTGCACTCTCTGGAGTCACAGCACTGCATCCCCAGTGGTGCCAGTGCACTCTCTGGACTCACTGCAGTGCATCCCCAGTGGTGCCAGTGCACTCTCTGGACTCACTGAAGTGCATTCTCAGTGGTGCCAGTGCACTCTCTGGACTCACTGCCCTGCATCCCCAGTGGTGCCAGTGCACTCTCTGGACTCACTGAACTGCATCCCCAGTGGTGCCAGTGCACTCTCTGGACTCACTGCACTGCATCCCCAGTGGTGCCAGTGCACTCTCTGGACTCACTGCACTGCATCCCTAGTGGTGCCACTGCACTCTCTGGACTCACTGCAGTGCATCCCCAGTGGTGCCAGTGCACTCTCTGGACTCACTGCACTGCATCCCCAGTGGTGCCAGTGCACTCACTGGACTCACTGCAGTGCATCCCCACTGGTGCCAGTGCACTCTCTGGACTCACTGCACTGCATCCCCAGTGGTGCCAGTGCACTCTCTGGACTCACTGCACTGCATCCCCAGTGCTTCCAGCGCACTCTCTGGACTCACTGCACTGCATCCCCAGTGGTGCTCGTGCACTCTGTGGACTCACTGCAGTGCATCCCCAGTGGTGCCAGTGCACTCTCTGGACTCACTGAAGTGCATTCTCAGTGGTGCCAGTGCACTCTCTGGACTCACTTCAGTGCATCCCCAGTGGTGCCAGTACACTCTCTGGACTCACTGGAGTGCATCCCCAGTGGTGCCAGTGCACTCTCTGGACTCACTGCAGTGCATCCCCAGTGGAGCCAGTGCACTCTCTGGACTCACTGCAGTGCATCCCCAGTGGTGCCATTGCACTCTCTGGACTCACTGCACTGCATCTCCAGTGGTGCCAGTGCACTCTCTGGACTCACTGCACTGCATCCCCAGTGCTGCCAGTGCACTCTCTTGAGTCACTGCACTGCATCCCCTGTGGTGCAAGAGCACTCTCCGGACTCACAGCAGTGCATCACCAGTGGTGCCAGTGCACTCTCTGGACTCACTGCACTGCATCCCCAGTGGTGCCAGTGCACTCTCTGGACTCACTGCACTGCATCCCCAGTGGTGCTAGTGCACTGTGTGGACTCACTGTACTGCATCCCCAGTGGTGCCAGTGCAATCTCTGGACTCACTGCAGTGCATCCCCAGTGGTGCCAGTGCACTCTCAGGACTCACTGCACTGCATCCCCAGTGGTGCCAGTGCACTCTCTGGACTCACTGCACTGCATCCCCAGTAGTGACAGTGCACTCTCTGGACTCACTGCAGTGCATCCCCAGTGGTGCCAGTGCACTCTCTGGACTCACTGCACTGCATCCCCAGTAGTGCCAGTGCACTCTCTGGACTCACTGCACTGCATCCCCAGTGGTGCCAGTGCACTCACTGGATTCACTGCACTGCATCCCCAGTGGTGCCAGTGCACTCTCTGGACTCACTGCACGGCATCCCCAGTGGTGCCAGTGCACTCTGTGGACTCACTGTACTGCATCCCCAGTGGTGACAGTGCACTCTCTGGACTCACTGCAGTGCATCCCCAGTGGTGCCAGTGCACTCTCTGGACTCACTGCAGTGCATCCCCACTGGTGCCAGTGCACTCTCTGGACTCACTGCACTGCTTCCCCTGTGGTGCCAGTGCACTCACTGGACTCACTGCAGTGCATCCCCACTGGAGCCAGTGCACTCTCTGGGCTCACTGCAGTGCATCCCCAGTGGTGCCAGTGCACTCTCTGGACTCACTGCGCTGCATCCCCAGTGGTGCCAGTGCGCTCTCTGGAGTCACAGCACTGCATCCCCAGTGGTGCCAGTGCAATCTCTGGACTCACTGCACTGCATACCCAGTGGTGCCAGTGCACTCTCTGGACTCACTGCACTGCATCCCCGGTGGTGCCAGTACAGTCTCTGGAGTAACTGCACTGCATCCCCACTGGTACCAAAGCACTCTCTGGACTCCCAGCACCGCATCCCCAGTGGTGCCAGTGCACTCTCTGGACTCACTGCACTGCATCCCCAGTGGTGCCAGTGCACTCTCTGGACTCACTGCACTGCATCCCCAGTGGTGCCAGTGCACTCTCTGGACTCACTGAAGTGCATCCCCAGTGGTGCCACTGCACTCTCTGGACTCACTGCACTGCATCCCCACTGGTGCCAGTGCACTCTCTGGACTCACTGAAGTGCATTCTCAGTGGTGCCAGTGCACTCTCTGGACTCACTGCAGTGCATCCCCAGTGGTGCCAGTGCGCTCTCTGGAGTCACAGCACTGCATCCCCAGTGGTGCCAGTGCACTCTCTGGACTCACTGCAGTGCATCCCCAGTGGTGCCAGTGCACTCACTGGACTGACTGCAGTGCATCCCCACTGGTGCCAGTGCACTCTCTTGGCTCACTGCAGTGCATCCCCAGTGGTGCCACTGCACTCTCTGGACTCACTGCACTGCATCCCCAGTGGTGCCAGTGCACTCTCTGGACTCACTGCACTGCATCCCCACTGGTGCCAGTGTACTCTCTGGACTCACTGCACTGCATCCCCAGTGGTGCCAGTGCACTCACTGGACTCACTGGACACATCCCCAGTGGTGCCAGTGCACTCTCTGGACTCACTGCAGTGCATCCCCAGTGGTACCAGTGCACTCTCTGGACTCACTGCACTGCATCCCCAGTGGTGCCAGTGTAATCTCTGGACTCACTGCAGTGCATCCCCAGTGGTGCCAGTGCACTCCCTGGACTCACTGCACTGCATCCCCACTGGTGCCAGTGCACTCTCTGGACTCACTGAAGTGCATCCCCAGTTGTGCCAGTGCACTCTCTGGACTCAATGCACTGCATCCCCAGTGGTGCCAGTGCACTCTCTGGACTCACTGCACGGCATCCCCAGTGGTGCCAGTGCAATCTCTGGACTCACTGTAGTGCATCCCCAGTGGTGCCAGTGCACTCTCTGGACTCACTGCAGTGCATCCCCAGTGGTGCCAGTGCACTCTCTGGACTCACTGTACTGCATCACCAGTGGTGCCAGTGCACTCACTGGACTCACTGCAGTGCATTCCCAGTGGTGCCAGTGCACTCTTTGGACTCACTGCACTGCAGCTCCATTGGTGCCAGTGCACTCTCTGGACTCACTGCACTGCATCACAGGTGGTGCCAGTGCACTCTCTGGACTCACTGCACTGCATCCCCAGTGGTGCCAGTGCACTCTCTGGACTCACTGCACTGCATCCCCAGTGGTGCCAGTGCACTCTCTGGACTCACTTCTCTGCATTCCCAGTGGTGCCAGTGAAGTCTCTGGACTCACTGCACTGCATCCACAGTGGTGCCAGTGCAATCTCTGGACTCACTGCAGTGCATCACCAGTGGTGCCAGTGCACTCTCTGGACTCACTGCACTGCATCCCCAGTGGTGCTAGTGCACTCTGTGGACTCACTGCAGTGCATCCCCAGTGGTGCCAGTGCACTCTCTGGACTCACTGCACTGCATCCCCAGTGGTGCAAGTGCACTCTCTCGAGTCACTGCACTACATCCCGAGTGGTGCCAGTGCACTCACTGGACTCACTGTACTGCATCATCTGTGGTGCCAGTGCACTCTCTGGACTCACTGCAATGCATCCCCAGTGGTGCCAGTGCACTCTCTGGACTCACTGCACTGCATCCCCAGTGGTGCCAGTGCACTCTCTGGACTCACTGCACTGTATCCCCAGTGGTGCCAGTGCACTCACTGGATTCACTGCAGTGCATCCCCAGTGGTGCCAGTGCACTCTCTGGACTCACTGCACTGCATCCCCAGTGGTGCCAGTGCACTCTCTGGACTCACTGCACTGCATCCCCAGTGGTGACAGTGCACTCTCTGGACTCACTGCAGTGCATCCCCAGTGGTGACAGTGCACTCTCTGGACTCACTGCAGTGCATCCCCAGTGGTGCCAGTGCACTCTCTGGACTCACTGCACTGCATCCCCAGTGGTGCCAGTGCAGTCTCTGGAATAACTGCAGTGCATCCCCACTGGTGCCAAAGCACTCTCTGGACTCCCGGCACCGCATCCCCAGTGGTGCCAGTGCTCTCTCTGGACTCACTGCACTGCATCCCCAGTGGTGCCAGTGCACTCTCTGGAGTCACAGCACTGCATCCCCAGTGGTGCCAGTGCACTCTCTGGACTCACTGCAGTGCATCCCCAGTGGTGCCAGTGCACTCTCTGGACTCACTGAAGTGCATTCTCAGTGGTGCCAGTGCACTCTCTGGACTCACTGCCCTGCATCCCCAGTGGTGCCAGTGCACTCTCTGGACTCACTGAACTGCATCCCCAGTGGTGCCAGTGCACTCTCTGGACTCACTGCACTGCATCCCCAGTGGTGCCAGTGCACTCTCTGGACTCACTGCACTGCATCCCTAGTGGTGCCACTGCACTCTCTGGACTCACTGCAGTGCATCCCCAGTGGTGCCAGTGCACTCTCTGGACTCACTGCACTGCATCCCCAGTGGTGCCAGTGCACTCACTGGACTCACTGCAGTGCATCCCCACTGGTGCCAGTGCACTCTCTGGACTCACTGCACTGCATCCCCAGTGGTGCCAGTGCACTCTCTGGACTCACTGCACTGCATCCCCAGTGCTTCCAGCGCACTCTCTGGACTCACTGCACTGCATCCCCAGTGGTGCTCGTGCACTCTGTGGACTCACTGCAGTGCATCCCCAGTGGTGCCAGTGCACTCTCTGGACTCACTGAAGTGCATTCTCAGTGGTGCCAGTGCACTCTCTGGACTCACTTCAGTGCATCCCCAGTGGTGCCAGTACACTCTCTGGACTCACTGGAGTGCATCCCCAGTGGTGCCAGTGCACTCTCTGGACTCACTGCAGTGCATCCCCAGTGGAGCCAGTGCACTCTCTGGACTCACTGCAGTGCATCCCCAGTGGTGCCATTGCACTCTCTGGACTCACTGCACTGCATCTCCAGTGGTGCCAGTGCACTCTCTGGACTCACTGCACTGCATCCCCAGTGCTGCCAGTGCACTCTCTTGAGTCACTGCACTGCATCCCCTGTGGTGCAAGAGCACTCTCCGGACTCACAGCAGTGCATCACCAGTGGTGCCAGTGCACTCTCTGGACTCACTGCACTGCATCCCCAGTGGTGCCAGTGCACTCTCTGGACTCACTGCACTGCATCCCCAGTGGTGCTAGTGCACTGTGTGGACTCACTGTACTGCATCCCCAGTGGTGCCAGTGCAATCTCTGGACTCACTGCAGTGCATCCCCAGTGGTGCCAGTGCACTCTCAGGACTCACTGCACTGCATCCCCAGTGGTGCCAGTGCACTCTCTGGACTCACTGCACTGCATCCCCAGTAGTGACAGTGCACTCTCTGGACTCACTGCAGTGCATCCCCAGTGGTGCCAGTGCACTCTCTGGACTCACTGCACTGCATCCCCAGTAGTGCCAGTGCACTCTCTGGACTCACTGCACTGCATCCCCAGTGGTGCCAGTGCACTCACTGGATTCACTGCACTGCATCCCCAGTGGTGCCAGTGCACTCTCTGGACTCACTGCACGGCATCCCCAGTGGTGCCAGTGCACTCTGTGGACTCACTGTACTGCATCCCCAGTGGTGACAGTGCACTCTCTGGACTCACTGCAGTGCATCCCCAGTGGTGCCAGTGCACTCTCTGGACTCACTGCAGTGCATCCCCACTGGTGCCAGTGCACTCTCTGGACTCACTGCACTGCTTCCCCTGTGGTGCCAGTGCACTCACTGGACTCACTGCAGTGCATCCCCACTGGAGCCAGTGCACTCTCTGGGCTCACTGCAGTGCATCCCCAGTGGTGCCAGTGCACTCTCTGGACTCACTGCGCTGCATCCCCAGTGGTGCCAGTGCGCTCTCTGGAGTCACAGCACTGCATCCCCAGTGGTGCCAGTGCAATCTCTGGACTCACTGCACTGCATACCCAGTGGTGCCAGTGCACTCTCTGGACTCACTGCACTGCATCCCCGGTGGTGCCAGTACAGTCTCTGGAGTAACTGCACTGCATCCCCACTGGTACCAAAGCACTCTCTGGACTCCCAGCACCGCATCCCCAGTGGTGCCAGTGCACTCTCTGGACTCACTGCACTGCATCCCCAGTGGTGCCAGTGCACTCTCTGGACTCACTGCACTGCATCCCCAGTGGTGCCAGTGCACTCTCTGGACTCACTGAAGTGCATCCCCAGTGGTGCCACTGCACTCTCTGGACTCACTGCACTGCATCCCCACTGGTGCCAGTGCACTCTCTGGACTCACTGAAGTGCATTCTCAGTGGTGCCAGTGCACTCTCTGGACTCACTGCAGTGCATCCCCAGTGGTGCCAGTGCGCTCTCTGGAGTCACAGCACTGCATCCCCAGTGGTGCCAGTGCACTCTCTGGACTCACTGCAGTGCATCCCCAGTGGTGCCAGTGCACTCACTGGACTGACTGCAGTGCATCCCCACTGGTGCCAGTGCACTCTCTTGGCTCACTGCAGTGCATCCCCAGTGGTGCCACTGCACTCTCTGGACTCACTGCACTGCATCCCCAGTGGTGCCAGTGCACTCTCTGGACTCACTGCACTGCATCCCCACTGGTGCCAGTGTACTCTCTGGACTCACTGCACTGCATCCCCAGTGGTGCCAGTGCACTCACTGGACTCACTGGACACATCCCCAGTGGTGCCAGTGCACTCTCTGGACTCACTGCAGTGCATCCCCAGTGGTACCAGTGCACTCTCTGGACTCACTGCACTGCATCCCCAGAGGTGCCAGTGTAATCTCTGGACTCACTTCAGTGCATCCCCAGTGGTGCCAGTGCACTCCCTGGACTCACTGCACTGCATCCCCACTGGTGCCAGTGCACTCTCTGGACTCACTGAAGTGCATCCCCAGTTGTGCCAGTGCACTCTCTGGACTCAATGCACTGCATCCCCAGTGGTGCCAGTGCACTCTCTGGACTCACTGCACGGCATCCCCAGTGGTGCCAGTGCAATCTCTGGACTCACTGTAGTGCATCCCCAGTGGTGCCACTGCACTCTCTGGACTCACTGCAGTGCATCCCCAGTGGTGCCAGTGCACTCTCTGGACTCACTGTACTGCATCACCAGTGGTGCCAGTGCACTCACTGGACTCACTGCAGTGCATTCCCAGTGGTGCCAGTGCACTCTTTGGACTCACTGCACTGCAGCCCCATTGGTGCCAGTGCACTCTCTGGACTCACTGCACTGCATCACAGGTGGTGCCAGTGCACTCTCTGGACTCACTGCACTGCATCCCCAGTGGTGCCAGTGCACTCTCTGGACTCACTGCACTGCATCCCCAGTGGTGCCAGTGCACTCTCTGGACTCACTTCTCTGCATTCCCAGTGGTGCCAGTGAAGTCTCTGGACTCACTGCACTGCATCCACAGTGGTGCCAGTGCAATCTCTGGACTCACTGCAGTGCATAACCAGTGGTGCCAGTGCACTCTCTGGACTCACTGCACTGCATCCCCAGTGGTGCTAGTGCACTCTGTGGACTCACTGCAGTGCATCCCCAGTGGTGCCAGTGCACTCTCTGGACTCACTGCACTGCATCCCCAGTGGTGCAAGTGCACTCTCTCGAGTCACTGCACTACATCCCGAGTGGTGCCAGTGCACTCACTGGATTCACTGCAGTGCATCCCCAGTGGTGCCAGTGCACTCTCTGGACTCACTGCACTGCATCCCCAGTGGTGCCAGTGCACTCTCTGGACTCACTGCACTGTATCCCCAGTGGTGCCAGTGCACTCACTGGATTCACTGCAGTGCATCCCCAGTGGTGCCAGTGCACTCTCTGGACTCACTGCACTGCATCCCCAGTGGTGCCAGTGCACTCTCTGGACTCACTGCACTGCATCCCCAGTGGTGACAGTGCACTCTCTGGACTCACTGCAGTGCATCCCCAGTGGTGACAGTGCACTCTCTGGACTCACTGCAGTGCATCCCCAGTGGTGCCAGTGCACTCTCTGGGCTCACTGCAGTGCATCCCCAGTGGTGCCAGTGCAGTCTCTGGAATAACTGCAGTGCATCCCCACTGGTGCCAAAGCACTCTCTGGACTCCCGGCACCGCATCCCCAGTGGTGCCAGTGCTCTCTCTGGACTCACTGCACTGCATCCCCAGTGGTGCCAGTGCACTCTCTGGAGTCACAGCACTGCATCCCCAGTGGTGCCAGTGCACTCTCTGGACTCACTGCAGTGCATCCCCAGTGGTGCCAGTGCACTCTCTGGACTCACTGAAGTGCATTCTCAGTGGTGCCAGTGCACTCTCTGGACTCACTGCCCTGCATCCCCAGTGGTGCCAGTGCACTCTCTGGACTCACTGCAGTGCATCCCCAGTGGTGCCAGTGCACTCTCTGGACTCACTGCACTGCATCCCCAGTGGTGCCAGTGCACTCTCTGGACTCACTGCACTGCATCCCTAGTGGTGCCACTGCACTCTCTGGACTCACTGCAGTGCATCCCCAGTGGTGCCAGTGCACTCTCTGGACTCACTGCAGTGCATCCCCAGTGGTGCCAGTGCACTCACTGGACTCACTGCAGTGCATCCCCACTGGTGCCAGTGCACTCTCTGGACTCACTGCACTGCATCCCCAGTGGTGCCAGTGCACTCTCTGGACTCACTGCACTGCATCCCCAGTGCTTCCAGCGCACTCTCTGGACTCACTGCACTGCATCCCCAGTGGTGCTCGTGCACTCTGTGGACTCACTGCAGTGCATCCCCAGTGGTGCCAGTGCACTCTCTGGACTCACTGAAGTGCATTCTCAGTGGTGCCAGTGCACTCTCTGGACTCACTTCAGTGCATCCCCAGTGGTGCCAGTACACTCTCTGGACTCACTGCAGTGCATCCCCAGTGGTGCCAGTGCACTCTCTGGACTCACTGCAGTGCATCCCCAGTGGAGCCAGTGCACTCTCTGGACTCACTGCAGTGCATCCCCAGTGGTGCCATTGCACTCTCTGGACTCACTGCACTGCATCTCCAGTGGTGCCAGTGCACTCTCTGGACTCACTGCACTGCATCCCCAGTGCTGCCAGTGCACTCTCTTGAGTCACTGCACTGCATCCCCTGTGGTGCAAGAGCACTCACTGGACTCACAGCAGTGCATCACCAGTGGTGCCAGTGCACTCTCTGGACTCACTGCACTGCATCCCCAGTGGTGCCAGTGCACTCTCTGGACTCACTGCACTGCATCCCCAGTGGTGCTAGTGCACTGTGTGGACTCACTGTACTGCATCCCCAGTGGTGCCAGTGCAATCTCTGGACTCACTGCAGTGCATCCCCAGTGGTGCCAGTGCACTCTCAGGACTCACTGCACTGCATCCCCAGTGGTGCCAGTGCACTCTCTGGACTCACTGCACTGCATCCCCAGTAGTGACAGTGCACTCTCTGGACTCACTGCAGTGCATCCCCAGTGGTGCCAGTGCACTCTCTGGACTCACTGCACTGCATCCCCAGTAGTGCCAGTGCACTCTCTGGACTCACTGCACTGCATCCCCAGTGGTGCCAGTGCACTCACTGGATTCACTGCACTGCATCCCCAGTGGTGCCAGTGCACTCTCTGGACTCACTGCACGGCATCCCCAGTGGTGCCAGTGCACTCTGTGGACTCACTGTACTGCATCCCCAGTGGTGACAGGGCACTCTCTGGACTCACTGCAGTGCATCCCCAGTGGTGCCAGTGCACTCTCTGGACTCACTGCAGTGCATCCCCACTGGTGCCAGTGCACTATCTGGACTCACTGCACTGCTTCCCCTGTGGTGCCAGTGCACTCACTGGACTCACTGCAGTGCATCCCCACTGGAGCCAGTGCACTCTCTGGGCTCACTGCAGTGCATCCCCAGTGGTGCCAGTGCACTCTCTGGACTCACTGCGCTGCATCCCCAGTGGTGCCAGTGCGCTCTCTGGAGTCACAGCACTGCATCCCCAGTGGTGCCAGTGCAATCTCTGGACTCACTGCACTGCATACCCAGTGGTGCCAGTGCACTCTCTGGACTCACTGCACTGCATCCCCGGTGGTGCCAGTACAGTCTCTGGAGTAACTGCACTGCATCCCCACTGGTACCAAAGCACTCTCTGGACTCCCAGCACCGCATCCCCAGTGGTGCCAGTGCACTCTCTGGACTCACTGCACTGCATCCCCAGTGGTGCCAGTGCACTCTCTGGACTCACTGCACTGCATCCCCAGTGGTGCCAGTGCACTCTCTGGACTCACTGAAGTGCATCCCCAGTGGTGCCACTGCACTCTCTGGACTCACTGCACTGCATCCCCACTGGTGCCAGTGCACTCTCTGGACTCACTGAAGTGCATTCTCAGTGGTGCCAGTGCACTCTCTGGACTCACTGCAGTGCATCCCCAGTGGTGCCAGTACACTCACTGGACTCACTGCACTGCATCCCCAGTGGTGCCAGTGCACTCTCTGGACTCACTGCAGTGCATCCCCAGTGGTGCCAGTGCACTCACTGGACTGACTGCAGTGCATCCCCACTGGTGCCAGTGCACTCTCTTGGCTCACTGCAGTGCATCCCCAGTGGTGCCACTGCACTCTCTGGACTCACTGCACTGCATCCCCAGTGGTGCCAGTGCACTCTCTGGACTCACTGAACTGCATCCCCAGTGGTGCCAGTGCACTCTCTGGACTCACTGCACTGCATCCCCAGTGCTGCCAGTGCACTCTCTGGACTCACTGCACTGCATCCCCAGTGGTGCCACTGCACTCTCTGGACTCACTGCACTGCTTCCCCAGTGGTGCCAGTGCACTGTCTGGACTCACTGCACTGCATCCCCAGTGGTGCCAGTGCACTCACTGGACTCACTGCAGTGCATCCCCGGGGTTGCCAGTGCACTCTCTGGAGTCACTGCACTGCATCCCCATTGGTGCCAGTGCACTCTCTGGACTCACTGCACTGCATCCCCAGTGGTTCCAGCGCACTCTCTGGACTCACTGCACTGCCTCCCCAGTGGTGCTAGTGCACTCTGTGGACTCACTGCAGTGCATCCCCAGTGGTGCCAGTGCACTCTCTGGACTCACTGCAGTGCATCCCCAGTGGTGCCAGTGCACTCTCTGGACTCACTGCAGTGCATCCCCAGTGGTGCCAGTACACTCTCTGGACTCACTGCAGTGCATCCCCAGTGGTGCCAGTGCACTCTCTGGACTCACTGCAGTGCATCCCCAGTGGAGCCAGTGCACTCTCTGGACTCACTGCAGTGCATCCGCAGTGGTGCCATTGCACTCTCTGGACTCACTGAAGTGCATCCCCAGTGGTGCCAGTGCACTCTCTGGACTCACTGCACTGCATCCCCAGTGCTGCCAGTGCACTCTCTTGAGTCACTGCACTGCATCCCCTGTGGTGCAAGAGCACTCTCTGGACTCACTGTACTGCATCCCCAGTGGTGCCAGTGCAATCTCTGCACTCACTGCACTGCATCCCCAGTGGTGCCAGTGCACTCTCAGGACTCACTGCACTGCATCCCCAGTGGTGCCAGTGCACTCTCTGGACTCACTGCACTGCATCCCCAGTAGTGACAGTGCACTCTCTGGACTCACTGCAGTGCATCCCCAGTGGTGCAAGTGCACTCTCTGGACTCACTGCACTGCATCCCAAGTAGTGCCAGTGCACTCTCTGGACTCACTGCACTGCATCCCCAGTGGTGCCAGTGCACTCACTGGATTCACTGCACTGCATCCCCAGTGGTGCCAGTGCACTCTCTGGACTCACTGCACGGCATCCCCAGTGGTGCTAGTGCACTCTGTGGACTCACTGCACTGCATCCCCAGTGGTGACAGTGCACTCTCTGGACTCACTGCAGTGCATCCCCAGTGGTGCCAGTGCACTCTCTGGACTCACTGCAGTGCATCCCCAGTGGTGCCAGTACACTCTCTGGACTCACTGCACTGCTTCCCCAGTGGTGCCAGTGCACTCACTGGACTCACTGCAGTGCATCCCCAGTGGTGCCAGTGCAGTCTCTGGGCTCACTGCAGTGCATCCCCAGTGGTGCCAGTGCACTCTCTGGACTCACTGCGCTGCATCCCCAGTGGTGCCAGTGCAATCTCTGGACTCACTGCACTGCATACCCAGTGGTGCCAGTGCACTCTCTGGACTCACTGCACTGCATCCCCGGTGGTGCCAGTACAGTCTCTGGAGTAACTGCACTGCATCCCCACTGGTACCAAAGCACTCTCTGGACTCCCAGCACCGCATCCCCAGTGGTGCCAGTGCACTCTCTGGACTCACTGCACTGCATCCCCAGTGGTGCCAGTGCACTCTCTGGACTCACTGCACTGCATCCCCAGTGGTGCCAGTGCACTCTCTGGACTCACTGCAGTGCATCCCCAGTGGTGCCAGTGCAGTCTCTGGACTCACTGCAGTGCATCCCCAGTGGTGCCAGTGCACTCTCTGGACTCACTGAAGTGCATTCTCAGTGGTGCCAGTGCACTCTCTGGACTCACTGCAGTGCATCCCCAGTGGTGCCAGTACACTCACTGGACTCACTGCACTGCATCCCCAGTGGTGCCAGTGCACTCTCTGGACTCACTGCAGTGCATCTCCAGTGGTGCCAGTGCACTCACTGGACTGACTGCAGTGCATCCCCACTGGTGCCAGTGCACTCTCTGGGCTCACTGCAGTGCATCCCCAGTGGTGCCACTGCACTCTCTGGACTCACTGCACTGCATCCCCAGTGGTGCCAGTGCACTCTCTGGACTCACTGAACTGCATCTCCAGTGGTGCCAGTGCACTCTCTGGACTCACTGCACTGCATCCCCAGTGCTGCCAGTGCACTCTCTGGACTCACTGCACTGCATCCCCAGTGGTGCCACTGCACTCTCTGGACTCACTGCACTGCTTCCCCAGTGGTGCCAGTGCACTGTCTGGACTCACTGCACTGCATCCCCAGTGGTGCCAGTGCACTCACTGGACTCACTGCAGTGCATCCCCAGTGGTGCCAGTGCACTCTCTGGAGTCACTGCACTGCATCCCCATTGGTGCCAGTGCACTCTCTGGACTCACTGCACTGCGTCCCCAGTGGTTCCAGCGCACTCTCTGGACTCACTGCACTGCATCCTTAGTAGTGCTAGTGCACTCTGTGGACTCACTGCAGTGCATCCCCAGTGGTGCCAGTGCACTCTCTGGACTCACTGCAGTGCATCCCCAGTGGTGCCAGTACACTCTGTGGACTCACTGCAGTGCATCCCCAGTGGTGCCAGTGCACTCTCTGGACTCACTGCAGTGCATCCCCAGTGGAGCCAGTGCACTCTCTGGACTCACTGCAGTGCATCCGCAGTGGTGCCATTGCACTCTCTGGACTCACTGCAGTGCATCCCCAGTGGTGCCAGTGCACTCTCTGGACTCACTGCACTGCATCCCCAGTGCTGCCAGTGCACTCTCTTGAGTCACTGCACTGCATCCCCTGTGGTGCAAGAGCACTCTCTGGACTCACAGCAGTGCATCACCAGTGGTGCCAGTGCACTCTCTGGACTCACTGCACTGCATCCCCAGTGGTGCCAGTGCACTCTCTGGACTCACTGCACTGCATCCCCAGTGGTGCTAGTGCACTGTGTGGACTCACTGTACTGCATCCCCAGTGGTGCCAGTGCAATCTCTGGACTCACTGCAGTGCATCCCCAGTGGTGCCAGTGCACTCTCTGGACTCACTGAAGTGCATTCTCAGTGGTGCCAGTGCACTCTCTGGACTCACTGCACTGCATCCCCAGTAGTGACAGTGCACTCTCTGGACTCACTGCAGTGCATCCCCAGTGGTGCCAGTGCACTCTCTGGACTCACTGCACTGCTTCCCCAGTGGTGCCAGTGCACTCTCTGGACTCACTGCAGTGCATCCCCAGTGGTGCCAGTGCGCTCTCTGGAGTCACAGCACTGCATCCCTAGTGGTGCCAGTGCAATCTCTGGGCTCTCTGCACTGCATCCCCAGTGGTGCCACTGCACTCTCTGGACTCACTGAAGTGCATTCTCAGTGGTGCCAGTGCACTCTCTGGACTCACTGCACTGCATCCCCAGTGGTGCCAGTGCACTCTCTGGACTCACTGCACTGCATCGTCAGTGCACTCTCTGGACTCACTGCAGGGCATCCCCGGTGGAGCCAGTGTACTCTCAGGACTCACTGCAGTGCATCCCCAGTGCTGCCAGTGCACTCTCTGGACTCACTGCACTGCATCCCCAGTGGTGCCAGTGCACTCTCTGGACTCACTGCACTGCACCCCAATGCTGCCAGTGCACTCTCTGACGTCACTGCACTGCATCCCCCGTGGTGCAAGTGCACTCTCTGGACTCACTGGAGTGCATCACCTGTGGTGCCAGTGCACTCTCTGGACTCACTGCACTGCATCCCCAGTGGTGCCAGTGCACTCTCTAGAGTCACTGCGCTGCATCCCCAGTTGTGCCAGTGCACTCTCTGGACTCACTGCAGCGCATCCCCAGTGGTGCCAGTGCGCTCTCTGGACTCACTGCAGTGCATCCCCAGTGGTGCCAGTGCACTCTCTGGACTCGCGTCACTGCATCCCCAGTAGTGACAGTGCACTCTCTGGACTCACTGCAGTGCATCCCCAGTGGTGCCAGTGCACTCTCTGGACTCACTGCACTGCATCCCCAGTAGTGCCAGTGCACTCTCTGGACTCACTGCACTGCATCCCCAGTGGTGCCAGTGCACTCACTGGATTCACTGCACTGCATCCCCAGTGGTGCCAGTGCACTCTCTGGACTCACTGCACGGCATCCCCAGTGGTGCCAGTGCACTCTGTGGACTAACTGTACTGCATCCCCAGTGGTGCCAGTGCACTCTCTGGACTCACTGCAGTGCATCCCCACTGGTGCCAGTGCACTCTCTGGACTCACTGCACTGCTTCCCCAGTGGTGCCAGTGCACTCTCTGGACTCACTGCACTGCATCCCCACTGGAGCCAGTGCACTCTCTGGGCTCACTGCAGTGCATCCCCAGTGGTGCCAGTGCACTCTCTGGACTCACTGCGCTGCATCCCCAGTGGTGCCAGTGCGCTCTCTGGAGTCACAGCACTGCATCCCCAGTGGTGCCAGTGCAATCTCTGGACTCACTGCACTGCATACCCAGTGGTGCCAGTGCACTCTCTGGACTCACTGCACTGCATCCCCGGTGGTGCCAGTACAGTCTCTGGAGTAACTGCACTGCATCCCCACTGGTACCAAAGCACTCTCTGGACTCCCAGCACCGCATCCCCAGTGGTGCCAGTGCACTCTCTGGACTCACTGCACTGCATCCCCAGTGGTGCCAGTGCACTCTCTGGACTCACTGCACTGCATCCCCAGTGGTGCCAGTGCACTCTCTGGACTCACTGCAGTGCATCCCCAGTGGTGCCACTGCACTCTCTGGACTCACTGCACTGCATCCCCACTGGTGCCAGTGCACTCTCTGGACTCACTGAAGTGCATTCTCAGTGGTGCCAGTGCACTCTCTGGACTCACTGCAGTGCATCCCCAGTGGTGCCAGTACACTCACTGGACTCACTGCACTGCATCCCCACTGGTGCCAGTGCACTCTCTGGGCTCACTGCAGTGCATCCCCAGTGGTGCCACTGCACTCTCTGGACTCACTGCACTGCATCCCCAGTGGTGCCAGTGCACTCTCTGGACTCACTGAACTGCATCCCCAGTGGTGCCAGTGCACTCTCTGGACTCACTGCACTGCATCCCCAGTGCTGCCAGTGCACTCTCTGGACTCACTGCACTGCATCCCCAGTGGTGCCACTGCACTCTCTGGACTCACTGCACTGCTTCCCCAGTGGTGCCAGTGCACTGTCTGGACTCACTGCACTGCATCCCCAGTGGTGCCAGTGCACTCACTGGACTCACTGCAGTGCATCCCCAGTGGTGCCAGTGCACTCTCTGGAGTCACTGCACTGCATCCCCATTGGTGCCAGTGCACTCTCTGGACTCACTGCACTGCATCCCCAGTGGTTCCAGCGCACTCTCTGGACTCACTGCACTGCATCCGCAGTGGTGCCATTGCACTCTCTGGACTCACTGCACTGCATCCCCAGTGGTGCCAGTGCACTCTCTGGACTCACTGCACTGCATCCCCAGTGCTGCCAGTGCACTCTCTTGAGTCACTGCACTGCATCCCCTGTGGTGCAAGAGCACTCTCTGGACTCACTGTACTGCATCCCCAGTGGTGCCAGTGCAATCTCTGCACTCACTGCAGTGCATCCCCAGTGGTGCCAGTGCACTCTCTGGACTCGCGTCACTGCATCCCCAGTAGTGACAGTGCACTCTCTGGACTCACTGCAGTGCATCCCCAGTGGTGCCAGTGCACTCTCTGGACTCACTGCACTGCATCCCCAGTAGTGCCAGTGCACTCTCTGGACTCACTGCACTGCATCCCCAGTGGTGCCAGTGCACTCACTGGATTCACTGCACTGCATCCCCAGTGGTGCCAGTGCACTCTCTGGACTCACTGCACGGCATCCCCAGTGGTGCCAGTGCACTCTGTGGACTAACTGTACTGCATCCCCAGTGGTGCCAGTGCACTCTCTGGACTCACTGCAGTGCATCCCCACTGGTGCCAGTGCACTCTCTGGACTCACTGCACTGCTTCCCCAGTGGTGCCAGTGCACTCTCTGGACTCACTGCACTGCATCCCCACTGGAGCCAGTGCACTCTCTGGGCTCACTGCAGTGCATCCCCAGTGGTGCCAGTGCACTCTCTGGACTCACTGCGCTGCATCCCCAGTGGTGCCAGTGCGCTCTCTGGAGTCACAGCACTGCATCCCCAGTGGTGCCAGTGCAATCTCTGGACTCACTGCACTGCATACCCAGTGGTGCCAGTGCACTCTCTGGACTCACTGCACTGCATCCCCGGTGGTGCCAGTACAGTCTCTGGAGTAACTGCACTGCATCCCCACTGGTACCAAAGCACTCTCTGGACTCCCAGCACCGCATCCCCAGTGGTGCCAGTGCACTCTCTGGACTCACTGCACTGCATCCCCAGTGGTGCCAGTGCACTCTCTGGACTCACTGCACTGCATCCCCAGTGGTGCCAGTGCACTCTCTGGACTCACTGCAGTGCATCCCCAGTGGTGCCACTGCACTCTCTGGACTCACTGAACTGCATCCCCACTGGTGCCAGTGCACTCTCTGGACTCACTGAAGTGCATTCTCAGTGGTGCCAGTGCACTCTCTGGACTCACTGCAGTGCATCCCCAGTGGTGCCAGTACACTCACTGGACTCACTGCACTGCATCCCCACTGGTGCCAGTGCACTCTCTGGGCTCACTGCAGTGCATCCCCGGTGGTGCCAGTGCACTCTCTGGACTCACTGCACTGCATCCCCAGTGCTGCCAGTGCACTCTCTGGACTCACTGCACTGCATCCCCAGTGGTGCCACTGCACTCTCTGGACTCACTGCACTGCTTCCCCAGTGGTGCCAGTGCACTGTCTGGACTCACTGCACTGCATCCCCAGTGGTGCCAGTGCACTCACTGGACTCACTGCAGTGCATCCCCAGTGGTGCCAGTGCACTCTCTGGAGTCACTGCACTGCATCCCCATTGGTGCCAGTGCACTCTCTGGACTCACTGCACTGCATCCCCAGTGGTTCCAGCGCACTCTCTGGACTCACTGCACTGCATCCGCAGTGGTGCCATTGCACTCTCTGGACTCACTGCACTGCATCCCCAGTGGTGCCAGTGCACTCTCTGGACTCACTGCACTGCATCCCCAGTGCTGCCAGTGCACTCTCTTGAGTCACTGCACTGCATCCCCTGTGGTGCAAGAGCACTCTCTGGACTCACTGTACTGCATCCCCAGTGGTGCCAGTGCAATCTCTGCACTCACTGCAGTGCATCCCCAGTGGTGCCAGTGCACTCTCAGGACTCACTGCACTGCATCCCCAGTGGTGCCAGTGCACTCTCTGGACTCACTGCACTGCATCCCCAGTAGTGACAGTGCACTCTCTGGACTCACTGCAGTGCATCCCCAGTGGTGCCAGTGCACTCTCTGGACTCACTGCACTGCATCCCCAGTGGTGCCAGTGCACTCTCTGGACTCACTGCACTGCATCCCCAGTGGTGCCAGTGCACTCAGTGGATTCACTGCACTGCATCCCCAGTGGTGCCAGTGCACTCTCTGGACTCACTGCACGGCATCCCCAGTGGTGCCAGTGCACTCTGTGGACTCACTGTACTGCTTCCCCAGTGGTGCCAGTGCACTCACTGGACTCACTGCAGTGCATCCCCAGTGGTGCCAGTGCAGTCTCTGGGCTCACTGCAGTGCATCCCCAGTGCTGCCAGTGCACTCTCTGGACTCACTGCGCTGCATCCCCAGTGGTGCCAGTGCGCTCTCTGGAGTCACAGCACTGCATCCCCAGTGGTGCCAGTGCAATCTCTGGACTCACTGCACTGCATACCCAGTGGTGCCAGTGCACTCTCTGGACTCACTGAAGTGCATTCTCAGTGGTGCCAGTGCACTCTCTGGACTCACTGCACTGCATCCCCGGTGGTGCCAGTACAGTCTCTGGACTCACTGCACTGCATCCCCAGTGGTGCCACTGCACTCTCTGGACTCACTGCACTGCATCCCCAGTGGTGCCAGTGCACTCTCTGGACTCACTGCACTGCATCCCCAGTGGTGCCAGTGCACTCTCTGGACTCACTGCACTGCATCCCCAGTGGTGCCAGTGCACTCTCTGGACTCACTGCACTGCATCCCCAGTGGTGCCAGTGCACTCTCTGGACTCACTGCAGTGCATCCCCAGTGGTGCCAGTGCACTCTCTGGACTCACTGCACTGCATCCCCAGTGGTGCCAGTGCACTCTCTGGACTCACTGCACTGCATCCCCAGTGGTGCCAGTGCACTCTCTGGACTCACTGCAGTGCATCCCCAGTGGTGCCACTGCACTCTCTGGACTCACTGCAGTGCATCCCCAGTGGTGCCAGTGCACTCTCTGGACTCACTGAAGTGCACTCTCAGTGGTGCCAGTGCACTCTCTGGACTCACTGCAGTGCATCCCCAGTGGTGCCAGTACACTCACTGGACTCACTGCACTGCATCCCCAGTGGTGCCAGTGCACTCTCTGAACTCACTGCACTGCATCTCCAGTGGTGCCAGTGCACTCACTGGACTGACTGCAGTGCATCCCCACTGGTGCCAGTGCACTCTCTGGGCTCACTGCAGTGCATCCCCAGTGGTGCCACTGCACTCTCTGGACTCACTGCACTGCATCCCCGGTGGTGCCAGTACAGTCTCTGGAGTAACTGCACTGCATCCCCACTGGTACCAATGCACTCTCTGGACTCCCAGCACCGCATCCCCAGTGGTGCCAGTGCACTCTCTGGACTCACTGCACTGCATCCCCAGTGGTGCCAGTGCACTCTCTGGACTCACTGCACTGCATCCCCAGTGGTGCCAGTGCACTCTCTGGACTCACTGCAGTGCATCCCCAGAGGTGCCACTGCACTCTCTGGACTCACTGCAGTGCATCCCCAGTGGTGCCAGTGCACTCTCTGGACTCACTGAAGTGCATTCTCAGTGGTGCCAGTGCACTCTCTGGACTCACTGCAGTGCATCCCCAGTGGTGCCAGTACACTCACTGGACTTACTGCACTGCATCCCCAGTGGTGCCAGTGCACTCTCTGGAGTCACTGCAGTGCATCTCCAGTGGTGCCAGTGCACTGTCTGGACTCACTGCACTGCATCCCCAGTGGTGCCAGTGCACTCACTGGACTCACTGCAGTGCATCCCCAGTGGTGCCAGTGCACTCTCTGGAGTCACTGCACTGCATCCCCATTGGTGCCAGTGCACTCTCTGGACTCACTGCACTGCATCCCCAGTGGTTCCAGCGCACTCTCTGGACTCACTGCACTGCATCCCCAGTAGTGCTAGTGCACTCTGTGGACTCACTGCAGTGCATCCCCAGTGGTGCCAGTGCACTCTCTGGACTCACTGCAGTGCATCCCCAGTGGTGCCAGTACACTCTCTGGACTCACTGCAGTGCATCCCCAGTGGTGCCAGTGCACTCTCTGGACTCACTGCAGTGCATCCCCAGTGGAGCCAGTGCACTCTCTGGACTCACTGCAGTGCATCCCCAGTGGAGCCAGTGCACTCTCTGGACTCACTGCAGTGCATCCGCAGTGGTGCCATTGCACTCTCTGGACTCACTGCTCTGCATCCCCAGTGGTGCCAGTGCACTCTCTGGACTCACTGCACTGCATCCCCAGTGCTGCCAGTGCACTCTCTTGAGTCACTGCACTGCATCCCCTGTGGTGCAAGAGCACTCTCTGGACTCACAGTAGTGCATCACCAGTGGTGCCAGTGCACTCTCTGGACTCACTGCACTGCATCCCCAGTGGTGCCAGTGCACTCTCTGGACTCACTGCAGTGCATCCCCAGTGGTGCCAGTGCACTCTCTGGACTCACTGAAGTGCATTCTCTGTGGTGCCAGTGCACTCTCTGGACTCACTGCACTGCATCCCCAGTAGTGACAGTGCACTCTCTGGACTCACTGTACTGCATCCCCAGTGGTGCCAGTGCACTCTCTGGACTCACTGCACTGCTTCCCCAGTGGTGCCAGTGCACTCTCTGGACTCACTGCACTGCATCCCCAGTGGTGCCAGTGCGCTCTCTGGAGTCACA
Source organism: Anser brachyrhynchus (assembly GCF_964034855.1). Lineage (NCBI taxonomy): Eukaryota > Metazoa > Chordata > Aves > Anseriformes > Anatidae > Anser > Anser brachyrhynchus. The sequence goes on along the minus strand of NW_027663491.1, from coordinate 323,532 downwards.
GCACTGCATCCCTAGTGGAGCCAGTGCAATCTCTGGGCTCTCTGCACTGCATCCCCAGTGGTGCCACTGCACTCTCTGGACTCACTGAAGTGCATTATCAGTGGTGCCAGTGCACTCTCTGGACTCACTGCACTGCATCCCCAGTAGTGCCAGTGCAGTCTCTGGACTCACTGCAGTGCATCCCCAGTGGAGCCAGTGCACTCTCTGGACTCACTGCGCTGCATCCCCAGTGGTGCCAGTGCACTCTCTGGACTCACTGCACTGCATCGCCAGTGCACTCTCTGGACTCACTGCAGGGCATCCCCGGTGGAGCCAGTGTACTCTCAGGACTCACTGCAGTGCATCCCCAGTGCTGCCAGTGCACTCTCTGGACTCACTGCACTGCATCCCCAGTGGTGCCAGTGCACTCTCTGGACTCACTGCACTGCACCCCAATGCTGCCAGTGCACTCTCTGACGTCACTGCACTGCATCCCCCGTGGTGCAAGTGCACTCTCTGGACTCACTGGAGTGCATCACCTGTGGTGCCAGTGCACTCTCTGGACTCACTGCACTGCATCCCCAGTGGTGCCAGTGCACTCTCTAGAGTCACTGCGCTGCATCCCCAGTTGTGCCAGTGCACTCTCTGGACTCACTGCAGCGCATCCCCAGTGGTGCCAGTGCGCTCTCTGGAGTGACTGCAGTGCATCCCCAGTGGTGCCAGAGCACTCTCTGGACTCGCGTCACTGCATCCCCAGTGGTGCCAGTGCACTCTCTGGACTCACTGAAGTGCATCCCCAGTGGTGCCAGTGCACTCTCTGGACTCACTGCAGTGCATCCCCAGTGGTGCTAGTGCACTCTGGACTCACTGCAGTGCATCCCCAGTGGTGCCAGTGCACTCTCTGGACTCACTGCACTGCATACCCAGTGGTGCCAGTGCACTCTCTGGACTCACTGTACTGCATCCCCAGTGGTGCCAGTGCACTCTCTGGACTCACCGCACTGCACCCTGTGTGGTGCCAGTGCACTCTCTAGAGTCACTGCGCTGCATCCCCAGTGGTGCCATTGCACTCTCTGGACTCACTGTACTGCATCCCCAGTGGTGCCAAAGCACTCTCTGGACTCCCGCCACCGCATCCCCAGTGGTTCCAGTGCACTCTCTGGACTCACTGCACTACATCCCCAGTGGTGCCAGTGCACTGTCTGGACTCACTGCAGTGCATCCCCAGTGGTGCCAGTGCACTCTCTGGAGTGACTGCAGTGCATCCCCAGTGGTGCCAGTGCACTCTCTGGACTCACTGCAGTGCATCCCTAGTGGTGCCAGTGCACTCTCTGGACTCACTGCACTGCATCCCCTGTGCTGCCAGTGCTCTCTCTGGACTCACTGCACTGCATCCACAGTGGTGCCAGTGCACTCTCTGGACTCACTGCACTGCATCACCAGTGGTGCCAGTGCACTCTCTGGTCTCACTGCACTGCATCCCTAGTGGTGCCAGGGCACTCTCTGCAGACACTGCAGTGCATCCCCAAAGGTGACAGTGCACTCTCTGGACTCACTGCACTGCATCCCCAGTGGTGCCAGTGCACTCTCTGGACTCAGTGCACTACTCCAGCCGCGGCAGTCGCTGCAGCCGCGGTAGCCCTCCAGCCTCGGCAGCCGCGGCAGCCGCGGCAGCCGCTCCAGCCGCGGCAGGCGCTCCGTCCGCGGCATACGCGGCAGACTCTCCAACCGCGGCAGCCGCACCAGCCGCGGAAGCCGCGGCAGCCGCTCCAAACGCGGTAGGCGCTCCAACCGCGGCAACCGCTCCAGGCGTGGCAGCCGCTCCACTCGGTAGCGGCTGGAGCGGCTGCCGCGGCTAGAGCGGCTGGAGCGGCTGCCGCGGCTGGAGCTCCTGCCGCGTTTGGAGCGGTTACCGCGGCTGGAGCGGCTGGAGCGGCTGCCGCGGCTGGAGCGGCTGCCGCGGCTGGAGGGGCTACCGCGGCTGGAGCTGTTGACGCGGCTGGGGCGGAAACCGAGGCTGGAGCGCCACTCTCTGGACTCACTGCACTGCATCACCAGTGGTGCCAGTGCACTCTCTGGACTCACTGCACTGCATCACCAGTGGTGCCAGTGCACTCTCTGGACACACTGAAGTGCATTCTCAGTGGTGCCAGTGCACTCTCTGGACTCACTGCACTGCATCCCCAGTGCTGCCAGTACACTCTCTGGACTCACTGCACTGCATCCCCAGTGGTGCCAGTGCACTCTCTGGACTCACTGCAGGGCATCCCCAGTGGTGCCAGTGCACTCTCTGGACTCACTGCAGGGCATCCCCAGTGGTGCCAGTGCACTCTCTGGACTCACTGCACTGCATCCCCAGTCCTGCCAGTGCACTCTCTTGACTCACTGCACAGCATCCCCAGTGGTGCCAGTGCACTCTCTGGACTCACTGAAATGCATTCTCAGTGGTGCCAGTGCACTCTCTGGACTCACTGCTCTGCATCCCCAGTGGTGCTAGTGCACTCTGGACTCACTGCAGTGCATCCCCAGTGGTGCCATTGCACTCTGTGGACTCACTGCACCGCATCCCCAGTGGTGCCAAAGCACTCTCTGGACTCCAGGCACCGCATCCCCAGTGGTGTCAGTGCACTCTCTGGACTCCCGCACCGTATCCCCAGTGGTGCCAGTGCATTCTCTGGACTCACGGCACTGCATCCACAGTGGTGCCAGTGCACTCTCTGGACTCACTGTACTGCATCCCGAGTGGAGCCAGTGCACTCTGTGGACTCACTGCTGTGCATCCCCATTGGTGCCAGTGCACTCTCTGGACTCGCGGCACTGCATCCGCAGTGGTGTCAGTGCAGTCTCTGCAGTCACTGTAGTGCATTCCCAGTGTTGCCTGGGCACTCTCTGGACTCACAGCACTGCATCCCCAGTGGTGCCAGTGCACTTTCTGGACTCACTGCAGTGCATCCCCTATGGTGCCAGTGCACTCACTGGACTCACTGCACTGCATCCCCAGTGGTGCCAGTGCGCTCTCTGGACTCACTGCAGGGCATCCCCAGTGGTGCCAGTGCACTCTCTGGACTCACTGCACTGCATCCCCAGTCCTGCCAGTGCACTCTCTTGACTCACTGCAGTGCATCCCCAGTGGTGCCAGTGCACTCTCTGGACTCACTGAAGTGCATTCTCAGTGGAGCCAGTGCACTCTCTGGACTCACTGCAGTGCATCCCCAGTGGTGCCAGTGCACTCTCTGGAGTCACTGCGCTGCATCCCCAGTGGTGCAAGTGCACTCCCTGGACTCACTGCACTGCTCCAGCCGCGGCAGCCGCTCCAGCCGCGGTAGCCCTCCAGCCGTGGCAGCCGCTCCACTCGGTAGCGGCTGGAGCGGCTGCCGCGGTTGGAGCGGCTGGAGCGGTTGCCGCGGCTGGAGCGGCTGCCGCGGATGGAGAGGCTGGCGCGGCTGGAGGGGCTGGAGCGGCTGCCGCGGCTGGAGCGGCTGGAGCGGCTGCCGCGTCTGGAGCGTCTGCCGCGGCTGGAGGGGCTACCGCGGGGTTGACTCGGCTGGAGCGGATGCCGAGGCTGGAACGGCACTCTCTGGACTCACTGAAATGCATTCTCAGTGGTGCCAGTGAACTCTCTGGACTCACTGCTCAGCATCCCCAGTGGTGTCAGTGCACTCTGTGGACTCACTGCACTGCATCCCCAGTGGTGCCAAAGCACTCTCTGGACTCCAGGCACCGCATCCCCAGTGGTGTCAGTGCACTCTCTGGACTCCCGGCACCGTATCCCCAGTGGTGCCAGTGCATTCTCTGGACTCACGGCACTGCATCCCCAGTGGTGCCAGTGCACTCTCTGGACTAACTGCAGTGCATCCCCAGTGGCGCCAAAGCACTCTCTGGACTCCCGGCACCGCATCCCCAGTGGTGCCAGTGCACTCTCTGGACTCGCGGCACTGCATCCGCAGTGGTGTCAGTGCAGTCTCTGCAGTCACTGTAGTGCATTCCCAGTGTTGCCGGGGCACTCTCTGGACTCACAGCACTGCATGCCCAGTGGTGCCAGTGCACTCTCTGGACTCACTGCATTGCATCCCCAGTGGTGCCAGTGCACTCTCTTTACTCACTGCACTGCATCCCCAAGGTGCCAGTGCACTCTCTGGACTCACTGCACTGCTGCAGCCGCGGCAGCCTCTCCAGCCGCACCAGCCGCGGTATCCGCTCCAGCCTCGGCATCCGCTCCAGCCGCGTTAACCGCTCCAGACGCGGTAGCTCCTCCAGCCGCGCCAGACGCTCCAGCCGCGGCAGCCGCTCCAGCCGCTCCAGCCGCGGCATCCGCTCCAGCCGCTCCAGCCGCGGCAGCCGCTCCAACCGCGGCAGCCGCTCCAGCCGCGGCAGCCGCTCCAGCCGCTCCAGCCGCGGCAGCCGCTCCAGCCGCTACCGAGTGGAGCGGCTGCCACGGCTGGAGGGCTACCGCGGCTGGAGCGGCTGCCGCGGCTGGAGCAGTGCAGTGAGTCCAGGGAGTGCAAAGGCACCAGTGGGGATGGAGTGCAGTGAGTCCAAAGACTTCACTGTCACCACTAAGAATGCAGTGCAGTGAGTCCAGAGAGTGCACTGGCACCACTGGCGATGCAGTGAAGTGAGTGCAGAGAGTGCACTGGCACTACTGGGGATGCACTGCAGTGAGTCCAGAGAGTGCACTGGCACCACTGGGGATGCAGTGCAGTGAGTCCAGAGAGTGCACTGGCACCACTGGGGATGCCCTGCAGTGAGTCTAGAGAGTGCACTGGCACCACTGGGGATGCACTACAGTGAGTCCAGGGATAGCACTGGCACCACTGGGGATGCACTGCAGTGAGTCCAGAGAGTGCACTGGCACCACTGGGGATGCCCTGCAGTGAGCCCAGAGAGTGCACTGGCACCACTGGGGATGCAGTGCAGTGAGTCCAGTGAGTGCACTGGCACCACTGAGAATGCACTTCAGTGAGTCCAGAGAGTGCACTTGCACCACGGGGGATGCACTGCAGTGAGTCCAGAGAGTGCACTGGCACCACTGGGGATGCACTACAGTGAGTCCAGGGATAGCACTGGCACCACTGGGGATGCAGTGCAGTTAGTCCAGCGAGTGCACTGGCACCACTGGGGATGCAGTGCAGTGAGTCCAGAGAGTGCACAGGCTCCACTGAGAATGCACTTCAGTGAGTCCAGAGAGTGCACTGGCACCACTGGGGATGCAGTGCAGTGAGTCCATAGAGTGCCCTGGCAGCACTGGGGATGCAGTGCAGTGAGTCCAGAGAGTGCACTGGCACCACAGGTGATGCACTCCAGTGAGTCCAGAGAGTGCACTTGCACCACGGGGGATGCACTGCAGTGAGTCCAGAGAGCGCACTGGCACCACTGGGGATGCAGTGCAGTGAGTCCAGAGAGTGCACTGGCACCACTGGGGATGCAGTGCAGTGAGTCCAGAGAGTGCACTGGCACCACTGGGGATGCAGTGCAGTGAGTCCAGAGAGTGCACTGGCACCACTGAAAATACACTTCAGTGTGTCCAGAGAGTGCACTGGCACCACTGGGGATGCACTGCAGTGAGTCCAGAGAGTGCACTAGCGCCACTGGGGATGCAGTGCAGTGAGTCCAGAGAGTGCACTGGCACCACTGGGGATGCACTGCAGTCAGTCCAGTGAGTGCACTGGCACCACTGGTGATGCAGTGCAGTGAGTCCAGAGAGTGCACTGGCACCACTGGTGATGCAGTGCAGTGAGTCCAGAGAGTGGCGCTCCAGCCTCGGTTTCCGCTCCAGCCGCGTCAACCGCTCCAGCCGCGGTAGCCCCTCCAGCCGCGGCAGACGCTCCAGCCGCGGCAGCCGCTCCAGCCGCTCCAGCCGCGGTAACCGCTCCAAACGCGGCAGGAGATCCAGCCGCGGCAGCCGCTCCAGCCGCGGCAGCCGCTCCAGCCGCTCCAGCCGCGGTAACCGCTCCAAACGCGGCAGGAGATCCAGCCGCGGCAGCCGCTCCAGCCGCTCTTGCCGCGGCAGCCGCTCCAGCCGCTACCGAGTGCAGCGGTTGCCGCGGTTGGAGCGCCTGCCGCGTTTGGAGCGGCTGCCGCGGCTTCCGCGGCTGGAGCGGCTGCCGCGGTTGGAGAGTCTGCCGCGTATGCCGCGGACGGAGCGGCTGCCGCGGCTGGAGGGCTACCGCGGCTGGAGCGACTGCCGCGGCTGGAGTAGTGCACTGAGTCCAGAGAGTGCACTGGCACCACTGGGGATGCAGTGCAGTGAGTCCAGAGAGTGCACTGTCACCTTTGGGGATGCACTGCAGTGTCTGCAGAGAGTGCCCTAGGGATGCAGTGCAGTGAGTCCAGAGAGTTCACTGGCACCACTGGAGATGCACTTCAGTGAGTGCAGAGACTGCACTGGCACCACTGGGGATACAGTGCAGTGAGTCCAGTGAGTGTACTGGCACCACTGGGGATGCAGCGCAGTGAGTCCAGAGAGTGCACTGGCACCAATGTGGATGCAGTGCAGTGAGTCCAGAGAGAGCACTGGCACCACTGGGGATGGACTGCAGTGAGTCCAGAGAGTGCACTGGCACCACTCGGGATGCAGTGCAGTGAGTGCAGAGAGTGCACTGGAACCACTGGGGATGCGGTGGCGGGAGTCCAGAGAGTGCTTTGGCACCACTGGGGATGCAGTGCAGTGAGTCCAGAGAGTGCACTGGCACCACTCAGGGTGCAGTGCAGTGAGTCAAGAGAGTGCACTGGCACCACTGGGGATGCAGTGCAGTGAGTCCAGAGAGTGCACTGGCACCACTGGGGATGCAGCGCAGTGACTCTAGAGGGTGCACTGGCACCACTGGGGATGCGGTGCAGTGAGTCCAGAGAGTGCACTGGCACCACTCAGGGTGCAGTGCGGTGAGTCCAGAGAGTGCACTGGCACCACTGGGGATGCAGTGCAGTGAGTCCAGAGAGTGCACTGGCACCACTGGGGATGCAGTGCAGTGAGTCCAGAGAGTGCACTGGCACCACTGGGGATGCACTGCAGTCACTCCAGAGAGTGCACTGGCACCACTGGGGATGCAGCGCAGTGACTCTAGAGGGTGCACTGGCACCACTGGGGATGCGGTGCAGTGAGTCCAGAGAGTGCACTGGCACCACTCAGGGTGCAGTGCGGTGAGTCCAGAGAGTGCACTGGCACCACTGGGGATGCAGTACAGTGAGTCCAGAGAGTGCACTGGCACCACTGGGGATGCAGTGCAGTGAGTCCAGAGAGTGCACTGGCACCACTGGGGATGCACTGCAGTGAGTCCAGAGTGCACTAGCACCACTGGGGATGCACTGCAGTGAGTCCAGAGAGTGCACTGGCACCACTGGGGATGCACTGCAGTGAGTCCAGAGTGCACTAGCACCACTGGGGATGCACTGCAGTGAGTCCAGAGAGTGCACTGGCACCACCGGGAATGCACTGCAGTGAGTCCAGAGAGTGCACTGGCACCACTGGGGATGCACTTCAGTGAGTCCAGAGAGTGCACTGGCACCACTGGGTATGCAGTGACGCGAGTCCAGAGAGTGCAGTGGCACCACTGGGGATGCAGTGACGCGAGTCCAGAGAGTGCACTGGTACCACTGGGGATGCACTGCAGTGAGTCCAGAGAGTGCACTGGCACCACTGGGGATGCACTGCAGTGAGTCCAGAGAGTGCACTGGCACAACTGGGGATGCAGCGCAGTGACTCTAGAGAGTGCACTGGCACCACTGCGGATGCGGTGCAGTGAGTCCAGAGAGTGCACTGGCACCACAGGTGATGCAGTGCAGTGAGTCCAGAGAGTGCACTGGCAGCACTGGGGATGCAGTGCAGTGAGTCCAGAGAGTGCACTGGCACCACTGGGGATGCACTGCAGTGAGTCCAGAGAGTGCACTGGCACCACTGATGATGCAGTACAGTGAGTCCAGTGAGTGCACTGGCACAACTGGGGATGTAGTGCAGTGACTCGAGAGAGTGCACTGGAACCACTGGGGATGCAGTGCCGCGAGTCCAGAGAGTGCACTGGCTCCACTGGGGATGCGGTGCCGGAGGTCCAGAGAGTGCATTGGCACCACTGGGGATGCACTGCAGTGAGTCCACAGAGTGCACTGGCACCACTGGGGATGCAGTGCAGTGAGTCCAGAGAGTGCACTGGCACCAATGGGGATGCACAGCAGTGAGTCCACAGAGTGCACTGGCACCACTGGGGATGCAGCGCAGTGAGTCCAGAGAGTGCACTGGCACCACTGGGGATGCACTGCAGTGAGTCCAGAGAGTGCTCTGGCACCACTGGAGATGCAGTGCAGTGAGTCCAGAGAGTGCACTAGCACCACTGGGGATGCAGTGCAGTCAGTCCAGTGAGTGTACTGGCACCACTGGGGATGCAGTGCAGTGAGTCCAGAGAGTGCACTGGCACCACTGAGAATGCACTGCAGTGAGTCCACAGAGTGCACGGGCTCCACTGGGGATGCACTGCAGTGAGTCCACAGAGTGCACTGGCACCACTGGGGATGCAGTGCAGTGAGTCCAGAGATCGCACTGGCTCCACTGGGGATGCAGTGCAGTGAGTCCAGAGAGTGCTCTGGCACCACTGGGGATGCAGTGCAGTGAGTCCAGAGAGTGCACTGGCACCGCTGGGGATGCAGTGCAGTGAGTCCAGAGAGTGCTCTGGCACCACTGGGGATGCAGTGCAGTGAGTCCAGAGAGAGCAGTGGCACCACTGGTGATGCACTGCAGTTACTCCAGAGAGTGCACTGGCACCACTGGGTATGCGGTGCGGTGAGTCCAGAGAGTGCACTGGCACCACTGGGGATGCACTGCAGTGAGTCCAGAGAGTGCACTGGCACCACTGAGAATGCCCTTCAGTGAGTCCAGAGAGTGTACTGGCACCACTGGGGATGCACTTCAGTGAGTCCAGAGAGCGCACTGGCACCACTGGGGATGCAGTGCAGTGAGTCCAGAGAGTGCACTTGCACCACTGAGAATGCACTTCAGTGAGTCCAAAGAGTGCACTGGCACCACTGGGGATGCACTGCAGTGAGTCCAGAGAGTGCACTGGCACCACTGGGGATGCTGTGCAGTGAGTCCAGAGAGTGCACGGGCTCCACTGAGTATGCATTGCAGTGAGTCCAGAGAGTGCACTGGCAACACTGGGGTTGCAGTGCAGTGAGTCCAGAGAGTGCACTGGCACCACTGGGGATGCAGTGGAGCAAGTCCAGAGAGTGCACTGGCACCACTGGGGATGCACTGCAGTGAGTCCAGAGAGTGCACTGGCACCACTGGGGATGCAGTGCAGTGAGTCCAGAGAGTGCACTGGCACCACTGGGGATGCAGTGCAGTGAGTCCAGAGAGTGCACTGGCACCACTGGGGATGCACTGCAGTGAGTCCAGATAGTTCACTGGCACCAATGGGGCTGCACTTCAGTGAGTGCAGAGAGTGCACTGGCACCACTGGGGATGCAGTGCAGTGAGTCCAGTGAGTGTACTGGCACCACTGGGGATGCACTGCAGTGAGTCCAGAGAGTGCATTGGCACCACTTGGGATGCACTGCAGTGAGTCCAGAGAGTGCACTTGCACCACTGGGGATGCAGTGCAGTGAGTCCAGAGAGTGCACTGACACCACTGGGGATGCAGTGCAGTGAGTCCAGAGAGTGCACTGGCACCAATGGGGATGCACAGCAGTGAGTCCAGAGAGTGCACTGGCACCACTGGGGATGCACTGCAGTGAGCCCAGAGAGTGCACTGGCACCACTGGGGATGCAGTGCAGTGAGTCCAGAGAGTGCACTGGCACCACTGGGGATGCACAGCAGTGAGTCCAGAGAGTGCATTGGCACCACTGGGGATGCAGTGCAGTGAGTCCAGAGAGTGCACTGGCACCATTGGACATGCAGTGCAGAGAGTCCAGAGAGTGCACTGGCACCACTGGGGATGCAGTGCAGTGAGACCAGAGAGTGCACTGGCACCAATGGGGATGCACTTCAGTGAGTCCACAGAGTGCACTGGCTCCACTGGGGATGCAGTGCAGTGAGTCCAGAGAGTACACTGGCACCAATGGGGATGCACAGCAGTGAGTCCACAGAGTGCACTGGCACCACTGGGGATGCAGTGCAGTGAGTCCAGTGAGTGTACTGGCACCACTGGGGATGCACTGCAGTGAGTCCAGAGAGTGCACTTGCACCACTGGGGATGCAGTGCAGTGAGTCCAGAGAGTGCACTGGCACCACTGGGGATGCAGTGCAGTGAGTCCAGAGAGTGCACTGGCACCACTGGGGATGCAGTGCAGTGAGTCCAGAGAGTGCACTGGCACCACTGGCGATGCAGTGCAGTGAGTCCAGAGAGTGCACTAGCACCACTGGGGATGCAGTGCAGTCAGTCCAGTGAGTGTACTGGCACCACTGGGGATGCACTGCAGTGAGTCCAGAGAGTGCACTGGCACCACTGGGGATGCAGTGCAGTGAGTCCACAGAGTGCACTGGCACCACTGGGGATGCAGTGCAGTGAGTCCAGAGAGTGCACTGGCACCGCTGGGGATGCAGTGCAGTGAGTCCAGAGAGTGCTCTGGCACCACTGGGGATGCAGTGCAGTGAGTCCAGAGAGAGCAGTGGCACCACTGGTGATGCACTGCAGTTACTCCAGAGAGTGCACTGGCACCACTGGGTATGCGGTGCGGTGAGTCCAGAGAGTGCACTGGCACCACTGGGGATGCACTGCAGTGAGTCCAGAGAGTGCACTGGCACCACTGAGAATGCCCTTCAGTGAGTCCAGAGAGTGTACTGGCACCACTGGGGATGCACTTCAGTGAGTCCAGAGAGTGTACTGGCACCACTGGGGATGCACTTCAGTGAGTCCAGAGAGCGCACTGGCACCACTGGGGATGCAGTGCAGTGAGTCCAGAGAGTGCACTTGCACCACTGAGAATGCACTTCAGTGAGTCCAAAGAGTGCACTGGCACCACTGGGGATGCACTGCAGTGAGTCCAGAGAGTGCACTGGCACCACTGGGGATGCTGTGCAGTGAGTCCAGAGAGTGCACGGGCTCCACTGAGTATGCATTGCAGTGAGTCCAGAGAGTGCACTGGCAACACTGGGGTTGCAGTGCAGTGAGTCCAGAGAGTGCACTGGCACCACTGGGGATGCAGTGGAGCAAGTCCAGAGAGTGCACTGGCACCACTGGGGATGCAGTGCAGTGAGTCCAGAGAGTGCACTGGCACCAATGGGGATGCAGTGTAGTGAGTCCAGAGAGTGCACTGGCACCACTGGGGATGCAGTACAGTGAGTCCAGAGAGTGCACTGGCACCACTGGGGATGCACAGCAGTGAGTCCAGAGAGTGCATTGGCACCACTGGGGATGCAGTGCAGTGAGTCCAGAGAGTGCACTGGCACCACTGGGGATGCAGTGCAGTGAGTCCAGAGAGTGCACTGGCACCACTGGGGATGCAGTGCAGTGAGTCCAGAGAGTGCACTGGCACCACTGGGGATGCAGTGCAGTGAGTCCAGAGAGTGCACTGGCACCACTGGGGATGCACTGCAGTGAGTCCAGATAGTTCACTGGCACCAATGGGGCTGCACTTCAGTGAGTGCAGAGAGTGCACTGGCACCACTGGGGATGCAGTGCAGTGAGTCCAGTGAGTGTACTGGCACCACTGGGGATGCACTGCAGTGAGTCCAGAGAGTGCATTGGCACCACTTGGGATGCACTGCAGTGAGTCCAGAGAGTGCACTTGCACCACTGGGGATGCAGTGCAGTGAGTCCAGAGAGTGCACTGACACCACTGGGGATGCAGTGCAGTGAGTCCAGAGAGTGCACTGGCACCAATGGGGATGCACAGCAGTGAGTCCACAGAGTGCACTGGCACCACTGGGGATGCACTGCAGTGAGCCCAGAGAGTGCACTGGCACCACTGGGGATGCAGTGCAGTGAGTCCAGAGAGTGCACTGGCACCACTGGGGATGCACAGCAGTGAGTCCAGAGAGTGCATTGGCACCACTGGGGATGCAGTGCAGTGAGTCCAGAGAGTGCACTGGCACCATTGGACATGCAGTGCAGAGAGTCCAGAGAGTGCACTGGCACAGCTGGGGATGCAGTGCAGTGAGACCAGAGAGTGCACTGGCACCAATGGGGATGCACTTCAGTGAGTCCACAGAGTGCACTGGCTCCACTGGGGATGCAGTGCAGTGAGTCCAGAGAGTACACTGGCACCAATGGGGATGCACAGCAGTGAGTCCACAGAGTGCACTGGCACCACTGGGGATGCAGTGCAGTGAGTCCAGTGAGTGTACTGGCACCACTGGGGATGCACTGCAGTGAGTCCAGAGAGTGCACTTGCACCACTGGGGATGCAGTGCAGTGAGTCCAGAGAGTGCACTGGCACCACTGGGGATGCAGTGCAGTGAGTCCAGAGAGTGCACTGGCACCACTGGGGATGCAGTGCAGTGAGTCCAGAGAGTGCACTGGCACCACTGGCGATGCAGTGCAGTGAGTCCAGAGAGTGCACTAGCACCACTGGGGATGCAGTGCAGTCAGTCCAGTGAGTGTACTGGCACCACTGGGGATGCACTGCAGTGAGTCCAGAGAGTGCACTGGCACCACTGGGGATGCAGTGCAGTGAGTCCACAGAGTGCACTGGCACCACTGGGGATGCAGTGCAGTGAGTCCAGAGAGTGCACTGGCACCACTGGGGATGCACTTCAGTGAGTCCAGAGAGTGCACGGGATCCACTGGGGATGCACTGCAGTGAGTCCAGAGAGTGCACTGGCACCACTGGGGATGCACTGCAGTGAGTCCAGAGAGTGCACTTGCACCACTGGGGATGCAGTGCAGTGAGTCCAGAGAGTGCACTGGCACCACTGGGGATGCCCTGCAGTGAGTCCAGAGAGTGCACTGGCACCACTGGGGATGCACTACAGTGAGTCCAGGGATAGCACTGGCACCACTGGGGATGCAGTGCAGTGAGTCCAGAGAGTGCAGTGGCACCACTGGGGATGCAGTGACGCGAGTCCAGAGAGTGCACTGGTACCACTGGGGATGCACTGCAGTGAGTCCAGAGAGTGCACTGGCACCACTGGGGATGCACTGCAGTGAGTCCAGAGAGTGCACTGGCACAACTGGGGATGCAGCGCAGTGACTCTAGAGAGTGCACTGGCACCACTGCGGATGCGGTGCAGTGAGTCCAGAGAGTGCACTGGCACCACAGGTGATGCAGTGCAGTGAGTCCAGAGAGTGCACTGGCAGCACTGGGGATGCAGTGCAGTGAGTCCAGAGAGTGCACTGGCACCACTGGGGATGCCCTGCAGTGAGTCCAGAGAGTGCACTGGCACCACTGGGGATGCACTACAGTGAGTCCAGGGATAGCACTGGCACCACTGGGGATGCAGTGCAGTGAGTCCAGTGAGTGCACTGGCACAACTGGGGATGCACTGCAGTGAGTCCAGAGAGTGCACTGGCACCACAGAGAATGCACTTCAGTGAGTCCAGAGAGTGCACTGGCACCACTGGGGATGCACTGCAGTGAGTCCAGAGAGTGCACTGGCACCACTGGGGATGCACTACAGTGAGTCCAGGGATAGCACTGGCACCACTGGGGATGCAGTGCAGTGAGTCCAGAGAGTGCACTGGCACCACTGGGGATGCAGTGCAGTGAGTCCAGAGAGTGCACTGGCACCACTGATGATGCAGTACAGTGAGTCCAGTGAGTGCACTGGCACAACTGGGGATGTAGTGCAGTGACTCGAGAGAGTGCACTGGAACCACTGGGGATGCAGTGCCGCGAGTCCAGAGAGTGCACTGGCTCCACTGGGAATGCGGTGCCGGAGGTCCAGAGAGTGCATTGGCACCACTGGGGATGCACTGCAGTGAGTCCACAGAGTGCACTGGCACCACTGGGGATGCAGTGCAGTGAGTCCAGAGAGTGCACTCGCACCAATGGGGATGCACAGCAGTGAGTCCACAGAGTGCACTGGCACCACTGGGGATGCAGCGCAGTGAGTCCAGAGAGTGCACAGGCACCACTGGGGATGCACTGCAGTGAGTCCAGAGAGTGCTCTGGCACCACTGGAGATGCAGTGCAGTGAGTCCAGAGAGTGCACTAGCACCACTGGGGATGCAGTGCAGTCAGTCCAGTGAGTGTACTGGCACCACTGGGGATGCAGTGCAGTGAGTCCAGAGAGTGCACTGGCACCACTGAGAATGCACTGCACTGAGTCCACAGAGTGCACGGGCTCCACTGGGGATGCACTGCAGTGAGTCCAGAGAGTGCACTGGCACCACTGGGGATGCAGTGCAGTGAGTCCAGAGATCGCACTGGCTCCACTGGGGATGCAGTGTAGTGAGTCCAGAGAGTGCTCTGGCACCACTGGGGATGCAGTGCAGTGAGTCCAGAGAGTGCACTGGCACCGCTGGGGATGCAGTGCAGTGAGTCCAGAGAGTGCTCTGGCACCACTGGGGATGCAGTGCAGTGAGTCCAGAGAGAGCAGTGGCACCACTGGTGATGCACTGCAGTTACTCCAGAGAGTGCACTGGCACCACTGGGTATGCGGTGCGGTGAGTCCAGAGAGTGCACTGGCACCACTGGGGATGCACTGCAGTGAGTCCAGAGAGTGCACTGGCACCACTGAGAATGCCCTTCAGTGAGTCCAGAGAGTGTACTGGCACCACTGGGGATGCAATGCAGTGAGTCCAGAGAGCGCACTGGCACCACTGGGGATGCAGTGCAGTGAGTCCAGAGAGTGCACTTGCACCACTGAGAATGCACTTCAGTGAGTCCAAAGAGTGCACTGGCACCACTGGGGATGCACTGCAGTGAGTCCAGAGAGTGCACTGGCACCACTGGGGATGCTGTGCAGTGAGTCCAGAGGGTGCACGGGCTCCACTGAGTATGCATTGCAGTGAGTCCAGAGATTGCACTGGCAACACTGGGGTTGCAGTGCAGTGAGTCCAGAGAGTGCACTGGCACCACTGGGGATGCAGTGGAGCAAGTCCAGAGAGTGCACTGGCACCACTGGGGATGCAGTGCAGTGAGTCCAGAGAGTGCACTGGCACCAATGGGGATGCAGTGTAGTGAGTCCAGAGAGTGCACTGGCACCACTGGGGATGCAGTACAGTGAGTCCAGAGAGTGCACTGGCACCACTGGGGATGCACAGCAGTGAGTCCAGAGAGTGCATTGGCACCACTGGGGATGCAGTGCAGTGAGTCCAGAGAGTGCACTGGCACCATTGGAGATGCAGTGCAGTGAGTCCAGAGAGTGCACTGGCACCACTGGGGATGCAGTGCAGTGAGTCCAGAGAGTGCACTGGCACCACTGGGGATGCACTGCAGTGAGTCCAGATAGTTCACTGGCACCAATGGGGCTGCACTTCAGTGAGTGCAGAGAGTGCACTGGCACCACTGGGGATGCAGTGCAGTGAGTCCAGTGAGTGTACTGGCACCACTGGGGATGCACTGCAGTGAGTCCAGAGAGTGCATTGGCACCACTTGGGATGCACTGCAGTGAGTCCAGAGAGTGCACTTGCACCACTGGGGATGCAGTGCAGTGAGTCCAGAGAGTGCACTGACACCACTGGGGATGCAGTGCAGTGAGTCCAGAGAGTGCACTGGCACCAATGGGGATGCACAGCAGTGAGTCCACAGAGTGCACTGGCACCACTGGGGATGCACTGCAGTGAGCCCAGAGAGTGCACTGGCACCACTGGGGATGCAGTGCAGTGAGTCCAGAGAGTGCACTGGCACCACTGGGGATGCACAGCAGTGAGTCCAGAGAGTGCATTGGCACCACTGGGGATGCAGTGCAGTGAGTCCAGAGAGTGCACTGGCACCATTGGAGATGCAGTGCAGAGAGTCCAGAGAGTGCACTGGCACCACTGGGGATGCCGTGCAGTGAGTCCAGAGAGTGCACTGGCACCAATGGGGATGCACTTCAGTGAGTCCACAGAGTGCACTGGCTCCACTGGGGATGCAGTGCAGTGAGTCCAGAGAGTACACTGGCACCAATGGGGATGCACAGCAGTGAGTCCACAGAGTGCACTGGCACCACTGGGGATGCAGTGCAGTGAGTCCAGTGAGTGTACTGGCACCACTGGGGATGCACTGCAGTGAGTCCAGAGAGTGCACTTGCACCACTGGGGATGCAGTGCAGTGAGTCCAGAGAGTGCACTGGCACCACTGGGGATGCAGTGCAGTGAGTCCAGAGAGTGCACTGGCACCACTGGGGATGCAGTGCAGTGAGTCCAGAGAGTGCACTGGCACCACTGGCGATGCAGTGCAGTGAGTCCAGAGAGTGCACTAGCACCACTGGGGATGCAGTGCAGTCAGTCCAGTGAGTGTACTGGCACCACTGGGGATGCACTGCAGTGAGTCCAGAGAGTGCACTGGCACCACTGGGGATGCAGTGCAGTGAGTCCACAGAGTGCACTGGCACCACTGGGGATGCAGTGCAGTGAGTCCAGAGAGTGCACTGGCACCACTGGGGATGCACTTCAGTGAGTCCAGAGAGTGCACGGGATCCACTGGGGATGCACTGCAGTGAGTCCAGAGAGTGCACTGGCACCACTGGGGATGCACTGCAGTGAGTCCAGAGAGTGCACTTGCACCACTGGGGATGCAGTGCAGTGAGTCCAGAGAGTGCACTGGCACCACTGGGGATGCCCTGCAGTGAGTCCAGAGAGTGCACTGGCACCACTGGGGATGCACTACAGTGAGTCCAGGGATAGCACTGGCACCACTGGGGATGCAGTGCAGTGAGTCCAGAGAGTGCAGTGGCACCACTGGGGATGCAGTGACGCGAGTCCAGAGAGTGCACTGGTACCACTGGGGATGCACTGCAGTGAGTCCAGAGAGTGCACTGGCACCACTGGGGATGCACTGCAGTGAGTCCAGAGAGTGCACTGGCACAACTGGGGATGCAGCGCAGTGACTCTAGAGAGTGCACTGGCACCACTGCGGATGCGGTGCAGTGAGTCCAGAGAGTGCACTGGCACCACAGGTGATGCAGTGCAGTGAGTCCAGAGAGTGCACTGGCAGCACTGGGGATGCAGTGCAGTGAGTCCAGAGAGTGCACTGGCACCACTGGGGATGCCCTGCAGTGAGTCCAGAGAGTGCACTGGCACCACTGGGGATGCACTACAGTGAGTCCAGGGATAGCACTGGCACCACTGGGGATGCAGTGCAGTGAGTCCAGTGAGTGCACTGGCACAACTGGGGATGCACTGCAGTGAGTCCAGAGAGTGCACTGGCACCACAGAGAATGCACTTCAGTGAGTCCAGAGAGTGCACTGGCACCACTGGGGATGCACTGCAGTGAGTCCAGAGAGTGCACTGGCACCACTGGGGATGCACTACAGTGAGTCCAGGGATAGCACTGGCACCACTGGGGATGCAGTGCAGTGAGTCCAGAGAGTGCACTGGCACTACTGGGGATGCAGTGCAGTGAGTCCAGAGAGTGCACTGGCACCACTGATGATGCAGTACAGTGAGTCCAGTGAGTGCACTGGCACAACTGGGGATGTAGTGCAGTGACTCGAGAGAGTGCACTGGAACCACTGGGGATGCAGTGCCGCGAGTCCAGAGAGTGCACTGGCTCCACTGGGAATGCGGTGCCGGAGGTCCAGAGAGTGCATTGGCACCACTGGGGATGCACTGCAGTGAGTCCACAGAGTGCACTGGCACCACTGGGGATGCAGTGCAGTGAGTCCAGAGAGTGCACTCGCACCAATGGGGATGCACAGCAGTGAGTCCACAGAGTGCACTGGCACCACTGGGGATGCAGCGCAGTGAGTCCAGAGAGTGCACAGGCACCACTGGGGATGCACTGCAGTGAGTCCAGAGAGTGCTCTGGCACCACTGGAGATGCAGTGCAGTGAGTCCAGAGAGTGCACTAGCACCACTGGGGATGCAGTGCAGTCAGTCCAGTGAGTGTACTGGCACCACTGGGGATGCAGTGCAGTGAGTCCAGAGAGTGCACTGGCACCACTGAGAATGCACTGCACTGAGTCCACAGAGTGCACGGGCTCCACTGGGGATGCACTGCAGTGAGTCCAGAGAGTGCACTGGCACCACTGGGGATGCAGTGCAGTGAGTCCAGAGATCGCACTGGCTCCACTGGGGATGCAGTGTAGTGAGTCCAGAGAGTGCTCTGGCACCACTGGGGATGCAGTGCAGTGAGTCCAGAGAGTGCACTGGCACCGCTGGGGATGCAGTGCAGTGAGTCCAGAGAGTGCTCTGGCACCACTGGGGATGCAGTGCAGTGAGTCCAGAGAGAGCAGTGGCACCACTGGGGATGCACTGCAGTGAGTCCAGAGAGTGCACTGGCACCACTGAGAATGCCCTTCAGTGAGTCCAGAGAGTGTACTGGCACCACTGGGGATGCAATGCAGTGAGTCCAGAGAGCGCACTGGCACCACTGGGGATGCAGTGCAGTGAGTCCAGAGAGTGCACTTGCACCACTGAGAATGCACTTCAGTGAGTCCAAAGAGTGCACTGGCACCACTGGGGATGCACTGCAGTGAGTCCAGAGAGTGCACTGGCACCACTGGGGATGCTGTGCAGTGAGTCCAGAGAGTGCACGGGCTCCACTGAGTATGCATTGCAGTGAGTCCAGAGATTGCACTGGCAACACTGGGGTTGCAGTGCAGTGAGTCCAGAGAGTGCACTGGCACCACTGGGGATGCAGTGGAGCAAGTCCAGAGAGTGCACTGGCACCACTGGGGATGCAGTGCAGTGAGTCCAGAGAGTGCACTGGCACCAATGGGGATGCAGTGTAGTGAGTCCAGAGAGTGCACTGGCACCACTGGGGATGCAGTACAGTGAGTCCAGAGAGTGCACTGGCACCACTGGGGATGCACAGCAGTGAGTCCAGAGAGTGCATTGGCACCACTGGGGATGCAGTGCAGTGAGTCCAGAGAGTGCACTGGCACCATTGGAGATGCAGTGCAGTGAGTCCAGAGAGTGCACTGGCACCACTGGGGATGCAGTGCAGTGAGTCCAGAGAGTGCACTGGCACCACTGGGGATGCACTGCAGTGAGTCCAGATAGTTCACTGGCACCAATGGGGCTGCACTTCAGTGAGTGCAGAGAGTGCACTGGCACCACTGGGGATGCAGTGCAGTGAGTCCAGTGAGTGTACTGGCACCACTGGGGATGCACTGCAGTGAGTCCAGAGAGTGCATTGGCACCACTTGGGATGCACTGCAGTGAGTCCAGAGAGTGCACTTGCACCACTGGGGATGCAGTGCAGTGAGTCCAGAGAGTGCACTGACACCACTGGGGATGCAGTGCAGTGAGTCCAGAGAGTGCACTGGCACCAATGGGGATGCACAGCAGTGAGTCCACAGAGTGCACTGGCACCACTGGGGATGCACTGCAGTGAGCCCAGAGAGTGCACTGGCACCACTGGGGATGCAGTGCAGTGAGTCCAGAGAGTGCACTGGCACCACTGGGGATGCACAGCAGTGAGTCCAGAGAGTGCATTGGCACCACTGGGGATGCAGTGCAGTGAGTCCAGAGAGTGCACTGGCACCATTGGAGATGCAGTGCAGAGAGTCCAGAGAGTGCACTGGCACCACTGGGGATGCAGTGCAGTGAGTCCAGAGAGTGCACTGGCACCAATGGGGATGCACTTCAGTGAGTCCACAGAGTGCACTGGCTCCACTGGGGATGCAGTGCAGTGAGTCCAGAGAGTACACTGGCACCAATGGGGATGCACAGCAGTGAGTCCACAGAGTGCACTGGCACCACTGGGGATGCAGTGCAGTGAGTCCAGTGAGTGTACTGGCACCACTGGGGATGCACTGCAGTGAGTCCAGAGAGTGCACTTGCACCACTGGGGATGCAGTGCAGTGAGTCCAGAGAGTGCACTGGCACCACTGGGGATGCAGTGCAGTGAGTCCAGAGAGTGCACTGGCACCACTGGGGATGCAGTGCAGTGAGTCCAGAGAGTGCACTGGCACCACTGGCGATGCAGTGCAGTGAGTCCAGAGAGTGCACTAGCACCACTGGGGATGCAGTGCAGTCAGTCCAGTGAGTGTACTGGCACCACTGGGGATGCACTGCAGTGAGTCCAGAGAGTGCACTGGCACCACTGGGGATGCAGTGCAGTGAGTCCACAGAGTGCACTGGCACCACTGGGGATGCAGTGCAGTGAGTCCAGAGAGTGCACTGGCACCACTGGGAATGCACTGCAGTGAGTCCAGAGAGTGCACGGGCTACACTGGGGATGCACTGCAGTGAGTCCAGAGAGTGCACTGGCACCACTGGGGATGCACTGCAGTGAGTCCAGAGAGTGCACTTGCACCACTGGGGATGCAGTGCAGTGAGTCCAGAGAGTGCACTGGCACCACTGGGGATGCAGTGCAGTGAGTCCAGAGAGTGCACTGGCACCAATGGGGATGCACAGCAGTGAGCCCACAGAGTGCACTGGCACCACTGGGGATGCAGTGCAGTGAGTCCAGAGAGTGCACTGGCACCACTGGGGATGCAGTGCAGTGAGTCCAGAGAGTGCACTGGCACCACTGGGGATGCACAGCAGTGAGTCCAGAGAGTGCATTGGCACCACTGGGGATGCAGTGCAGTGAGTCCAGAGAGTGCACTGGCACCATTGGAGATGCAGTGCAGTGAGTCCAGAGAGTGCACTGGCACCACTGGGGATGCAGTGCAGTGAGTCCAGAGAGTGCACTGGCACCACTGGGGATGCAGTGCAGTGAGTCCAGAGAGTGCACTGGCACCACTGGGGATGCACTGCAGTGAGTCCAGAGAGTTCACTGGCACCACTGGAGATGCACTTCAGTGAGTGCAGAGACTGCACTGGCACCACTGGGGATGCAGTGCAGTGAGTCCAGTGAGTGTACTGGCACCACTGATGATGCACTGCAGTGAGTCCAGAGAGTGCTTTGGCACCAGTGGGGATGCACTGCAGTGAGTCCAGAGAGTGCACTGGCACCACTGGGGATGCAGTGCAGTGAGTCCAGAGAGTGCACTGGCACCACTGGGGATGCAGTGCAGTGAGTCCAGAGAGTGCACTGGCACCAATGGGGATGCACTTCAGTGAGTCCACAGAGTGCACTGGCTCCACTGGGGATGCAGTGCAGTGAGTCCAGAGAGTACACTGGCACCATTGGAGATGCAGTGCAGTGAGTCCAGAGAGTGCCCTGGCACCACTGGGGATGCACTGCAGTGAGTCCAGAGAGTGCACTGGCACCACTGGGGATGCAGTGCAGTGAGTCCAGAGAGTGCACTGGCACCACTGGGGATGCACTGCAGTGAGTCCAGAGAGTTCACTGGCACCACTGGAGATGCACTTCAGTGAGTGCAGAGACTGCACTGGCACCACTGGGGATGCAGTGCAGTGAGCCCAGAGAGTGCACTGGCACCACTGGGGATGCAGTGCAGTGAGTCCAGAGAGTGCACTGGCACCACTGGGGATGCACAGCAGTGAGTCCAGAGAGTGCATTGGCACCACTGGGGATGCAGTGCAGTGAGTCCAGAGAGTGCACTGGCACCATTGGACATGCAGTGCAGAGAGTCCAGAGAGTGCACTGGCACCACTGGGGATGCAGTGCAGTGAGACCAGAGAGTGCACTGGCACCAATGGGGATGCACTTCATTGAGTCCACAGAGTGCACTGGCTCCACTGGGGATGCAGTGCAGTGAGTCCAGAGAGTACACTGGCACCAATGGGAATGCACAGCAGTGAGTCCACAGAGTGCACTGGCACCACTGGAGATGCAGTGCAGTGAGTCCAGTGAGTGTACTGGCACCACTGGGGATGCACTGCAGTGAGTCCAGAGAGTGCACTTGCACCACTGGGGATGCAGTGCAGTGAGTCCAGAGAGTGCACTGGCACCACTGGGGATGCAGTGCAGTGAGTCCAGAGAGTGCACTGGCACCACTGGGGATGCAGTGCAGTGAGTCCAGAGAGTGCACTGGCACCACTGGCGATGCAGTGCAGTGAGTCCAGAGAGTGCACTAGCACCACTGGGGATGCAGTGCAGTCAGTCCAGTGAGTGTACTGGCACCACTGGGGATGCACTGCAGTGAGTCCAGAGAGTGCACTGGCACCACTGGGGATGCAGTGCAGTGAGTCCACAGAGTGCACTGGCACCACTGGGGATGCAGTGCAGTGAGTCCAGAGAGTGCACTGGCACCACTGGGGATGCACTTCAGTGAGTCCAGAGAGTGCACGGGCTCCACTTGGGATGCACTGCAGTGAGTCCAGAGAGTGCACTGGCACCACTGGGGATGCACTGCAGTGAGTCCAGAGAGTGCACTTGCACCACTGGGGATGCAGTGCAGTGAGTCCAGAGAGTGCACTGGCACCACTGGGGATGCCCTGCAGTGAGTCCAGAGAGTGCACTGGCACCACTGGGGATGCACTACAGTGAGTCCAGGGATAGCACTGGCACCACTGGGGATGCAGTGCAGTGAGTCCAGAGAGTGCAGTGGCACCACTGGGGATGCAGTGACGCGAGTCCAGAGAGTGCACTGGTACCACTGGGGATGCACTGCAGTGAGTCCAGAGAGTGCACTGGCACCACTGGGGATGCACTGCAGTGAGTCCAGAGAGTGCACTGGCACAACTGGGGATGCAGCGCAGTGACTCTAGAGAGTGCACTGGCACCACTGCGGATGCGGTGCAGTGAGTCCAGAGAGTGCACTGGCACCACAGGTGATGCAGTGCAGTGAGTCCAGAGAGTGCACTGGCAGCACTGGGGATGCAGTGCAGTGAGTCCAGAGAGTGCACTGGCACCACTGGGGATGCCCTGCAGTGAGTCCAGAGAGTGCACTGGCACCACTGGGGATGCACTACAGTGAGTCCAGGGATAGCACTGGCACCACTGGGGATGCAGTGCAGTGAGTCCAGTGAGTGCACTGGCACAACTGGGGATGCACTGCAGTGAGTCCAGAGAGTGCACTGGCACCACAGAGAATGCACTTCAGTGAGTCCAGAGAGTGCACTGGCACCACTGGGGATGCACTGCAGTGAGTCCAGAGAGTGCACTGGCACCACTGGGGATGCACTACAGTGAGTCCAGGGATAGCACTGGCACCACTGGGGATGCAGTGCAGTGAGTCCAGAGAGTGCACTGGCACCACTGGGGATGCAGTGCAGTGAGTCCAGAGAGTGCACTGGCACCACTGATGATGCAGTACAGTGAGTCCAGTGAGTGCACTGGCACAACTGGGGATGTAGTGCAGTGACTCGAGAGAGTGCACTGGAACCACTGGGGATGCAGTGCCGCGAGTCCAGAGAGTGCACTGGCTCCACTGGGGATGCGGTGCCGGAGGTCCAGAGAGTGCATTGGCACCACTGGGGATGCACTGCAGTGAGTCCACAGAGTGCACTGGCACCACTGGGGATGCAGTGCAGTGAGTCCAGAGAGTGCACTCGCACCAATGGGGATGCACAGCAGTGAGTCCACAGAGTGCACTGGCACCACTGGGGATGCAGCGCAGTGAGTCCAGAGAGTGCACTGGCACCACTGGGGATGCACTGCAGTGAGTCCAGAGAGTGCTCTGGCACCACTGGAGATGCAGTGCAGTGAGTCCAGAGAGTGCACTAGCACCACTGGGGATGCAGTGCAGTCAGTCCAGTGAGTGTACTGGCACCACTGGGGATGCAGTGCAGTGAGTCCAGAGAGTGCACTGGCACCACTGAGAATGCACTGCAGTGAGTCCACAGAGTGCACGGGCTCCACTGGGGATGCACTGCAGTGAGTCCAGAGAGTGCACTGGCACCACTGGGGATGCAGTGCAGTGAGTCCAGAGATCGCACTGGCTCCACTGGGGATGCAGTGCAGTGAGTCCAGAGAGTGCTCTGGCACCACTGGGGATGCAGTGCAGTGAGTCCAGAGAGTGCACTGGCACCGCTGGGGATGCAGTGCAGTGAGTCCAGAGAGTGCTCTGGCACCACTGGGGATGCAGTGCAGTGAGTCCAGAGAGAGCAGTGGCACCACTGGTGATGCACTGCAGTTACTCCAGAGAGTGCACTGGCACCACTGGGTATGCGGTGCGGTGAGTCCAGAGAGTGCACTGGCACCACTGGGGATGCACTGCAGTGAGTCCAGAGAGTGCACTGGCACCACTGAGAATGCCCTTCAGTGAGTCCAGAGAGTGTACTGGCACCACTGGGGATGCAATGCAGTGAGTCCAGAGAGCGCACTGGCACCACTGGGGATGCAGTGCAGTGAGTCCAGAGAGTGCACTTGCACCACTGAGAATGCACTTCAGTGAGTCCAAAGAGTGCACTGGCACCACTGGGGATGCACTGCAGTGAGTCCAGAGAGTGCACTGGCACCACTGGGGATGCTGTGCAGTGAGTCCAGAGAGTGCACGGGCTCCACTGAGTATGCATTGCAGTGAGTCCAGAGAGTGCACTGGCAACACTGGGGTTGCAGTGCAGTGAGTCCAGAGAGTGCACTGGCACCACTGGGGATGCAGTGGAGCAAGTCCAGAGAGTGCACTGGCACCACTGGGGATGCAGTGCAGTGAGTCCAGAGAGTGCACTGGCACCAATGGGGATGCAGTGTAGTGAGTCCAGAGAGTGCACTGGCACCACTGGGGATGCAGTGCAGTGAGTCCAGAGAGTGCACTGGCACCACTGGGGATGCACAGCAGTGAGTCCAGAGAGTGCATTGGCACCACTGGGGATGCAGTGCAGTGAGTCCAGAGAGTGCACTGGCACCATTGGAGATGCAGTGCAGTGAGTCCAGAGAGTGCACTGGCACCACTGGGGATGCAGTGCAGTGAGTCCAGAGAGTGCACTGGCACCACTGGGGATGCAGTGCAGTGAGTCCAGAGAGTGCACTGGCACCACTGGGGATGCACTGCAGTGAGTCCAGATAGTTCACTGGCACCAATGGGGCTGCACTTCAGTGAGTGCAGAGAGTGCACTGGCACCACTGGGGATGCAGTGCAGTGAGTCCAGTGAGTGTACTGGCACCACTGGGGATGCACTGCAGTGAGTCCAGAGAGTGCATTGGCACCACTTGAGATGCACTGCAGTGAGTCCAGAGAGTGCACTTGCACCACTGGGGATGCAGTGCAGTGAGTCCAGAGAGTGCACTGGCACCACTGGGGATGCACAGCAGTGAGTCCAGAGAGTGCATTGGCACCACTGGGGATGCAGTGCAGTGAGTCCAGAGAGTGCACTGGCACCATTGGAGATGCAGTGCAGAGAGTCCAGAGAGTGCACTGGCACCACTGGGGATGCAGTGCAGTGAGTCCAGAGAGTGCACTGGCACCAATGGGGATGCACTTCAGTGAGTCCACAGAGTGCACTGGCTCCACTGGGGATGCAGTGCAGTGAGTCCAGAGAGTACACTGGCACCAATGGGGATGCACAGCAGTGAGTCCACAGAGTGCACTGGCACCACTGGGGATGCAGTGCAGTGAGTCCAGTGAGTGTACTGGCACCACTGGGGATGCACTGCAGTGAGTCCAGAGAGTGCACTTGCACCACTGGGGATGCAGTGCAGTGAGTCCAGAGAGTGCACTGGCACCACTGGGGATGCAGTGCAGTGAGTCCAGAGAGTGCACTGGCACCACTGGGGATGCAGTGCAGTGAGTCCAGAGAGTGCACTGGCACCACTGGCGATGCAGTGCAGTGAGTCCAGAGAGTGCACTAGCACCACTGGGGATGCAGTGCAGTCAGTCCAGTGAGTGTACTGGCACCACTGGGGATGCACTGCAGTGAGTCCAGAGAGTGCACTGGCACCACTGGGGATGCAGTGCAGTGAGTCCACAGAGTGCACTGGCACCACTGGGGATGCAGTGCAGTGAGTCCAGAGAGTGCACTGGCACCACTGGGGATGCACTTCAGTGAGTCCAGAGAGTGCACGGGCTCCACTGGGGATGCACTGCAGTGAGTCCAGAGAGTGCACTGGCACCACTGGGGATGCACTGCAGTGAGTCCAGAGAGTGCACTTGCACCACTGGGGATGCAGTGCAGTGAGTCCAGAGAGTGCACTGGCACCACTGGGGATGCCCTGCAGTGAGTCCAGAGAGTGCACTGGCACCACTGGGGATGCACTACAGTGAGTCCAGGGATAGCACTGGCACCACTGGGGATGCAGTGCAGTGAGTCCAGAGAGTGCAGTGGCACCACTGGGGATGCAGTGACGCGAGTCCAGAGAGTGCACTGGTACCACTGGGGATGCACTGCAGTGAGTCCAGAGAGTGCACTGGCACCACTGGGGATGCACTGCAGTGAGTCCAGAGAGTGCACTGGCACAACTGGGGATGCAGCGCAGTGACTCTAGAGAGTGCACTGGCACCACTGCGGATGCGGTGCAGTGAGTCCAGAGAGTGCACTGGCACCACAGGTGATGCAGTGCAGTGAGTCCAGAGAGTGCACTGGCAGCACTGGGGATGCAGTGCAGTGAGTCCAGAGAGTGCACTGGCACCACTGGGGATGCCCTGCAGTGAGTCCAGAGAGTGCACTGGCACCACTGGGGATGCACTACAGTGAGTCCAGGGATAGCACTGGCACCACTGGGGATGCAGTGCAGTGAGTCCAGTGAGTGCACTGGCACAACTGGGGATGCACTGCAGTGAGTCCAGAGAGTGCACTGGCACCACAGAGAATGCACTTCAGTGAGTCCAGAGAGTGCACTGGCACCACTGGGGATGCACTGCAGTGAGTCCAGAGAGTGCACTGGCACCACTGGGGATGCACTACAGTGAGTCCAGGGATAGCACTGGCACCACTGGGGATGCAGTGCAGTGAGTCCAGAGAGTGCACTGGCACCACTGGGGATGCAGTGCAGTGAGTCCAGAGAGTGCACTGGCACCACTGATGATGCAGTACAGTGAGTCCAGTGAGTGCACTGGCACAACTGGGGATGTAGTGCAGTGACTCGAGAGAGTGCACTGGAACCACTGGGGATGCAGTGCCGCGAGTCCAGAGAGTGCACTGGCTCCACTGGGAATGCGGTGCCGGAGGTCCAGAGAGTGCATTGGCACCACTGGGGATGCACTGCAGTGAGTCCACAGAGTGCACTGGCACCACTGGGGATGCAGTGCAGTGAGTCCAGAGAGTGCACTCGCACCAATGGGGATGCACAGCAGTGAGTCCACAGAGTGCACTGGCACCACTGGGGATGCAGCGCAGTGAGTCCAGAGAGTGCACAGGCACCACTGGGGATGCACTGCAGTGAGTCCAGAGAGTGCTCTGGCACCACTGGAGATGCAGTGCAGTGAGTCCAGAGAGTGCACTAGCACCACTGGGGATGCAGTGCAGTCAGTCCAGTGAGTGTACTGGCACCACTGGGGATGCAGTGCAGTGAGTCCAGAGAGTGCACTGGCACCACTGAGAATGCACTGCACTGAGTCCACAGAGTGCACGGGCTCCACTGGGGATGCACTGCAGTGAGTCCAGAGAGTGCACTGGCACCACTGGGGATGCAGTGCAGTGAGTCCAGAGATCGCACTGGCTCCACTGGGGATGCAGTGTAGTGAGTCCAGAGAGTGCTCTGGCACCACTGGGGATGCAGTGCAGTGAGTCCAGAGAGTGCACTGGCACCGCTGGGGATGCAGTGCAGTGAGTCCAGAGAGTGCTCTGGCACCACTGGGGATGCAGTGCAGTGAGTCCAGAGAGAGCAGTGGCACCACTGGTGATGCACTGCAGTTACTCCAGAGAGTGCACTGGCACCACTGGGTATGCGGTGCGGTGAGTCCAGAGAGTGCACTGGCACCACTGGGGATGCACTGCAGTGAGTCCAGAGAGTGCACTGGCACCACTGAGAATGCCCTTCAGTGAGTCCAGAGAGTGTACTGGCACCACTGGGGATGCAATGCAGTGAGTCCAGAGAGCGCACTGGCACCACTGGGGATGCAGTGCAGTGAGTCCAGAGAGTGCACTTGCACCACTGAGAATGCACTTCAGTGAGTCCAAAGAGTGCACTGGCACCACTGGGGATGCACTGCAGTGAGTCCAGAGAGTGCACTGGCACCACTGGGGATGCTGTGCAGTGAGTCCAGAGAGTGCACGGGCTCCACTGAGTATGCATTGCAGTGAGTCCAGAGATTGCACTGGCAACACTGGGGTTGCAGTGCAGTGAGTCCAGAGAGTGCACTGGCACCACTGGGGATGCAGTGGAGCAAGTCCAGAGAGTGCACTGGCACCACTGGGGATGCAGTGCAGTGAGTCCAGAGAGTGCACTGGCACCAATGGGGATGCAGTGTAGTGAGTCCAGAGAGTGCACTGGCACCACTGGGGATGCAGTACAGTGAGTCCAGAGAGTGCACTGGCACCACTGGGGATGCACAGCAGTGAGTCCAGAGAGTGCATTGGCACCACTGGGGATGCAGTGCAGTGAGTCCAGAGAGTGCACTGGCACCATTGGAGATGCAGTGCAGTGAGTCCAGAGAGTGCACTGGCACCACTGGGGATGCAGTGCAGTGAGTCCAGAGAGTGCACTGGCACCACTGGGGATGCACTGCAGTGAGTCCAGATAGTTCACTGGCACCAATGGGGCTGCACTTCAGTGAGTGCAGAGAGTGCACTGGCACCACTGGGGATGCAGTGCAGTGAGTCCAGTGAGTGTACTGGCACCACTGGGGATGCACTGCAGTGAGTCCAGAGAGTGCATTGGCACCACTTGGGATGCACTGCAGTGAGTCCAGAGAGTGCACTTGCACCACTGGGGATGCAGTGCAGTGAGTCCAGAGAGTGCACTGACACCACTGGGGATGCAGTGCAGTGAGTCCAGAGAGTGCACTGGCACCAATGGGGATGCACAGCAGTGAGTCCACAGAGTGCACTGGCACCACTGGGGATGCACTGCAGTGAGCCCAGAGAGTGCACTGGCACCACTGGGGATGCAGTGCAGTGAGTCCAGAGAGTGCACTGGCACCACTGGGGATGCACAGCAGTGAGTCCAGAGAGTGCATTGGCACCACTGGGGATGCAGTGCAGTGAGTCCAGAGAGTGCACTGGCACCATTGGAGATGCAGTGCAGAGAGTCCAGAGAGTGCACTGGCACCACTGGGGATGCAGTGCAGTGAGTCCAGAGAGTGCACTGGCACCAATGGGGATGCACTTCAGTGAGTCCACAGAGTGCACTGGCTCCACTGGGGATGCAGTGCAGTGAGTCCAGAGAGTACACTGGCACCAATGGGGATGCACAGCAGTGAGTCCACAGAGTGCACTGGCACCACTGGGGATGCAGTGCAGTGAGTCCAGTGAGTGTACTGGCACCACTGGGGATGCACTGCAGTGAGTCCAGAGAGTGCACTTGCACCACTGGGGATGCAGTGCAGTGAGTCCAGAGAGTGCACTGGCACCACTGGGGATGCAGTGCAGTGAGTCCAGAGAGTGCACTGGCACCACTGGGGATGCAGTGCAGTGAGTCCAGAGAGTGCACTGGCACCACTGGCGATGCAGTGCAGTGAGTCCAGAGAGTGCACTAGCACCACTGGGGATGCAGTGCAGTCAGTCCAGTGAGTGTACTGGCACCACTGGGGATGCACTGCAGTGAGTCCAGAGAGTGCACTGGCACCACTGGGGATGCAGTGCAGTGAGTCCACAGAGTGCACTGGCACCACTGGGGATGCAGTGCAGTGAGTCCAGAGAGTGCACTGGCACCACTGGGAATGCACTTCAGTGAGTCCAGAGAGTGCACGGGCTACACTGGGGATGCACTGCAGTGAGTCCAGAGAGTGCACTGGCACCACTGGGGATGCACTGCAGTGAGTCCAGAGAGTGCACTTGCACCACTGGGGATGCAGTGCAGTGAGTCCAGAGAGTGCACTGGCACCACTGGGGATGCAGTGCAGTGAGTCCAGAGTGTGCACTGGCACCAATGGGGATGCACAGCAGTGAGCCCACAGAGTGCACTGGCACCACTGGGGATGCAGTGCAGTGAGTCCAGAGAGTGCACTGGCACCACTGGGGATGCAGTGCAGTGAGTCCAGAGAGTGCACTGGCACCACTGGGGATGCACAGCAGTGAGTCCAGAGAGTGCATTGGCACCACTGGGGATGCAGTGCAGTGAGTCCAGAGAGTGCACTGGCACCATTGGAGATGCAGTGCAGTGAGTCCAGAGAGTGCACTGGCACCACTGGGGATGCAGTGCAGTGAGTCCAGAGAGTGCACTGGCACCACTGGGGATGCAGTGCAGTGAGTCCAGAGAGTGCACTGGCACCACTGGGGATGCACTGCAGTGAGTCCAGAGAGTTCACTGGCACCACTGGAGATGCACTTCAGTGAGTGCAGAGACTGCACTGGCACCACTGGGGATGCAGTGCAGTGAGTCCAGTGAGTGTACTGGCACCACTGATGATGCACTGCAGTGAGTCCAGAGAGTGCTTTGGCACCAGTGGGGATGCACTGCAGTGAGTCCAGAGAGTGCACTGGCACCACTGGGGATGCAGTGCAGTGAGTCCAGAGAGTGCACTGGCACCACTGGGGATGCAGTGCAGTGAGTCCAGAGAGTGCACTGGCACCAATGGGGATGCACTTCAGTGAGTCCACAGAGTGCACTGGCTCCACTGGGGATGCAGTGCAGTGAGTCCAGAGAGTACACTGGCACCATTGGAGATGCAGTGCAGTGAGTCCAGAGAGTGCCCTGGCACCACTGGGGATGCACTGCAGTGAGTCCAGAGAGTGCACTGGCACCACTGGGGATGCAGTGCAGTGAGTCCAGAGAGTGCACTGGCACCACTGGGGATGCACTGCAGTGAGTCCAGAGAGTTCACTGGCACCACTGGAGATGCACTTCAGTGAGTGCAGAGAGTGCACTGGCACCACTGGGGATGCAGTGCAGTGAGTCCAGTGAGTGTACTGGCACCACTGGGGATGCACTGCAGTGAGTCCAGAGAGTGCTTTGGCACCACTTGGGATGCACTGCAGTGAGTCCAGAGAGTGCACTGGCACCACTGGGGATGCAGTGCAGTGAGCCCAGAGAGTGCACTGGCACCACTGGGGATGCAGTGCAGTGAGTCCAGAGAGTGCACTGGCACCACTGGGGATGCACAGCAGTGAGTCCAGAGAGTGCATTGGCACCACTGGGGATGCAGTGCAGTGAGTCCAGAGAGTGCACTGGCACCATTGGACATGCAGTGCAGAGAGTCCAGAGAGTGCACTGGCACCACTGGGGATGCAGTGCAGTGAGACCAGAGAGTGCACTGGCACCAATGGGGATGCACTTCAGTGAGTCCACAGAGTGCACTGGCTCCACTGGGGATGCAGTGCAGTGAGTCCAGAGAGTACACTGGCACCAATGGGGATGCACAGCAGTGAGTCCACAGAGTGCACTGGCACCACTGGGGATGCAGTGCAGTGAGTCCAGTGAGTGTACTGGCACCACTGGGGATGCACTGCAGTGAGTCCAGAGAGTGCACTTGCACCACTGGGGATGCAGTGCAGTGAGTCCAGAGAGTGCACTGGCACCACTGGGGATGCAGTGCAGTGAGTCCAGAGAGTGCACTGGCACCACTGGGGATGCAGTGCAGTGAGTCCAGAGAGTGCACTGGCACCACTGGCGATGCAGTGCAGTGAGTCCAGAGAGTGCACTAGCACCACTGGGGATGCAGTGCAGTCAGTCCAGTGAGTGTACTGGCACCACTGGGGATGCACTGCAGTGAGTCCAGAGAGTGCACTGGCACCACTGGGGATGCAGTGCAGTGAGTCCACAGAGTGCACTGGCACCACTGGGGATGCAGTGCAGTGAGTCCAGAGAGTGCACTGGCACCACTGGGGATGCACTTCAGTGAGTCCAGAGAGTGCACGGGCTCCACTGGGGATGCACTGCAGTGAGTCCAGAGAGTGCACTGGCACCACTGGGGATGCACTGCAGTGAGTCCAGAGAGTGCACTTGCACCACTGGGGATGCAGTGCAGTGAGTCCAGAGAGTGCACTGGCACCACTGGGGATGCCCTGCAGTGAGTCCAGAGAGTGCACTGGCACCACTGGGGATGCACTACAGTGAGTCCAGGGATAGCACTGGCACCACTGGGGATGCAGTGCAGTGAGTCCAGAGAGTGCAGTGGCACCACTGGGGATGCAGTGACGCGAGTCCAGAGAGTGCACTGGTACCACTGGGGATGCACTGCAGTGAGTCCAGAGAGTGCACTGGCACCACTGGGGATGCACTGCAGTGAGTCCAGAGAGTGCACTGGCACAACTGGGGATGCAGCGCAGTGACTCTAGAGAGTGCACTGGCACCACTGCGGATGCGGTGCAGTGAGTCCAGAGAGTGCACTGGCACCACAGGTGATGCAGTGCAGTGAGTCCAGAGAGTGCACTGGCAGCACTGGGGATGCAGTGCAGTGAGTCCAGAGAGTGCACTGGCACCACTGGGGATGCCCTGCAGTGAGTCCAGAGAGTGCACTGGCACCACTGGGGATGCACTACAGTGAGTCCAGGGATAGCACTGGCACCACTGGGGATGCAGTGCAGTGAGTCCAGTGAGTGCACTGGCACAACTGGGGATGCACTGCAGTGAGTCCAGAGAGTGCACTGGCACCACAGAGAATGCACTTCAGTGAGTCCAGAGAGTGCACTGGCACCACTGGGGATGCACTGCAGTGAGTCCAGAGAGTGCACTGGCACCACTGGGGATGCACTACAGTGAGTCCAGGGATAGCACTGGCACCACTGGGGATGCAGTGCAGTGAGTCCAGAGAGTGCACTGGCACCACTGGGGATGCAGTGCAGTGAGTCCAGAGAGTGCACTGGCACCACTGATGATGCAGTACAGTGAGTCCAGTGAGTGCACTGGCACAACTGGGGATGTAGTGCAGTGACTCGAGAGAGTGCACTGGAACCACTGGGGATGCAGTGCCGCGAGTCCAGAGAGTGCACTGGCTCCACTGGGGATGCGGTGCCGGAGGTCCAGAGAGTGCATTGGCACCACTGGGGATGCACTGCAGTGAGTCCACAGAGTGCACTGGCACCACTGGGGATGCAGTGCAGTGAGTCCAGAGAGTGCACTCGCACCAATGGGGATGCACAGCAGTGAGTCCACAGAGTGCACTGGCACCACTGGGGATGCAGCGCAGTGAGTCCAGAGAGTGCACTGGCACCACTGGGGATGCACTGCAGTGAGTCCAGAGAGTGCTCTGGCACCACTGGAGATGCAGTGCAGTGAGTCCAGAGAGTGCACTAGCACCACTGGGGATGCAGTGCAGTCAGTCCAGTGAGTGTACTGGCACCACTGGGGATGCAGTGCAGTGAGTCCAGAGAGTGCACTGGCACCACTGAGAATGCACTGCAGTGAGTCCACAGAGTGCACGGGCTCCACTGGGGATGCACTGCAGTGAGTCCAGAGAGTGCACTGGCACCACTGGGGATGCAGTGCAGTGAGTCCAGAGATCGCACTGGCTCCACTGGGGATGCAGTGCAGTGAGTCCAGAGAGTGCTCTGGCACCACTGGGGATGCAGTGCAGTGAGTCCAGAGAGTGCACTGGCACCGCTGGGGATGCAGTGCAGTGAGTCCAGAGAGTGCTCTGGCACCACTGGGGATGCAGTGCAGTGAGTCCAGAGAGAGCAGTGGCACCACTGGTGATGCACTGCAGTTACTCCAGAGAGTGCACTGGCACCACTGGGTATGCGGTGCGGTGAGTCCAGAGAGTGCACTGGCACCACTGGGGATGCACTGCAGTGAGTCCAGAGAGTGCACTGGCACCACTGAGAATGCCCTTCAGTGAGTCCAGAGAGTGTACTGGCACCACTGGGGATGCAATGCAGTGAGTCCAGAGAGCGCACTGGCACCACTGGGGATGCAGTGCAGTGAGTCCAGAGAGTGCACTTGCACCACTGAGAATGCACTTCAGTGAGTCCAAAGAGTGCACTGGCACCACTGGGGATGCACTGCAGTGAGTCCAGAGAGTGCACTGGCACCACTGGGGATGCTGTGCAGTGAGTCCAGAGAGTGCACGGGCTCCACTGAGTATGCATTGCAGTGAGTCCAGAGAGTGCACTGGCAACACTGGGGTTGCAGTGCAGTGAGTCCAGAGAGTGCACTGGCACCACTGGGGATGCAGTGGAGCAAGTCCAGAGAGTGCACTGGCACCACTGGGGATGCAGTGCAGTGAGTCCAGAGAGTGCACTGGCACCAATGGGGATGCAGTGTAGTGAGTCCAGAGAGTGCACTGGCACCACTGGGGATGCAGTACAGTGAGTCCAGAGAGTGCACTGGCACCACTGGGGATGCACAGCAGTGAGTCCAGAGAGTGCATTGGCACCACTGGGGATGCAGTGCAGTGAGTCCAGAGAGTGCACTGGCACCATTGGAGATGCAGTGCAGTGAGTCCAGAGAGTGCACTGGCACCACTGGGGATGCAGTGCAGTGAGTCCAGAGAGTGCACTGGCACCACTGGGGATGCAGTGCAGTGAGTCCAGAGAGTGCACTGGCACCACTGGGGATGCACTGC
This sequence comes from Anser brachyrhynchus, assembly GCF_964034855.1. Classification (NCBI taxonomy): domain Eukaryota; kingdom Metazoa; phylum Chordata; class Aves; order Anseriformes; family Anatidae; genus Anser; species Anser brachyrhynchus. The sequence goes on along the minus strand of NW_027663491.1, from coordinate 289,199 downwards.
AGTGAGTCCAGATAGTTCACTGGCACCAATGGGGCTGCACTTCAGTGAGTGCAGAGAGTGCACTGGCACCACTGGGGATGCAGTGCAGTGAGTCCAGTGAGTGTACTGGCACCACTGGGGATGCACTGCAGTGAGTCCAGAGAGTGCATTGGCACCACTTGAGATGCACTGCAGTGAGTCCAGAGAGTGCACTTGCACCACTGGGGATGCAGTGCAGTGAGTCCAGAGAGTGCACTGGCACCACTGGGGATGCACAGCAGTGAGTCCAGAGAGTGCATTGGCACCACTGGGGATGCAGTGCAGTGAGTCCAGAGAGTGCACTGGCACCATTGGAGATGCAGTGCAGAGAGTCCAGAGAGTGCACTGGCACCACTGGGGATGCAGTGCAGTGAGTCCAGAGAGTGCACTGGCACCAATGGGGATGCACTTCAGTGAGTCCACAGAGTGCACTGGCTCCACTGGGGATGCAGTGCAGTGAGTCCAGAGAGTACACTGGCACCAATGGGGATGCACAGCAGTGAGTCCACAGAGTGCACTGGCACCACTGGGGATGCAGTGCAGTGAGTCCAGTGAGTGTACTGGCACCACTGGGGATGCACTGCAGTGAGTCCAGAGAGTGCACTTGCACCACTGGGGATGCAGTGCAGTGAGTCCAGAGAGTGCACTGGCACCACTGGGGATGCAGTGCAGTGAGTCCAGAGAGTGCACTGGCACCACTGGGGATGCAGTGCAGTGAGTCCAGAGAGTGCACTGGCACCACTGGCGATGCAGTGCAGTGAGTCCAGAGAGTGCACTAGCACCACTGGGGATGCAGTGCAGTCAGTCCAGTGAGTGTACTGGCACCACTGGGGATGCACTGCAGTGAGTCCAGAGAGTGCACTGGCACCACTGGGGATGCAGTGCAGTGAGTCCACAGAGTGCACTGGCACCACTGGGGATGCAGTGCAGTGAGTCCAGAGAGTGCACTGGCACCACTGGGGATGCACTTCAGTGAGTCCAGAGAGTGCACGGGCTACACTGGGGATGCACTGCAGTGAGTCCAGAGAGTGCACTGGCACCACTGGGGATGCACTGCAGTGAGTCCAGAGAGTGCACTTGCACCACTGGGGATGCAGTGCAGTGAGTCCAGAGAGTGCACTGGCACCACTGGGGATGCAGTGCAGTGAGTCCAGAGAGTGCACTGGCACCAATGGGGATGCACAGCAGTGAGCCCACAGAGTGCACTGGCACCACTGGGGATGCAGTGCAGTGAGTCCAGAGAGTGCACTGGCACCACTGGGGATGCAGTGCAGTGAGTCCAGAGAGTGCACTGGCACCACTGGGGATGCACAGCAGTGAGTCCAGAGAGTGCATTGGCACCACTGGGGATGCAGTGCAGTGAGTCCAGAGAGTGCACTGGCACCATTGGAGATGCAGTGCAGTGAGTCCAGAGAGTGCACTGGCACCACTGGGGATGCAGTGCAGTGAGTCCAGAGAGTGCACTGGCACCACTGGGGATGCAGTGCAGTGAGTCCAGAGAGTGCACTGGCACCACTGGGGATGCACTGCAGTGAGTCCAGAGAGTTCACTGGCACCACTGGAGATGCACTTCAGTGAGTGCAGAGACTGCACTGGCACCACTGGGGATGCAGTGCAGTGAGTCCAGTGAGTGTACTGGCACCACTGGGGATGCACTGCAGTGAGTCCAGAGAGTGCTTTGGCACCAGTGGGGATGCACTGCAGTGAGTCCAGAGAGTGCACTGGCACCACTGGGGATGCAGTGCAGTGAGTCCAGAGAGTGCACTGGCACCACTGGGGATGCAGTGCAGTGAGTCCAGAGAGTGCACTGGCACCAATGGGGATGCACTTCAGTGAGTCCACAGAGTGCACTGGCTCCACTGGGGATGCAGTGCAGTGAGTCCAGAGAGTACACTGGCACCATTGGAGATGCAGTGCAGTGAGTCCAGAGAGTGCACTGGCACCACTGGGGATGCACTGCAGTGAGTCCAGAGAGTGCACTGGCACCACTGGGGATGCAGTGCAGTGAGTCCAGAGAGTGCACTGGCACCACTGGGGATGCACTGCAGTGAGTCCAGAGAGTTCACTGGCACCACTGGAGATGCACTTCAGTGAGTGCAGAGACTGCACTGGCACCACTGGGGATGCAGTGCAGTGAGTCCAGTGAGTGTACTGGCACCACTGGGGATGCACTGCAGTGAGTCCAGAGAGTGCTTTGGCACCACTTGGGATGCACTGCAGTGAGTCCAGAGAGTGCACTGGCACCACAGAGAATGCACTTCAGTGAGTCCAGAGAGTGCACTGGCACCACTGGGGATGCACTGCAGTGAGTCCAGAGAGTGCACTGGCACCAATGGGGATGCACTTCAGTGAGTCCACAGAGTGCACTGGCTCCACTGCGGATGCAGTGCAGTGAGTCCAGAGAGTACACTGGCACCATTGGAGATGCAGTGCAGTGAGTCCAGAGAGTGCACTGGCACCACTGGGGATGCAGTTCAGTGAGTCCAGTGAGTGTACTGGCACCACTGGGGATGCACTGCAGTGAGTCCAGAGAGTGCATTGGCACCACTGGGGATGCACTGCAGTGAGTCCAGAGAGTGCACTTGCACCACTGGGGATGCAGTGCAGTGAGTCCAGAGAGTGCACTGGCACCACTGGGGATGCAGTGCAGTGAGTCCAGAGAGTGCACTGGCACCACTGGGGATGCAGTGCAGTGAGTCCAGAGAGTGCACTGGCACCACTGGCGATGCAGTGCAGTGAGTCCAGAGAGTGCACTAGCACCACTTGGGATGCAGTGCAGTCAGTCCAGTGAGTGTACTGGCACCACTGGGGATGCACTGCAGTGAGTCCAGAGAGTGCACTGGCACCGCTGGGGATGCACTGCAGTGAGTCCACAGAGTGCACTGGCACCACTGGGGATGCAGTGCAGTGAGTCCAGAGAGTGCACTGGCACCACTGGGGATGCACTTCAGTGAGTCCAGAGAGTGCACGGGCTCCACTGGGGATGCACTGCAGTGAGTCCAGAGAGTGCACTGGCACCACTGGGGATGCACTGCAGTGAGTCCAGAGAGTGCACTTGCACCACTGGGGATGTAGTGCAGTGAGTCCAGAGAGTGCACTGGCACCAATGGGGATGCACAGCAGTGAGCCCACAGAGTGCACTGGACCACTGGGGATGCAGTACAGTGAGTCCAGAGAGTGCACTGGCACCACTGGGGATGCACTGCAGTGAGTCCAGAGAGTGCTCTGGCACCACTGGCGATGCAGTGCAGTGAGTCCAGAGAGTGCACTAGCACCACTGGGGATGCAGTGCAGTCAGTCCAGTGAGTGTACTGGCACCACTGGGGATGCACTGCAGTGAGTCCAGAGAGTGCACTGGCACCACTGGGGATGCACTGCAGTGAGTCCACAGAGTGCACTGGCACCACTGGGGATGCAGTGCAGTGAGTCCAGAGAGTGCACTGGCACCACTGGGGATGCACTTCAGTGAGTCCAGAGAGTGCACGGGCTCCACTGGGGATGCACTGCAGTGAGTCCAGAGAGTGCACTGGCACCACTGGGGATGCACTGCAGTGAGTCCAGAGAGTGCACTGGCAGCACTGGGGATGCAGTGAAGTGAGTCCAGAGAGTGCACTGGCACCACTGGGGATGCAGTTCAGTGAGTCCAGAGAGTGCACTGGCACCACTGGGGATGCACTGCAGTGAGTCCAGAGAGTTCACTGGCACCACTGGGGATGCAATTCAGTGAGTGCAGAGACTGCACTGGCACCACTGGGGATGCAGTGCAGTCAGTCCAGTGAGTGTACTGGCACCACTGGGGATGCACTGCAGTGAGTCCAGAGAGTGCACTGGCACCACTGGGGATGCAGTGCAGTGAGTCCGCAGAGTGCACTGGCACCACTGGGGATGCAGTGCAGTGAGTCCAGAGAGTGCACTGGCACCACTGGGGATGCACTTCAGTGAGTCCAGAGAGTGCACGGGCTCCACTGGGGATGCACTGCAGTGAGTCCAGAGAGTGCACTGGCACCACTGGGGATGCACTGCAGTGAGTCCAGAGAGTGCACTTGCACCACTGGGGATGCAGTGCAGTGAGTACAGAGAGTGCACTGGCACCACTGGGGATGCAGTGCAGTGAGTCCAGAGAGTGCACTGGCACCAATGGGGATGCACAGCAGTGAGCCCACAGAGTGCACTGGCACCACTGGGGATGCAGTGCAGTGAGTCCAGAGAGTGCACTGGCACCACTGGGGATGCAGTGCAGTGAGTCCAGAGAGTGCACTGGCACCACTGGGGATGCACAGCAGTGAGTCCAGAGAGTGCATTGGCACCACTGGGGATGCAGTGCAGTGAGTCCAGAGAGTGCACTGGCACCATTGGAGATGCAGTGCAGTGAGTCCAGAGAGTGCACTGGCACCACTGGGGATGCAGTGCAGTGAGTCCAGAGAGTGCACTGGCACCACTGGGGATGCAGTGCAGTGAGTCCAGAGAGTGCACTGGCACCACTGGGGATGCACTGCAGTGAGTCCAGAGAGTTCACTGGCACCACTGGAGATGCACTTCAGTGAGTGCAGAGACTGCACTGGCACCACTGGGGATGCAGTGCAGTGAGTCCAGTGAGTGTACTGGCACCACTGGGGATGCACTGCAGTGAGTCCAGAGAGTGCTTTGGCACCACTTGGGATGCACTGCAGTGAGTCCAGAGAGTGCACTGGCACCACTGGGGATGCAGTGCAGTGAGTCCAGAGAGTGCACTGGCACCACTGGGGATGCAGTGCAGTGAGTCCAGAGAGTGCACTGGCACCAATGGGGATGCACTTCAGTGAGTCCACAGAGTGCACTGGCTCCACTGGGGATGCAGTGCAGTGAGTCCAGAGAGTACACTGGCACCATTGGAGATGCAGTGCAGTGAGTCCAGAGAGTGCACTGGCACCACTGGGGATGCACTGCAGTGAGTCCAGAGAGTGCACTGGCACCACTGGGGATGCAGTGCAGTGAGTCCAGAGAGTGCACTGGCACCACTGGGGATGCACTGCAGTGAGTCCAGAGAGTTCACTGGCACACTGGAGATGCACTTCAGTGAGTGCAGAGACTGCACTGGCACCACTGGGGATGCAGTGCAGTGAGTCCAGTGAGTGTACTGGCACCACTGGGGATGCACTGCAGTGAGTCCAGAGAGTGCTTTGGCACCACTTGGGATGCACTGCAGTGAGTCCAGAGAGTGCACTGGCACCACTGGGGATGCAGTGCAGTGAGTCCAGAGAGTGCACTGGCACCAATGGGGATGCACTTCAGTGAGTCCACAGTGTGCACTGGCTCCACTGGGGATGCAGTGCAGTGAGTCCAGAGAGTACACTGGCACCATTGGAGATGCAGTGCAGTGAGTCCAGAGAGTGCACTGGCACCACTGGGGATGCAGTGCAGTGAGTCCAGTGAGTGTACTGGCAACACTGGGGATGCACTGCAGTGAGTCTAGAGAGTGCATTGGCACCACTGGGGATGCACTGCAGTGAGTCCAGAGAGTGCACTTGCACCACTGGGGATGCAGTGCAGTGAGTCCAGAGAGTGCACTGGCACCACTGGGGATGCAGTGCAGTGAGTCCAGAGAGTGCACTGGCACCACTGGGGATGCAGTGCAGTGAGTCCAGAGAGTGCACTGGCACCACTGGCGATGCAGTGCAGTGAGTCCAGAGAGTGCACTAGCACCACTGGGGATGCAGTGCAGTCAGTCCAGTGAGTGTACTGGCACCACTGGGGATGCACTGAAGTGAGTCCAGAGAGTGCACTGGCACCGCTGGGGATGCACTGCAGTGAGTCCACAGAGTGCACTGGCACCACTGGGGATGCAGTGCAGTGAGTCCAGAGAGTGCACTGGCACCACTGGGGATGCACTTCAGTGAGTCCAGAGAGTGCACGGGCTCCACTGGGGATGCACTGCAGTGAGTCCAGAGAGTGCACTGGCACCACTGGGGATGCACTGCAGTGAGTCCAGAGAGTGCACTTGCACCACTGGGGATGCAGTGCAGTGAGTCCAGAGAGTGCACTGGCACCACTGGGGATGCAGTGCAGTGAGTCCAGAGAGTGCACTGGCACCAATGGGGATGCAGTGCAGTGAGCCCACAGAGTGCACTGGACCACTGGGGATGCAGTACAGTGAGTCCAGAGAGTGCACTGGCACCACTGGGGATGCACTGCAGTGAGTCCAGAGAGTGCTCTGGCACCACTGGCGATGCAGTGCAGTGAGTCCAGAGAGTGCACTAGCACCACTGGGGATGCAGTGCAGTCAGTCCAGTGAGTGTACTGGCACCACTGGGGATGCACTGCAGTGAGTCCAGAGAGTGCACGGGCTCCACTGGGGATGCACTGCAGTGAGTCCACAGAGTGCACTGGCACCACTGGGGATGCAGTGCAGTGAGTCCAGAGAGTGCACTGGCACCACTGGGGATGCACTTCAGTGAGTCCAGAGAGTGCACGGGCTCCACTGGGGATGCACTGCAGTGAGTCCAGAGAGTGCACTGGCACCACTGGGGATGCACTGCAGTGAGTCCAGAGAGTGCACTGGCAGCACTGGGGATGCAGTGAAGTGAGTCCAGAGAGTGCACTGGCACCACTGGGGATGCAGTTCAGTGAGTCCAGAGAGTGCACTGGCACCACTGGGGATGCACTGCAGTGAGTCCAGAGAGTTCACTGGCACCACTGGGGATGCAATTCAGTGAGTGCAGAGACTACACTGGCACCACTGGGGATGCACTGCAGTGAGTCCAGAGAGTGCACTTGATCCACTGGGGATGCAGTGCAGTGAGTCCAGAGAGTGCACTGGCACCACTGGGCATGCAGTGCAGTGAGTCCAGAGAGTGCACTGGCACCAATGGGGATGCACAGCAGTGAGCCCACAGAGTGCACTGGCACCACTGGAGATGCAGTACAGTGAGTCCACAGAGTGCACTGGCACCACTGGGGATGCACTGCAGTGAGTCCAGAGAGTGCTCTGGCACCACTGGGGATGCAGTGCAGTGAGTCCAGAGAGTGCACTAGCACCACTGGGGATGCAGTGCAGTCAGTCCAGTGAGTGTACTGGCACCACTGGGGATGCACTGCAGTGAGTCCAGAGAGTGCACTGGCACCACTGAGAATGCACTTCAGTGAGTCCAGAGAGTGCACTGGCACCACTGGGGATGCACTGCAGTGAGTCCACAGAGTGCACTGGCACCACTGGGGATGCAGTGCAGTGAGTCCAGAGAGTGCACTGGCACCACTGGGGATGCACTGCAGTGAGTCCAGAGAGTGCACGGGCTCCACTGGGGATGCACTGCAGTGAGTCCACAGAGTGCACTGGCACCACTGGGGATGCAGTGCAGTGAGTCCAGAGAGTGCACTGGCTCCACTGGGGATGCAGTGCAGTGAGTCCAGAGAGTGCACTGGCACCACTGGGTATGCAGTGCAGTGAGTCCAGAGAGTGCACTGGCAAAACTGGGGATGCACTGCAGTGAGTCCAGAGAGTGCACTGGCACCACTGGGGATGCAGTGCAGTGAGTCCAGAGTGTGCACTGGCACCACTGGGAATGCAGTGCAGTGAGTCCAGAGATCGCACTGGCACCACGGGGGATGCACTTCAGTGATTCCAGAGAGTGCACTGGCACCACTGGGGATGCACTGCAGTGAGTCCAGAGAGTGCACTGGCACCACTGGGGATGCACTGCAGTGAGTCCAGAGAGTGCACTGGCACCACTGGGGATGCAGTGCAGTGAGTCCAGAGAGTGCACTGGCACCAGAGGGAATGCACTGCAGTGAGTCCAGTGAGTGCACTGGCACCACTGGGGATGCAGTGCAGTGAGTGCAGGGAGTGCACTGGCACCACTGGGGATGCAGTGCAGTGAGTCCAGAGAGTGCAGTGGCACCACTGGGGATGCAGTGCAGTGAGTCCAGAGAGTGCACAGGCAGCACTGGGGATGCACTGCAGTGAGTCCAGAGAGTGCTCTGGCACCACTGGGGATGCAGTGCAGTGAGTCCAGAGAGTGCACTGGCACCACTGGGGATGCAGTGCAGTGAGTCCAGAGAGTGCACTGGCACCACTGGTGATGCACTGCAGTTACTCCAGAGAGTGCACTGGCACCACTGGGGATGCGGTACGGTGAGTCCAGAGAGTGCACTGGACCACTGGTGATGCACTGCAGTGAGTCCAGAGAGTGCACTGGCACCACTGAGAATGCCTTTCAGTGAGTCCAGAGAGTGCACTGGCACCACTGAGAATGCACTTCAGTGAGTCCAGAGAGCGCACTGGCACCACCGTGGATGCAGTGCAGTGAGTCCAGAGAGTGCACTGGCACCACTGGGGATGCAGTGCAGTGAGTCCAGAGAGTTCACTGGCACCACTGGAGATGCACTTCAGTGAGTGCAGAGACTGCACTGGCACCACTGGGGATACAGTGCAGTGAGTCCAGTGAGTGTACTGGCACCACTGGGGATGCAGCGCAGTGAGTCCAGAGAGTGCACTGGCACCAATGTGGATGCAGTGCAGTGAGTCCAGAGAGAGCACTGGCAGCACTGGGGATGCACTGCAGTGAGTCCAGAGAGTGCACTGGCACCACTGGCGATGGACTGCAGTGAGTCCAGAGAGTGCACTGGCACCACTCGGGATGCAGTGCAGTGAGTGCAGAGAGTGCACTGGAACCACTGGGGATGCGGTGGCGGGAGTCCAGAGAGTGCTTTGGCACCACTGGGGATGCAGTACAGTGACTCTAGAGAGTGCACTGGCACCACTGGGGATGCAGTGCAGTGAGTCCAGAGAGTGCACTGGCACCACTCAGGGTGCAGTGCAGTGAGTCAAGAGAGTGCACTGGCACCACTGGGGATGCAGTGCAGTGAGTCCAGAGAGTGCACTGGCACCACTGGTGATGCACTGCAGTCAGTCCAGAGAGTGCACTGGCACCACTGGGGATGCAGCGCAGTGACTCTAGAGGGTGCACTGGCACCACTGGGGATGCGGTGCAGTGAGTCCAGAGAGTGCACTGGCACCACTCAGGGTGCAGTGCGGTGAGTCCAGAGAGTGCACTGGCACCACTGGGGATGCAGTACAGTGAGTCCAGAGAGTGCACTGGCACCACTGGGGATGCAGTGCAGTGAGTCCAGAGAGTGCACTGGCACCACTGGGGATGCACTGCAGTGAGTCCAGAGTGCACTAGCACCACTGGGGATGCACTGCAGTGAGTCCAGAGAGTGCACTGGCACCACTGGGGATGCACTGCAGTGAGTCCAGAGTGCACTAGCACCACTGGGGATGCACTGCAGTGAGTCCAGAGAGTGCACTGGCACCACCGGGAATGCACTGCAGTGACTCGAGAGAGTGCACTGGCACCACTGGGGATGCACTTCAGTGAGTCCAGAGAGTGCACTGGCACCACTGGGTATGCGGTGACGCTAGTTCAGAGAGTGCACTGGTACCACTGGGGATGCACTGCAGTGAGTCCAGAGAGTGCACTGGCACCACTGGGGATGCACTGAAGTGAGTCCAGAGAGTGCACTGGCACAACTGGGGATGCGGTGCAGTGAGTCCAGAGAGTGCACTGGCACCACAGGTGATGCAGTGCAGTCAGTCCAGAGAGTGCACTGGCAGCACTGGGGATGCAGCGCAGTGAGTCCAGAGAGTGCACTGGCACCACTGGGGATGCCCTGCAGTGAGTCCAGAGAGTGCACTAGCACCACTGGGGATGCGGTGCTGGGAGTCCAGGGATAGCACTGGCACCACTGGGGATGCAGTGCAGTGAGTCCAGTGAGTGCACTGGCACAACTGGGGATGCACTGCAGTGAGTCCAGAGAGTGCACTGGCACCACTGGGGATGCACTGCAGTGAGTCCAGAGAGTGCACTGGCACCACTGGGGATGCACTACAGTGAGTCCAGGGATAGCACTGGCACCACTGGGGATGCAGTGCAGTGAGTCCAGAGAGTGCACTGGCACCACTGGGGATGCAGTGCAGTGAGTCCAGAGAGTGCACTGGCACCACTGATGATGCAGTACAGTGAGTCCAGTGAGTGCACTGGCACAACTGGGGATGTAGTGCAGTGACTCGAGAGAGTGCACTGGAACCACTGGGGATGCAGTGCCGCGAGTCCAGAGAGTGCACTGGCTCCACTGGGGATGCGGTGCCGGAGGTCCAGAGAGTGCATTGGCACCACTGGGGATGCAGTGCAGTGACTCCAGAGAGTGCACTGGCACCACTGGGGATGCACTGCAGTGAGCCCAGTGAGTGCACTGGCACCACTGGGGATGCGGTGCCGGGAGTCCAGAGAGTGCTTTGGCTCCGCTGGGGATGCACTGCAGTTACTCCAGAGAGTGCACAGGCACCAATGGGGATGCACATCAGTGAGTCCAGAGAGTGCACTGGCACCACTGGGGATGCACTGCAGCAAGTCCAGAGAGTTCACTGGCACCACTGGGGATGCAGTGCAGTGAGTCCAGTGAGTGTACTGGCACCACTGGGGATGCACTGCAGTGAGTCCAGAGAGTGCATTGGCACCACTTGGGATGCACTGCAGTGAGTCCAGAGAGTGCACTTGCACCACTGGGGATGTACTGCAGTGAGTCCACAGAGTGCACTGGCACCACTGGGGATGCAGTGCAGTGAGTCCAGAGAGTGCACTGGCACCAATGGGGATGCAGTGCAGTGAGTCCACAGAGTGCACTGGCACCACTGGGGATGCAGCGCAGTGAGTCCAGAGAGTGCACTGGCACCACTGGGGATGCACTGCAGTGAGTCCAGAGAGTGCTCTGGCACCACTGGAGATGCAGTGCAGTGAGTCCAGAGAGTGCACTAGCACCACTGGGGATGCAGTGCAGTCAGTCCAGTGAGTGTACTGGCACCACTGGGGATGCAGTGCAGTGAGTCCAGAGAGTGCACTGGCACCACTGAGAATGCACTGCAGTGAGTCCACAGAGTGCACGGGCTCCACTGGGGATGCACTGCAGTGAGTCCACAGAGTGCACTGGCACCACTGGGGATGCAGTGCAGTGAGTCCAGTGATCGCACTGGCTCCACTGGTGATGCAGTGCAGTGAGTCCAGAGAGTGCTCTGGCACCACTGGGGATGCAGTGCAGTGAGTCCAGAGAGTGCACTGGCACCGCTGGGGATGCAGTGCAGTGAGTCCAGAGAGTGCTCTGGCACCACTGGGGATGCAGTGCAGTGAGTCCAGAGAGTGCAGTGGCACCACTGGTGATGCACTGCAGTTACTCCAGAGAGTGCACTGGCACCACTGGGTATGCGGTGCGGTGAGTCCAGAGAGTGCACTGGCACCACTGGGGATGCACTGCAGTGAGTCCAGAGAGTGCACTGGCACCACTGAGAATGCCCTTCAGTGAGTCCAGAGAGTGTACTGGCACCACTGGGGATGCACTTCAGTGAGTCCAGAGAGCGCACTGGCACCACTGGGGATGCAGTGCAGTGAGTCCAGAGAGTGCACTTGCACCACTGAGAATGCACTTCAGTGAGTCCAGTGAGTGTACTGGCACCACTGGGGATGCACTGCAGTGAGTCCAGAGAGTGCACTGGCACCACTGGGGATGCTGTGCAGTGAGTCCAGAGAGTGCACGGGCTCCACTGAGTATGCATTGCAGTGAGTCCAGAGAGTGCACTGGCAACACTGGGGATGCAGTGCAGTGAGTCCTGAGAGTGCACTGGCACCAGTGGGGATGCAGTGGAGCAAGTCCAGAGAGTGCACTGGCACCACTGGGGATGCAGTGCAGTGAGTCCAGAGAGTGCACTGGCACCAATGGGGATGCAGTGTAGTGAGTCCAGAGAGTGCACTGGCACCACTGGGGATGCAGTACAGTGAGTCCAGAGAGTGCACTGGCACCACTGGGGATGCACAACAGTGAGTCCAGAGAGTGCATTGGCACCACTGGGGATGCAGTGCAGTGAGTCCAGAGAGTGCACTGGCACCATTGGAGATGCAGTGCAGTGAGTCCAGAGAGTGCACTGGCACCACTGGGGATGCAGTGCAGTGAGTCCAGAGAGTGCACTGGCACCACTGGGGATGCACTGCAGTGAGTCCAGAGAGTGCACTGGCACCACTGGGGATGCTGTGCAGTGAGTCCAGAGAGTGCACGGGCTCCACTGAGTATGCATTGCAGTGAGTCCAGAGAGTGCACTGGCAACACTGGGGATGCAGTGCAGTGAGTCCTGAGGGTGCACTGGCACCACTGGGGATGCAGTGGAGCAAGTCCAGAGAGTGCACTGGCACCACTGGGGATGCAGTGCAGTGAGTCCAGAGAGTGCACTGGCACCAATGGGGATGCAGTGTAGTGAGTCCAGAGAGTGCACTGGCACCACTGGAGATGCAGTACAGTGAGTCCAGAGAGTGCACTGGCACCACTGGGGATGCACAACAGTGAGTCCGAGAGTGCATTGGCACCACTGGGGATGCAGTGCAGTGAGTCCAGAGAGTGCACTGGCACCATTGGAGATGCAGTGCAGTGAGTCCAGAGAGTGCACTGGCACCACTGGGGATGCAGTGCAGTGAGTCCAGAGAGTGCACTGGCACCACTGGGGATGCACTGCAGTGAGTCCAGATAGTTCACTGGCACCAATGGGGCTGCACTTCAGTGAGTGCAGAGAGTGCACTGGCACCACTGGGGATGCAGTGCAGTGAGTCCAGTGAGTGTACTGGCACCCCTGGGGATGCACTGCAGTGAGTCCAGAGAGTGCATTGGCACCACTTGGGATGCACTGCAGTGAGTCCAGAGAGTGCACTTGCACCACTGGGGATGCAGTGCAGTGAGTCCAGAGAGTGCACTGACACCACTGGGGATGCAGTGCAGTGAGTCCAGAGAGTGCACTGGCACCAATGGGGATGCACAGCAGTGAGTCCACAGAGTGCACTGGCACCACTGGGGATGCAGTGCAGTGAGTCCAGAGAGTGCACTGGCACCACTGGGGATGCAGTGCAGTGAGTCCAGAGAGTGCACTGGCACCACTGGGGATGCACAGCAGTGAGTCCAGAGAGTGCATTGGCACCACTGGCGATGCAGTGCAGTGAGTCCAGAGAGTGCACTGGCACCATTGGAGATGCAGTGCAGTGAGTCCAGAGAGTGCACTGGCACCACTGGGGATGCAGTGCAGTGAGTCCAGAGAGTGCACTGGCACCAATGGGGATGCACTTCTGTGAGTCCACAGAGTGCACTGGCTCCACTGGGGATGCAGTGCAGTGAGTCCAGAGAGTACACTGGCACCATTGGAGATGCAGTGCAGTGAGTCCAGAGAGTGCACTGGCACCACTGGGGATGCAGTGCAGTGAGTCCAGTGAGTGTACTGGCACCACTGGGGATGCACTGCAGTGAGTCCAGAGAGTGCATTGGCACCACTGGGGATGCACTGCAGTGAGTCCAGAGAGTGCACTTGCACCACTGGGGATGCAGTGCAGTGAGTCCAGAGAGTGCACTGGCACCACTGGGGATGCAGTGCAGTGAGTCCAGAGAGTGCACTGGCACCACTGGGGATGCAGTGCAGTGAGTCCAGAGAGTGCACTGGCACCACTGGCGATGCAGTGCAGTGAGTCCAGAGAGTGCACTGGCACCAATGGGGATGCACAGCAGTGAGCCCACAGAGTGCACTGGCACCACTGGGGATGCACTGCAGTGAGTCCAGAGAGTGCACTGGCACCACTGGGGATGCAGTGCAGTGAGTCCAGAGAGTGCACTGGCACCACTGGGGATGCACAGCAGTGAGTCCAGAGAGTGCATTGGCACCACTGGGGATGCAGTGCAGTGAGTCCAGAGAGTGCACTGGCACCATTGGAGATGCAGTGCAGTGAGTCCAGGGAGTGCACTGGCACCACTGGGGATGCAGTGCAGTGAGTCCAGAGAGTGCACTGGCACCACTGGGGATGCAGTGCAGTGAGTCCAGAGAGTGCACTGGCACCACTGGGGATGCACTGCAGTGAGTCCAGAGAGTTCACTGGCACCACTGGAGATGCACTTCAGTGAGTGCAGAGACTGCACTGGCACCACTGGGGATGCAGTGCAGTGAGTCCAGTGAGTGTACTGGCACCACTGGGGATGCACTGCAGTGAGTCCAGAGAGTGCTTTGGCACAACTTGGGATGCACTGCAGTGAGTCCAGAGAGTGCACTGGCACCACTGGGGATGCAGTGCAGTGAGTCCAGAGAGTGCACTGGCACCACTGGGGATGCAGTGCAGTGAGTCCAGAGAGTGCACTGGCACCAAAGGGGATGCACTTCAGTGAGTCCACAGAGTGCACTGGCTCCACTGGGGATGCAGTGCAGTGAGTCCAGAGAGTACACTGACACCATTGGAGATGCAGTGCAGTGAGTCCAGAGAGTGCACTGGCACCACTGGGGATGCAGTGCAGTGAGTCCAGTGAGTGTACTGGCACCACTGGGGATGCACTGCAGTGAGTCCAGAGAGTGCATTGGCACCACTTGGGATGCACTGCAGTGAGTCCAGAGAGTGCACTGGCACCACTGGGGATGCAGTGCAGTGAGTCCAGAGAGTGCACTGGCACCACTGGGGATGCACTGCAGTGAGTCCAGAGAGTTCACTGGCACCACTGGAGATGCACTTCAGTGAGTGCAGAGACTGCACTGGCACCACTGGGGATGCAGTGCAGTGAGTCCAGTGAGTGTACTGGCACCACTGGGGATGCACTGCAGTGAGTCCAGAGAGTGCTTTGGCACCACTTGGGATGCACTGCAGTGAGTCCAGAGAGTGCACTGGCACCACTGGGGATGCAGTGCAGTGAGTCCAGAGAGTGCACTGGCACCACTGGGGATGCAGTGCAGTGAGTCCAGAGAGTGCACTGGCACCAATGGGGATGCACTTCAGTGAGTCCACAGAGTGCACTGGCTCCACTGGGGATGCAGTGCAGTGAGTCCAGAGAGTACACTGGCACCATTGGAGATGCAGTGCAGTGAGTCCAGAGAGTGCACTGGCACCACTGGGGATGCAGTGCAGTGAGTCCAGTGAGTGTACTGGCACCACTGGGGATGCAGTGCAGTGAGTCCAGAGAGTGCATTGGCACCACTGGGGATGCAGTGCAGTGAGTCCAGAGAGTGCACTTGCACCACTGGGGATGCAGTGCAGTGAGTCCAGAGAGTGCACTGGCACCACTGGGGATGCAGTGCAGTGAGTCCAGAGAGTGCACTGGCACCACTGGCGATGCAGTGCAGTGAGTCCAGAGAGTGCACTAGCACCACTGGGGATGCAGTGCAGTCAGTCCAGTGAGTGTACTGGCACCACTGGGGATGCACTGCAGTGAGTCCAGAGAGTGCACTGGCACCACTGGGGATGAACTGCAGTGAGTCCACAGAGTGCACTGGCACCACTGGGGATGCAGTTCAGTGAGTCCAGAGAGTGCACTGGCACCACTGGGGATGCACTTCAGTGAGTCCAGAGAGTGCACGGGCTCCACTGGGGATGCAGTGCAGTGAGTCCAGAGAGTG
Source organism: Anser brachyrhynchus (assembly GCF_964034855.1). Classification (NCBI taxonomy): domain Eukaryota; kingdom Metazoa; phylum Chordata; class Aves; order Anseriformes; family Anatidae; genus Anser; species Anser brachyrhynchus. Next base: position 273,754 of record NW_027663491.1, on the reverse strand, counting down.
CACTGGCACCACTGGGGATGCACTGCAGTGAGTCCAGAGAGTGCACTTGCACCACTGGGGATGCAGTGCAGTGAGTCCAGAGAGTGCACTGGCACCACTGGGGATGCAGTGCAGTGAGTCCAGAGAGTGCACTGGCACCAATGGGGATGCACAGCAGTGAGCCCACAGAGTGCACTGGCACCACTGGGGATGCAGTACAGTGAGTCCAGAGAGTGCACTGGCACCACTGGGGATGCACTGCAGTGAGTCCAGAGAGTGCTCTGGCACCACTGGCGATGCAGTGCAGTGAGTCCAGAGAGTGCACTAGCACCACTGGGGATGCAGTGCAGTCAGTCCAGTGAGTGTACTGGCACCACTGGGGATGCACTGCAGTGAGTCCAGAGAGTGCACTGGCACCACTGGGGATGCACTGCAGTGAGTCCACAGAGTGCACTGGCACCACTGGGGATGCAGTGCAGTGAGTCCAGAGAGTGCACTGGCACCACTGGGGATGCAGTACAGTGAGTCCAGAGAGTGCACTGGCACCACTGGGCATGCACAACAGTGAGTCCAGAGAGTGCATTGGCACCACTGGGGATGCAGTGCAGTGAGTCCAGAGAGTGCACTGGCACCATTGGAGATGCAGTGCAGTGAGTCCAGAGAGTGCACTGGCACCACTGGGGATGCAGTGCAGTGAGTCCAGAGAGTGCACTGGCACCACTGGGGATGCAGTGCAGTGAGTCCAGAGAGTGCACTGGCACCACTGGGGATGCTGTGCAGTGAGTCCAGAGAGTGCACGGGCTCCACTGAGTATGCATTGCAGTGAGTCCAGAGAGTGCACTGGCAACACTGGGGATGCAGTGCAGTGAGTCCTGAGAGTGCACTGGCACCACTGGGGATGCAGTGGAGCAAGTCCAGAGAGTGCACTGGCACCACTGGGGATGCAGTGCAGTGAGTCCAGAGAGTGCACTGGCACCAATGGGGATGCAGTGTAGTGAGTCCAGAGAGTGCACTGGCACCACTGGGGATGCAGTACAGTGAGTCCAGAGAGTGCACTGGCACCACTGGGGATGCACAACAGTGAGTCCAGAGAGTGCATTGGCACCACTGGGGATGCAGTGCAGTGAGTCCAGAGAGTGCACTGGCACCATTGGAGATGCAGTGCAGTGAGTCCAGAGAGTGCACTGGCACCACTGGGGATGCAGTGCAGTGAGTCCAGAGAGTGCACTGGCACCACTGGGGATGCAGTGCAGTGAGTCCAGAGAGTGCACTGGCACCACTGGGGATGCACTGCAGTGAGTCCAGATAGTTCACTGGCACCAATGGGGCTGCACTTCAGTGAGTGCAGAGAGTGCACTGGCACCACTGGGGATGCAGTGCAGTGAGTCCAGTGAGTGTACTGGCACCCCTGGGGATGCACTGCAGTGAGTCCAGAGAGTGCATTGGCACCACTTGGGATGCACTGCAGTGAGTCCAGAGAGTGCACTTGCACCACTGGGGATGCAGTGCAGTGAGTCCAGAGAGTGCACTGACACCACTGGGGATGCAGTGCAGTGAGTCCAGAGAGTGCACTGGCACCAATGGGGATGCACAGCAGTGAGTCCACAGAGTGCACTGGCACCACTGGGGATGCAGTGCAGTGAGTCCAGAGAGTGCACTGGCACCACTGGGGATGCAGTGCAGTGAGTCCAGAGAGTGCACTGGCACCACTGGGGATGCACAGCAGTGAGTCCAGAGAGTGCATTGGCACCACTGGGGATGCAGTGCAGTGAGTCCAGAGAGTGCACTGGCACCATTGGAGATGCAGTGCAGTGAGTCCAGAGAGTGCACTGGCAGCACTGGGGATGCACTGCAGTGAGTCCAGAGAGTGCACTGGCACCAATGGGGATGCACAGCAGTGAGCCCACAGAGTGCACTGGCACCACTGGGGATGCAGTACAGTGAGTCCAGAGAGTGCACTGGCACCACTGGGGATGCACTGCAGTGAGTCCAGAGAGTGCTCTGGCACCACTGGCGATGCAGTGCAGTGAGTCCAGAGAGTGCACTAGCACCACTGGGGATGCAGTGCAGTCAGTCCAGTGAGTGTACTGGCACCACTGGGGATGCACTGCAGTGAGTCCAGAGAGTGCACTGGCACCACTGGGGATGCACTGCAGTGAGTCCACAGAGTGCACTGGCACCACTGGGGATGCAGTGCAGTGAGTCCAGAGAGTGCACTGGCACCACTGGGGATGCAGTACAGTGAGTCCAGAGAGTGCACTGGCACCACTGGGGATGCACAACAGTGAGTCCAGAGAGTGCATTGGCACCACTGGGGATGCAGTGCAGTGAGTCCAGAGAGTGCACTGGCACCATTGGAGATGCAGTGCAGTGAGTCCAGAGAGTGCACTGGCACCACTGGGGATGCAGTGCAGTGAGTCCAGAGAGTGCACTGGCACCACTGGGGATGCAGTGCAGTGAGTCCAGAGAGTGCACTGGCACCACTGGGGATGCTGTGCAGTGAGTCCAGAGAGTGCACGGGCTCCACTGAGTATGCATTGCAGTGAGTCCAGAGAGTGCACTGGCAACACTGGGGATGCAGTGCAGTGAGTCCTGAGAGTGCACTGGCACCACTGGGGATGCAGTGGAGCAAGTCCAGAGAGTGCACTGGCACCACTGGGGATGCAGTGCAGTGAGTCCAGAGAGTGCACTGGCACCAATGGGGATGCAGTGTAGTGAGTCCAGAGAGTGCACTGGCACCACTGGGGATGCAGTACAGTGAGTCCAGAGAGTGCACTGGCCCCACTGGGGATGCACAACAGTGAGTCCAGAGAGTGCATTGGCACCACTGGGGATGCAGTGCAGTGAGTCCAGAGAGTGCACTGGCACCATTGGAGATGCAGTGCAGTGAGTCCAGAGAGTGCACTGGCACCACTGGGGATGCAGTGCAGTGAGTCCAGAGAGTGCACTGGCACCACTGGGGATGCAGTGCAGTGAGTCCAGAGAGTGCACTGGCACCACTGGGGATGCACTGCAGTGAGTCCAGATAGTTCACTGGCACCAATGGGGCTGCACTTCAGTGAGTGCAGAGAGTGCACTGGCACCACTGGGGATGCAGTGCAGTGAGTCCAGTGAGTGTACTGGCACCCCTGGGGATGCACTGCAGTGAGTCCAGAGAGTGCATTGGCACCACTTGGGATGCACTGCAGTGAGTCCAGAGAGTGCACTTGCACCACTGGGGATGCAGTGCAGTGAGTCCAGAGAGTGCACTGACACCACTGGGGATGCAGTGCAGTGAGTCCAGAGAGTGCACTGGCACCAATGGGGATGCACAGCAGTGAGTCCACAGAGTGCACTGGCACCACTGGGGATGCAGTGCAGTGAGTCCAGAGAGTGCACTGGCACCACTGGGGATGCAGTGCAGTGAGTCCAGAGAGTGCACTGGCACCACTGGGGATGCACAGCAGTGAGTCCAGAGAGTGCATTGGCACCACTGGGGATGCAGTGCAGTGAGTCCAGAGAGTGCACTGGCACCATTGGAGATGCAGTGCAGTGAGTCCAGAGAGTGCACTGGCAGCACTGGGGATGCACTGCAGTGAGTCCAGAGAGTGCACTGGCACCAATGGGGATGCACTTCTGTGAGTCCACAGAGTGCACTGGCTCCACTGGGGATGCAGTGCAGTGAGTCCAGAGAGTACACTGGCACCATTGGAGATGCAGTGCAGTGAGTCCAGAGAGTGCACTGGCACCACTGGGGATGCAGTGCAGTGAGTCCAGTGAGTGTACTGGCACCACTGGGGATGCACTGCAGTGAGTCCAGAGAGTGCATTGGCACCACTGGGGATGCAGTGCAGTGAGTCCAGAGAGTGCACTGGCACCACTGGGGATGCAGTGCAGTGAGTCCAGAGAGTGCACTGGCACCACTGGGGATGCAGTGCAGTGAGTCCAGAGAGTGCACTGGCACCACTGGGGATGCAGTGCAGTGAGTCCAGAGAGTGCACTGGCACCACTGGCGATGCACAGCAGTGAGTCCAGAGAGTGCACTGGCACCAATGGGGATGCACAGCAGTGAGCCCACAGAGTGCACTGGCACCACTGGGGATGCACTGCAGTGAGTCCAGAGAGTGCACTGGCACCACTGGGCATGCAGTGCAGTGAGTCCAGAGAGTGCACTGGCACCACTGGGGATGCACAGCAGTGAGTCCAGAGAGTGCATTGGCACCACTGGGGATGCAGTGCAGTGAGTCCAGAGAGTGCACTGGCACCATTGGAGATGCAGTGCAGTGAGTCCAGAGAGTGCACTGGCACCACTGGGGATGCAGTGCAGTGAGTCCAGAGAGTGCACTGGCACCACTGGGGATGCAGTGCAGTGAGTCCAGAGAGTGCACTGGCACCACTGGGGATGCACTGCAGTGAGTCCAGAGAGTTCACTGGCACCACTGGAGATGCACTTCAGTGAGTCCAGAGAGTGCACTGGCACCACTGGGGATGCAGTGCAGTGAGTCCAGTGAGTGTACTGGCACCACTGGGGATGCACTGCAGTGAGTCCAGAGAGTGCTTTGGCACAACTTGGGATGCACTGCAGTGAGTCCAGAGAGTGCACTGGCAGCACTGGGGATGCAGTGCAGTGAGTCCAGAGAGTGCACTGGCACCAATGGGGATGCACTTCAGTGAGTCCACAGAGTGCACTGGCTCCACTGGGGATGCAGTGCAGTGAGTCCAGAGAGTACACTGGCACCATTGGAGATGCAGTGCAGTGAGTCCAGAGAGTGCACTGGCACCACTGGGGATGCAGTGCAGTGAGTCCAGTGAGTGTACTGGCACCACTGGGGATGCAGTGCAGTGAGTCCAGAGAGTGCATTGGCACCACTGGGGATGCACTGCAGTGAGTCCAGAGAGTGCACTTGCACCACTGGGGATGCAGTGCAGTGAGTCCAGAGAGTGCACTGGCACCACTGGGGATGCAGTGCAGTGAGTCCAGAGAGTGCACTGGCACCACTGGCGATGCAGTGCAGTGAGTCCAGAGAGTGCACTAGCACCACTGGGGATGCAGTGCAGTCAGTCCAGTGAGTGTACTGGCACCACTGGGGATGCACTGCAGTGAGTCCAGAGAGTGCACTGGCACCACTGGGGATGAACTGCAGTGAGTCCACAGAGTGCACTGGCACCACTGGGGATGCAGTGCAGTGAGTCCAGAGAGTGCACTGGCACCACTGGGGATGCACTTCAGTGAGTCCAGAGAGTGCACGGGCTCCACTGGGGATGCAGTGCAGTGAGTCCAGAGAGTGCACTGGCACCACTGGGGATGCACTGCAGTGAGTCCAGAGAGTGCACTTGCACCACTGGGGATGCAGTGCAGTGAGTCCAGAGAGTGCACTGGCACCACTGGGGATGCAGTGCAGTGAGTCCAGAGAGTGCACTGGCACCAATGGGGATGCACAGCAGTGAGCCCACAGAGTGCACTGGCACCACTGGGGATGCAGTACAGTGAGTCCAGAGAGTGCACTGGCACCACTGGGGATGCACTGCAGTGAGTCCAGAGAGTGCTCTGGCACCACTGGCGATGCAGTGCAGTGAGTCCAGAGAGTGCACTAGCACCACTGGGGATGCAGTGCAGTCAGTCCAGTGAGTGTACTGGCACCACTGGGGATGCACTGCAGTGAGTCCAGAGAGTGCACTGGCACCACTGGGGATGCACTGCAGTGAGTCCACAGAGTGCACTGGCACCACTGGGGATGCAGTGCAGTGAGTCCAGAGAGTGCACTGGCACCACTGGGGATGCACTGCAGTGAGTCCAGAGAGTGCACTGGCAGCACTGGGGATGCAGTGAAGTGAGTCCAGAGAGTGCACTGGCACCACTGGGGATGCAGTTCAGTGAGTCCAGAGAGTGCACTGGCACCACTGGGGATGCAATTCAGTGAGTGCAGAGACTGCACTGGCACCACTGGGGATGCAGTGCAGTGAGTTCAGTGAGTGTACTGGCACCACTGGGGATGCACTGCAGTGAGTCCAGAGAGTGCATTGGCACCACTTGGGATGCACTGCAGTGAGTCCAGAGAGTGCACTGGCAGCACTGGGGATGCAGTGAAGTGAGTCCAGAGAGTGCACTGGCACCACTGGGCATGCAGTGCAGTGAGTCCAGAGAGTGCACTGGCACCAATGGGGATGCACAGCAGTGAGCCCACAGAGTGCACTGGCACCACTGGAGATGCAGTACAGTGAGTCCACAGAGTGCACTGGCACCACTGGGGATGCACTGCAGTGAGTCCAGAGAGTGCTCTGGCACCACTGGGGATGCAGTGCAGTGAGTCCAGAGAGTGCACTAGCACCACTGGGGATGCAGTGCAGTCAGTCCAGTGAGTGTACTGGCACCACTGGGGATGCACTGCAGTGAGTCCAGAGAGTGCACTGACACCACTGAGAATGCACTTCAGTGAGTCCAGAGAGTGCACTGGCACCACTGGGGATGCACAGCAGTGAGTCCACAGAGTGCACTGGCACCACTGGGGATGCAGTGCAGTGAGTCCAGAGAGTGCACTGGCACCACTGGGGATGCACTTCAGTGAGTCCAGAGAGTGCACGGGCTCCACTGGGGATGCACTGCAGTGAGTCCACAGAGTGCACTGGCACCACTGGGGATGCAGTGCAGTGAGTCCAGAGAGTGCACTGGCTCCACTGGGGATGCAGTGCAGTGAGTCCAGAGAGTGCACTGGCACCACTGGGTATGCAGTGCAGTGAGTCCAGAGAGTGCACTGGCAAAACTGGGGATGCACTGCAGTGAGTCCAGAGTGTGCACTGGCACCACTGGGAATGCAGTGCAGTGAGTCCAGAGATCGCACTGGCACCACGGGGGATGCACTTCAGTGAGTCCAGAGAGTGCACTGGCACCACTGGGGATGCACTGCAGTGAGTCCAGAGAGTGCAATGGCACCACTGGGGATGCAGTGCAGTGAGTCCAGAGAGTGCACTGGCACCACTGGGGATGCAGTGCAGTGAGTCCAGAGAGTGCACTGGCACCAGAGGGAATGCACTGCAGTGAGTCCAGTGAGTGCACTGGCACCACTGGGGATGCAGTGCAGTGAGTGCAGGGAGTGCACTGGCACCACTGGGGATGCAGTGCAGTGAGTCCAGAGAGTGCAGTGGCACCACTGGGGATGCAGTGCAGTGAGTCCAGAGAGTGCACAGGCAGCACTGGGGATGCAGTGCAGTGAGTCCAGAGAGTGCTCTGGCACCACTGGGGATGCAGTGCAGTGAGTCCAGAGAGTGCACTGGCACCACTGGGGATGCAGTGCAGTGAGTCCAGAGAGTGCACTGGCACCACTGGTGATGCACTGCAGTTACTCCAGAGAGTGCACTGGCACCACTGGGGATGCGGTACGGTGAGTCCAGAGAGTGCACTGGACCACTGGTGATGCACTGCAGTGAGTCCAGAGAGTGCACTGGCACCACTGAGAATGCCTTTCAGTGAGTCCAGAGAGTGCACTGGCACCACTGTGGATGCACTGCAGTGAGTCCACAGATTGCACTAGCACCACTGGGGATGCAGTGCAGTGAGTCCAGAGAGTGTACTGGCACCACTGGGGATGCACTGCAGTGAGTCCAGAGAGTGCACTGGCACCACTGAGAATGCACTTCAGTGAGTCCAGAGAGCGCACTGGCACCACTGGGGATGCAGTGCAGTGAGTCCAGAGAGTGAACTAGCACCACTGGGAATGTAGTGCAGTGAATCCAGTGAGTCCACTGGCACCAGTGGGGATGCACTGCAGTGAGTCCATAGAGTGCACTGGCACCACTGGGGATGCAGTGAAGTGAGCCCAGTGAGTGCACTGGCACCACTGGAGATGCAGTACAGTGAGTCCAGTGAATGCACTGGCAACACTGGGGATGCAGTGCAGTGAGTCCAGAGAGTGCACTGGCACCACTGGTGATGCAGTATAGTGAGTCCAGTGAGTGCACTGGCACCACTGGGGATGCAGTGCAGTGAGTCCAGAGAGTGCACTGGCACCACTGGGGATGCACTGCAGTGAGTCCAGAGAGTGCACTGGCACCACTGATGATGCAGTACAGTGAGTCCAGTGAGTGCACTGGCACCACTGGGGATGTAGTGCATTGACTCCAGAGAGTGCACTGGCACCACTTGGGATGCAGTGCAATGAGTCTAGAGAGTGCACTGGCACCACTGGGGATGCAGTGCAGTGAGTCCAGAGAGTGCATTGGCACCACTGGGGATGCAGTGCAGTGAGTCCAGAGAGTGCACTGGCAGCACTGGGGATGCACTGCAGTGAGTCCACAGAGTGCACTGGTACCACTGGGGATGCAGTGCAGTGAGTCCAGATAGTGCACTGGCACCACTGGGGATGCACTGCAGTGAGTCCAGAGAGTGCACTGGCACCACTGGGGATGCAGTGCAGTGAGTCCAGAGAGTGCACTGGCACCACTGGGGATGCAGTGCAGTGAGTCTTGAGAGTGCACTGGCACCACTGGGGATGCAGTGCAGTGAGTCCAGAGAGTGCACTGGCACCACTGAGAATGCACTTCAGTGAGTCCAGAGAGTGCACTAGCACCACTGGGGATGCAGTGCAGTGAATCCAGTGAGTGCACTGGCACCACTGGGGATGCAGTGCAGTGAGTCAAGAGAGTGCACTGGCACCACTGGGGATGCAGTACAGTGAGTCCAGAGAGTGCATTGGCACCATTGGAGATGCAGTGCAGTGAGTCCAAAGAGTGCACTGGCACCACTGGGGATGCACAGCAGTGAGTCCAGAGAGTGCATTGGCACCACTGGGGATGCAGTGCAGTGAGTCCAGAGAGTGCACTGGCACCATTGGAGATGCAGTGCAGTGAGTCCAGAGAGTGCACTGGCACCAATGGGGATGCACTTCAGTGAGTCCACAGAGTGCACTGGCTCCACTGGGGATGCAGTGCAGTGAGTCCAGAGAGTGCACTGGCACCATTGGAGATGCAGTGCAGTGAGTCCAGAGAGTGCACTGGCACCACTGGGGATGCAGTGCAGTGAGTCCAGAGAGTGCACTGGCACCACTGGGGATGCAGTGCAGTGAGTCCAGAGAGTGCACTGGCACCACTGGGGATGCACTGCAGTGAGTCCAGAGAGTTCACTGGCACCACTGGGGATGCACTTCAGTGAGTGCAGAGACTGCACTGGCACCACTGGGGATGCAATTCAGTGAGTGCAGAGACTGCACTGGCACCACTGGGGATGCAGTGCAGTGAGTCCAGTGAGTGTACTGGCACCACTGGGGATGCACTGCAGTGAGTCCAGAGAGTGCATTGGCACCACTTGGGATGCACTGCAGTGAGTCCAGAGAGTGCACTTGCACCACTGGGGATGCAGTGCAGTGAGTCCAGAGAGTGCACTGGCACCACTGGGGATGCAGTGCAGTGAGTCCAGAGAGTGCACTGGCACCAATGGGGATGCACAGCAGTGAGCCCACAGAGTGCACTGGCACCACTGGGGATGCACTGCAGTGAGTCCAGAGAGTGCTCTGGCACCACTGGCGATGCAGTGCAGTGAGTCCAGAGAGTGCACTAGCACCACTGGGGATGCAGTGCAGTCAGTCCAGTGAGTGTACTGGCACCACTGGGGATGCAGTGCAGTGAGTCCAGAGAGTGCACTGGCACCACTGAGAATGCACTTCAGTGAGTCCAGAGAGTGCACTGGCACCACTGGGGATGCACTGCAGTGAGTCCACAGAGTGCACTGGCACCACTGGGGATGCAGTGCAGTGAGTCCAGAGAGTGCACTGGCACCACTGGGGATGCACTTCAGTGAGTCCAGAGAGTGCACGGGCTCCACTGGGGATGCACTGCAGTGAGTCCAGAGAGTGCAATGGCACCACTGGGGATGCAGTGCAGTGAGTCCAGAGAGTGCACTGGCACCAATGGGGATGCACAGCAGTGAGCCCACAGAGTGCACTGGCACCACTGGGGATGCAGTACAGTGAGTCCACAGAGTGCACTGGCACCACTGGGGATGCACTGCAGTGAGTCCAGAGAGTGCTCTGGCACCACTGGGGATGCAGTGCAGTGAGTCCAGAGAGTGCACTAGCAACACTGGGGATGCAGTGCAGTCAGTCCAGTGAGTGTACTGGCACCACTGGGGATGCACTGCAGTGAGTCCAGAGAGTGCACTGGCACCACTGAGAATGCACTTCAGTGAGTCCAGAGAGTGCACTGGCACCACTGGGGATGCACAGCAGTGAGTCCACAGAGTGCACTGGCACCACTGGGGATGCAGTGCAGTGAGTCCAGAGAGTGCACTGGCACCACTGGGGATGCACTTCAGTGAGTCCAGAGAGTCCACGGGCTCCACTGGGGATGCACTGCAGTGAGTCCACAGAGTGCACTGGCACCACTGGGGATGCAGTGCAGTGAGTCCAGAGAGTGCACTGGCACCACTGAGAATGCCCTTCAGTGAGTCCAGAGAGTGTACTGGCACCACTGGGGATGCACTTCAGTGAGTCCAGAGAGCGCACTGGCACCACTGGGGATGCAGTGCAGTGAGTCCAGAGAGTGCACTTGCACCACTGAGAATGCACTTCAGTGAGTCCAAAGAGTGCACTGGCACCACTGGGGATGCACTGCAGTGAGTCCAGAGAGTGCACTGGCACCACTGGGGATGCTGTGCAGTGAGTCCAGAGAGTGCACGGGCTCCACTGAGTATGCATTGCAGTGAGTCCAGAGAGTGCACTGGCAACACTGGGGATGCAGTGCAGTGAGTCCTGAGAGTGCACTGGCACCACTGGGGATGCAGTGGAGCAAGTCCAGAGAGTGCACTGGCACCACTGGGGATGCAGTGCAGTGAGTCCAGAGAGTGCACTGGCACCAATGGGGATGCAGTGTAGTGAGTCCAGAGAGTGCACTGGCACCACTGGGGATGCAGTACAGTGAGTCCAGAGAGTGCACTGGCACCACTGGGGATGCACAACAGTGAGTCCAGAGAGTGCATTGGCACCACTGGGGATGCAGTGCAGTGAGTCCAGAGAGTGCACTGGCACCATTGGAGATGCAGTGCAGTGAGTCCAGAGAGTGCACTGTCACCACTGGGGATGCAGTGCAGTGAGTCCAGAGAGTGCACTGGCACCACTGGGGATGCAGTGCAGTGAGTCCAGAGAGTGCACTGGCACCACTGGGGATGCTGTGCAGTGAGTCCAGAGAGTGCACGGGCTCCACTGAGTATGCATTGCAGTGAGTCCAGAGAGTGCACTGGCACCACTGGGGATGCAGTGCAGTGAGTCCTGAGAGTGCACTGGCACCACTGGGGATGCAGTGGAGCAAGTCCAGAGAGTGCACTGGCACCACTGGGGATGCAGTGCAGTGAGTCCAGAGAGTGCACTGGCACCAATGGGGATGCAGTGTAGTGAGTCCAGAGAGTGCACTGGCACCACTGGGGATGCAGTACAGTGAGTCCAGAGAGTGCACTGGCACCACTGGGGATGCACAACAGTGAGTCCAGAGAGTGCATTGGCACCACTGGGGATGCAGTGCAGTGAGTCCAGAGAGTGCACTGGCACCATTGGAGATGCAGTGCAGTGAGTCCAGAGAGTGCACTGGCACCACTGGGGATGCAGTGCAGTGAGTCCAGAGAGTGCACTGGCACCACTGGGGATGCAGTGCAGTGAGTCCAGAGAGTGCACTGGCACCACTGGGGATGCACTGCAGTGAGTCCAGATAGTTCACTGGCACCAATGGGGCTGCACTTCAGTGAGTGCAGAGAGTGCACTGGCACCACTGGGGATGCAGTGCAGTGAGTCCAGTGAGTGTACTGGCACCCCTGGGGATGCACTGCAGTGAGTCCAGAGAGTGCATTGGCACCACTTGGGATGCACTGCAGTGAGTCCAGAGAGTGCACTTGCACCACTGGGGATGCAGTGCAGTGAGTCCAGAGAGTGCACTGACACCACTGGGGATGCAGTGCAGTGAGTCCAGAGAGTGCACTGGCACCAATGGGGATGCACAGCAGTGAGTCCACAGAGTGCACTGGCACCACTGGGGATGCAGTGCAGTGAGTCCAGAGAGTGCACTGGCACCACTGGGGATGCAGTGCAGTGAGTCCAGAGAGTGCACTGGCACCACTGGGGATGCACAGCAGTGAGTCCAGAGAGTGCATTGGCACCACTGGGGATGCAGTGCAGTGAGTCCAGAGAGTGCACTGGCACCATTGGAGATGCAGTGCAGTGACTCCAGAGAGTGCACTGGCACCACTGGGGATGCAGTGCAGTGAGTCCAGAGAGTGCACTGGCACCAATGGGGATGCACTTCTGTGAGTCCACAGAGTGCACTGGCTCCACTGGGGATGCAGTGCAGTGAGTCCAGAGAGTACACTGGCACCATTGGAGATGCAGTGCAGTGAGTACAGAGAGTGCACTGGCACCACTGGGGATGCAGTGCAGTGAGTCCAGTGAGTGTACTGGCACCACTGGGGATGCACTGCAGTGAGTCCAGAGAGTGCATTGGCACCACTGGGGATGCACTGCAGTGAGTCCAGAGAGTGCACTTGCACCACTGGGGATGCAGTGCAGTGAGTCCAGAGAGTGCACTGGCACCACTGGGGATGCAGTGCAGTGAGTCCAGAGAGTGCACTGGCACCACTGGGGATGCAGTGCAGTGAGTCCAGAGAGTGCACTGGCACCACTGGCGATGCAGTGCAGTGAGTCCAGAGAGTGCACTGGCACCAATGGGGATGCACAGCAGTGAGCCCACAGAGTGCACTGGCACCACTGGGGATGCACTGCAGTGAGTCCAGAGAGTGCACTGGCACCACTGGGGATGCAGTGCAGTGAGTCCAGAGAGTGCACTGGCACCACTGGGGATGCACAGCAGTGAGTCCAGAGAGTGCATTGGCACCACTGGGGATGCAGTGCAGTGAGTCCAGAGAGTGCACTGGCACCAGTGGAGATGCAGTGCAGTGAGTCCAGAGAGTGCACTGGCACCACTGGGGATGCAGTGCAGTGAGTCCAGAGAGTGCACTGGCACCACTGGGGATGCAGTGCAGTGAGTCCAGAGAGTGCACTTGCACCACTGGGGATGCAGTGCAGTGAGTCCAGAGAGTGCACTGGCACCACTGGGGATGCAGTGCAGTGAGTCCAGAGAGTGCACTGGCACCAATGGGGATGCACAGCAGTGAGCCCACAGAGTGCACTGGACCACTGGGGATGCAGTACAGTGAGTCCAGAGAGTGCACTGGCACCACTGGGGATGCACTGCAGTGAGTCCAGAGAGTGCTCTGGCACCACTGGCGATGCAGTGCAGTGAGTCCAGAGAGTGCACTAGCACCACTGGGGATGCAGTGCAGTCAGTCCAGTGAGTGTACTGGCACCACTGGGGATGCACTGCAGTGAGTCCAGAGAGTGCACGGGCTCCACTGGGGATGCACTGCAGTGAGTCCAGAGAGTGCACTGGCACCACTGGCGATGCAGTGCAGTGAGTCCAGAGAGTGCACTGGCACCACTGGGGATGCACTTCAGTGAGTCCAGAGAGTGCACGGGCTCCACTGGGGATGCACTGCAGTGAGTCCAGAGAGTGCACTGGCACCACTGGGGATGCACTGCAGTGAGTCCAGAGAGTGCACTGGCAGCACTGGGGATGCAGTGAAGTGAGTCCAGAGAGTGCACTGGCACCACTGCGGATGCAGTTCAGTGAGTCCAGAGAGTGCACTGGCACCACTGGGGATGCACTGCAGTGAGTCCAGAGAGTTCACTGGCACCACTGGGGATGCAATTCAGTGAGTGCAGAGACTGCACTGGCACCACTGGGGATGCAGTGCAGTGAGTCCATTGAGTGTACTGGCACCACTGGGGATGCACTGCAGTGAGTCCAGAGAGTGCATTGGCACCACTTGGGATGCACTGCAGTGAGTCCAGAGAGTGCACTTGCTCCACTGGGGATGCAGTGCAGTGAGTCCAGAGAGTGCACTGGCACCACTGGGCATGCAGTGCAGTGAGTCCAGAGAGTGCACTGGCACCAATGGGGATGCACAGCAGTGAGCCCACAGAGTGCACTGGCACCACTGGAGATGCAGTACAGTGAGTCCACAGAGTGCACTGGCACCACTGGGGATGCACTGCAGTGAGTCCAGAGAGTGCACTGGCACCACTGGGGATGCAGTGCAGTGAGTCCAGAGAGTGCACTAGCACCACTGGGGATGCAGTGCAGTCAGTCCAGTGAGTGTACTGGCACCACTGGGGATGCACTGCAGTGAGTCCAGAGAGTGCACTGGCACCACTGAGAATGCACTTCAGTGAGTCCAGAGAGTGCACTGGCACCACTGGGGATGCACTGCAGTGAGTCCACAGAGTGCACTGGCACCACTGGGGATGCAGTGCAGTGAGTCCAGAGAGTGCACTGGCACCACTGGGGATGCACTTCAGTGAGTCCAGAGAGTGCACGGGCTCCACTGGGGATGCACTGCAGTGAGTCCACAGAGTGCACTGGCACCACTGGGGATGCAGTGCAGTGAGTGCAGAGAGTGCACTGGCTCCACTGGGGATGCAGTGCAGTGAGTCCAGAGAGTGCACTGGCACCACTGGGTATGCAGTGCAGTGAGTCCAGAGAGTGCACTGGCAAAACTGGGGATGCACTGCAGTGAGTCCAGAGAGTGCACTGGCACCACTGGGGATGCAGTGCAGTGAGTCCAGAGTGTGTACTGGCACCACTGGGAATGCAGTGCAGTGAGTCCAGAGATCGCACTGGCACCACGGGGGATGCACTTCAGTGATTCCAGAGAGTGCACTGGCACCACTGGGGATGCACTGCAGTGAGTCCAGAGAGTGCACTGGCACCACTGGGGATGCACTGCAGTGAGTCCAGAGAGTGCACTGGCACCACTGGGGATGCAGTGCAGTGAGTCCAGAGAGTGCACTGGCACCAGAGGGAATGCACTGCAGTGAGTCCAGTGAGTGCACTGGCACCACTGGGGATGCAGTGCAGTGAGTGCAGGGAGTGCACTGGCACCACTGGGGATGCAGTGCAGTGAGTCCAGAGAGTGCAGTGGCACCACTGGGGATGCAGTGCAGTGAGTCCAGAGAGTGCACAGGCAGCACTGGGGATGCAGTGCAGTGAGTCCAGAGAGTGCTCTGGCACCACTGGGGATGCAGTGCAGTGAGTCCAGAGAGTGCACTGGCACCACTGGGGATGCAGTGCAGTGAGTCCAGAGAGTGCACTGGCACCACTGGTGATGCACTGCAGTTACTCCAGAGAGTGCACTGGCACCACTGGGGATGCGGTACGGTGAGTCCAGAGAGTGCACTGGACCACTGGTGATGCACTGCAGTGAGTCCAGAGAGTGCACTGGCACCACTGAGAATGCCTTTCAGTGAGTCCAGAGAGTGCACTGGCACCACTGTGGATGCACTGCAGTGAGTCCACAGATTGCACTAGCACCACTGGGGATGCAGTGCAGTGAGTCCAGAGAGTGTACTGGCACCACTGGGGATGCACTGCAGTGAGTCCAGAGAGCGCACTGGCACCAATGTGGATGCAGTGCAGTGAGTCCAGAGAGAGCACTGGCAGCACTGGGGATGCACTGCAGTGAGTCCAGAGAGTGCACTGGCACCACTGGGGATGGACTTCAGTGAGTGCAGAGACTGCACTGGCACCACTGGGGATACAGTGCAGTGAGTCCAGTGAGTGTACTGGCACCACTGGGGATGCAGCGCAGTGAGTCCAGAGAGTGCACTGGCACCAATGTGGATGCAGTGCAGTGAGTCCAGAGAGAGCACTGGCAGCACTGGGGATGCACTGCAGTGAGTCCAGAGAGTGCACTGGCACCACTGGGGATGGACTGCAGTGAGTCCAGAGAGTGCACTGGCACCACTCGGGATGCAGTGCAGTGAGTGCAGAGAGTGCACTGGAACCACTGGGGATGCGGTGGCGGGAGTCCAGAGAGTGCTTTGGCACCACTGGGGATGCAGTACAGTGACTCTAGAGAGTGCACTGGCACCACTGGGGATGCAGTGCAGTGAGTCCAGAGAGTGCACTGGCACCACTCAGGGTGCAGTGCAGTGAGTCAAGAGAGTGCACTGGCACCACTGGGGATGCAGTGCAGTGAGTCCAGAGAGTGCACTGGCACCACTGGGGATGCAGTGGAGCAAGTCCAGAGAGTGCACTGGCACCACTGGGGATGCAGCGCAGTGACTCTAGAGGGTGCACTGGCACCACTGGGGATGCGGTGCAGTGAGTCCAGAGAGTGCACTGGCACCACTCAGGGTGCAGTGCGGTGAGTCCAGAGAGTGCACTGGCACCACTGGGGATGCAGTGCAGTGAGTCCAGAGAGTGCACTGGCACCACTGGGGATGCACTGCAGTGAGTCCAGAGTGCACTAGCACCACTGGGGATGCACTGCAGTGAGTCCAGAGAGTGCACTGGCACCACTGGGGATGCACTGCAGTGAGTCCAGAGTGCACTAGCACCACTGGGGATGCACTGCAGTGAGTCCAGAGAGTGCACTGGCACCACCGGGAATGCACTGCAGTGAGTCCAGAGAGTGCACTGGCACCACTGGGGATGCACTTCAGTGAGTCCAGAGAGTGCACTGGCACCACTGGGTATGCAGTGACGCTAGTTCAGAGAGTGCACTGGTACCACTGGGGATGCACTGCAGTGAGTCCAGAGAGTGCACTGGCACCACTGGGGATGCACTGCAGTGAGTCCAGAGAGTGCACTGGCACAACTGGGGATGCAGCGCAGTGACTCTAGAGAGTGCACTGGCACCACTGCGGATGCGGTGCAGTGAGTCCAGAGAGTGCACTGGCACCACAGGTGATGCACAGCAGTGAGTCCAGAGAGTGCACTGGCAGCACTGGGGATGCAGCGCAGTGAGTCCAGAGAGTGCACTGGCACCACTGGGGATGCCCTGCAGTGAGTCCAGAGAGTGCACTAGCACCACTGGGGATGCGGTGCTGGGAGTCCAGGGATAGCACTGGCACCACTGGGGATGCAGTGCAGTGAGTCCAGTGAGTGCACTGGCACAACTGGGGATGCACTGCAGTGAGTCCAGAGAGTGCACTGGCACCACTGGGGATGCACTGCAGTGAGTCCAGAAAGTGCACTGGCACCACTGGGGATGCACTACAGTGAGTCCAGGGATAGCACTGGCACCACTGGGGATGCAGTGCAGTGAGTCCAGAGAGTGCACTGGCACCACTGGGGATGCAGTGCAGTGAGTCCAGAGAGTGCACTGGCACCACTGATGATGCAGTACAGTGAGTCCAGTGAGTGCACTGGCACAACTGGGGATGTAGTGCAGTGACTCGAGAGAGTGCACGGGAACCACTGGGGATGCAGTGCCGCGAGTCCAGAGAGTGCACTGGCTCCACTGGGGATGCGGTGCCGGAGGTCCAGAGAGTGCATTGGCACCACTGGGGATGCAGATCAGTGACTCCAGAGAGTGCACTGGCACCACTGGGGATGCACTGCAGTGAGCCCAGTGAGTGCACTGGCACCACTGGGGATGCGGTGCCGGGAGTCCAGAGAGTGCTTTGGCACCGCTGGGGATGCACTGCAGTTACTCCAGAGAGTGCACAGGCACCAATGGGGATGCACATCAGTGAGTCCACAGAGTGCACTGGCACCACTGGGGATGCAGTGCAGCAAGTCCAGAGAGTTCACTGGCACCACTGGGGATGCACTGCAGTGAGTCCAGTGAGTGTACTGGCACCACTGGGGATGCAGCGCAGTGAGTCCAGAGAGTGCACTGGCACCACTGGGGATGCACTGCAGTGAGTCCAGAGAGTGCACTGGCACCACTGGAGATGCAGTGCAGTGAGTCCAGAGAGTGCACTAGCACCACTGGGGATGCAGTGCAGTCAGTCCAGTGAGTGTACTGGCACCACTGGGGATGCAGTGCAGTGAGTCCAGAGAGTGCACTGGCACCACTGAGAATGCACTGCAGTGAGTCCACAGAGTGCACGGGCTCCACTGGGGATGCACTGCAGTGAGTCCACAGAGTGCACTGGCACCACTGGGGATGCAGTGCAGTGAGTCCAGAGATCGCACTGGCTCCACTGGGGATGCAGTGCAGTGAGTCCAGAGAGTGCTCTGGCACCACTGGGGATGCAGTGCAGTGAGTCCAGAGAGTGCACTGGCACCGCTGGGGATGCAGTGCAGTGAGTCCAGAGAGTGCTCTGGCACCACTGGGGATGCAGTGCAGTGAGTCCAGAGAGTGCAGTGGCACCACTGGTGATGCACTGCAGTTACTCCAGAGAGTGCACTGGCACCACTGGGTATGCGGTGCGGTGAGTCCAGAGAGTGCACTGGCACCACTGGGGATGCACTGCAGTGAGTCCAGAGAGTGCACTGGCACCACTGAGAATGCCCTTCAGTGAGTCCAGAGAGTGTACTGGCACCACTGGGGATGCACTTCAGTGAGTCCAGAGAGCGCACTGGCACCACTGGGGATGCAGTGCAGTGAGTCCAGAGAGTGCACTTGCACCACTGAGAATGCACTTCAGTGAGTCCAGTGAGTGTACTGGCACCACTGGGGATGCACTGCAGTGAGTCCAGAGAGTGCACTGGCACCACTGGGGATGCTGTGCAGTGAGTCCAGAGAGTGCACGGGCTCCACTGAGTATGCATTGCAGTGAGTCCAGAGAGTGCACTGGCAACACTGGGGATGCAGTGCAGTGAGTCCTGAGAGTGCACTGGCACCACTGGGGATGCAGTGGAGCAAGTCCAGAGAGTGCACTGGCACCACTGGGGATGCAGTGCAGTGAGTCCAGAGAGTGCACTGGCACCAATGGGGATGCAGTGTAGTGAGTCCAGAGAGTGCACTGGCACCACTGGGGATGCAGTACAGTGAGTCCAGAGAGTGCACTGGCACCACTGGGGATGCACAACAGTGAGTCCAGAGAGTGCATTGGCACCACTGGGGATGCAGTGCAGTGAGTCCAGAGAGTGCACTGGCACCATTGGAGATGCAGTGCAGTGAGTCCAGAGAGTGCACTGGCACCACCTGGGATGCAGTGCAGTGAGTCCAGAGAGTGCACTGACACCACTGGGGATGCAGTGCAGTGAGTCCAGAGAGTGCACTGGCACCACTGGGGATGCTGTGCAGTGAGTCCAGAGAGTGCACGGGCTCCACTGAGTATGCATTGCAGTGAGTCCAGAGAGTGCACTGGCAACACTGGGGATGCAGTGCAGTGAGTCCTGAGAGTGCACTGGCACCACTGGGGATGCAGTGGAGCAAGTCCAGAGAGTGCACTGGCACCACTGGGGATGCAGTGCAGTGAGTCCAGAGAGTGCACTGGCACCAATGGGGATGCAGTGTAGTGAGTCCAGAGAGTGCACTGGCACCACTGGGGATGCAGTACAGTGAGTCCAGAGAGTGCACTGGCACCACTGGGGATGCACAACAGTGAGTCCAGAGAGTGCATTGGCACCACTGGGGATGCAGTGCAGTGAGTCCAGAGAGTGCACTGGCACCATTGGAGATGCAGTGCAGTGAGTCCAGAGAGTGCACTGGCACCACTGGGGATGCAGTGCAGTGAGTCCAGAGAGTGCACTGGCACCACTGGGGATGCAGTGCAGTGAGTCCAGAGAGTGCACTGGCACCACTGGGGATGCACTGCAGTGAGTCCAGATAGTTCACTGGCACCAATGGGGCTGCACTTCAGTGAGTGCAGAGAGTGCACTGGCACCACTGGGGATGCAGTGCAGTGAGTCCAGTGAGTGTACTGGCACCCCTGGGGATGCACTGCAGTGAGTCCAGAGAGTGCATTGGCACCACTTGAGATGCACTGCAGTGAGTCCAGAGAGTGCACTTGCACCACTGGGGATGCAGTGCAGTGAGTCCAGAGAGTGCACTGACACCACTGGGGATGCAGTGCAGTGAGTCCAGAGAGCGCACTGGCACCAATGGGGATGCACAGCAGTGAGTCCACAGAGTGCACTGGCACCACTGGGGATGCAGTGCAGTGAGTCCAGAGAGTGCACTGGCACCACTGGGGATGCAGTGCAGTGAGTCCAGAGAGTGCACTGGCACCACTGGGGATGCACAGCAGTGAGTCCAGAGAGTGCATTGGCACCACTGGGGATGCAGTGCAGTGAGTCCAGAGAGTGCACTGGCACCATTGGAGATGCAGTGCAGTGAGTCCAGAGAGTGCACTGGCACCACTGGGGATGCAGTGCAGTGAGTCCAGAGAGTGCACTGGCACCAATGGGGATGCACTTCTGTGAGTCCACAGAGTGCACTGGCTCCACTGGGGATGCAGTGCAGTGAGTCCAGAGAGTACACTGGCACCATTGGAGATGCAGTGCAGTGAGTCCAGAGAGTGCACTGGCACCACTGGGGATGCAGTGCAGTGAGTCCAGTGAGTGTACTGGCACCACTGGGGATGCACTGCAGTGAGTCCAGAGAGTGCATTGGCACCACTGGGGATGCACTGCAGTGAGTCCAGAGAGTGCACTTGCACCACTGGGGATGCAGTGCAGTGAGTCCAGAGAGTGCACTGGCACCACTGGGGATGCAGTGCAGTGAGTCCAGAGAGTGCACTGGCACCACTGGGGATGCAGTGCAGTGAGTCCAGAGAGTGCACTGGCACCACTGGCGATGCAGTGCAGTGAGTCCAGAGAGTGCACTGGCACCAATGGGGATGCACAGCAGTGAGCCCACAGAGTGCACTGGCACCACTGGGGATGCACTGCAGTGAGTCCAGAGAGTGCACTGGCACCACTGGGGATGCAGTGCAGTGAGTCCAGAGAGTGCACTGGCACCACTGGGGATGCACAGCAGTGAGTCCAGAGAGTGCATTGGCACCACTGGGGATGCAGTGCAGTGAGTCCAGAGAGTGCACTGGCACCATTGGAGATGCAGTGCAGTGAGTCCAGAGAGTGCACTGGCACCACTGGGGATGCAGTGCAGTGAGTCCAGAGAGTGCACTGGCACCACTGGGGATGCAGTGCAGTGAGTCCAGAGAGTGCACTGGCACCACTGGGGATGCACTGCAGTGAGTCCAGAGAGTTCACTGGCACCACTGGAGATGCACTTCAGTGAGTGCAGAGACTGCACTGGCACCACTGGGGATGCAGTGCAGTGAGTCCAGTGAGTGTACTGGCACCACTGGGGATGCACTGCAGTGAGTCCAGAGAGTGCTTTGGCACAACTTGGGATGCACTGCAGTGAGTCCAGAGAGTGCACTGGCACCACTGGGGATGCAGTGCAGTGAGTCCAGAGAGTGCACTGGCACCACTGGGGATGCAGTGCAGTGAGTCCAGAGAGTGCACTGGCACCAAAGGGGATGCACTTCAGTGAGTCCACAGAGTGCACTGGCTCCACTGGGGATGCAGTGCAGTGAGTCCAGAGAGTACACTGGCACCATTGGAGATGCAGTGCAGTGAGTCCAGAGAGTGCACTGGCACCACTGGGGATGCAGTGCAGTGAGTCCAGTGAGTGTACTGGCACCACTGGGGATGCACTGCAGTGAGTCCAGAGAGTGCATTGGCACCACTTGGGATGCACTGCAGTGAGTCCAGAGAGTGCACTGGCACCACTGGGGATGCAGTGCAGTGAGTCCAGAGAGTGCACTGGCACCACTGGGGATGCACTGCAGTGAGTCCAGAGAGTTCACTGGCACCACTGGAGATGCACTTCAGTGAGTGCAGAGACTGCACTGGCACCACTGGGGATGCAGTGCAGTGAGTCCAGTGAGTGTACTGGCACCACTGGGGATGCACTGCAGTGAGTCCAGAGAGTGCTTTGGCACCACTTGGGATGCACTGCAGTGAGTCCAGAGAGTGCACTGGCACCACTGGGGATGCAGTGCAGTGAGTCCAGAGAGTGCACTGGCACCAATGGGGATGCACTTCAGTGAGTCCACAGAGTGCACTGGCTCCACTGGGGATGCAGTGCAGTGAGTCCAGAGAGTACACTGGCACCATTGGAGATGCAGTGCAGTGAGTCCAGAGAGTGCACTGGCACCACTGGGGATGCAGTGCAGTGAGTCCAGTGAGTGTACTGGCACCACTGGGGATGCAGTGCAGTGAGTCCAGAGAGTGCATTGGCACCACTGGGAATGCACTGCAGTGAGTCCAGAGAGTGCACTTGCACCACTGGGGATGCAGTGCAGTGAGTCCAGAGAGTGCACTGGCACCACTGGGGATGCAGTGCAGTGAGTCCAGAGAGTGCACTGGCACCACTGGCGATGCAGTGCAGTGAGTCCAGAGAGTGCACTAGCACCACTGGGGATGCAGTGCAGTCAGTCCAGTGAGTGTACTGGCACCACTGGGGATGCACTGCAGTGAGTCCAGAGAGTGCACTGGCACCACTGGGGATGAACTGCAGTGAGTCCACAGAGTGCACTGGCACCACTGGGGATGCAGTGCAGTGAGTCCAGAGAGTGCACTGGCACCACTGGGGATGCACTTCAGTGAGTCCAGAGAGTGCACGGGCTCCACTGGGGATGCAGTGCAGTGAGTCCAGAGAGTGCACTGGCACCACTGGGGATGCACTGCAGTGAGTCCAGAGAGTGCACTTGCACCACTGGGGATGCAGTGCAGTGAGTCCAGAGAGTGCACTGGCACCACTGGGGATGCAGTGCAGTGAGTCCAGAGAGTGCACTGGCACCAATGGGGATGCACAGCAGTGAGCCCACAGAGTGCACTGGCACCACTGGGGATGCAGTACAGTGAGTCCAGAGAGTGCACTGGCACCACTGGGGATGCACTGCAGTGAGTCCAGAGAGTGCTCTGGCACCACTGGCGATGCAGTGCAGTGAGTCCAGAGAGTGCACTAGCACCACTGGGGATGCAGTGCAGTCAGTCCAGTGAGTGTACTGGCACCACTGGAGATGCACTGCAGTGAGTCCAGAGAGTGCACTGGCACCACTGGGCATGCACTGCAGTGAGTCCACAGAGTGCACTGGCACCACTGGGGATGCAGTGCAGTGAGTCCAGAGAGTGCAATGGCACCACTGGGGATTTACTTCAGTGAGTCCAGAGAGTGCACGGGCTCCACTGGGGATGCACTGCAGTGAGTCCAGAGAGTGCACTTGCACCACTGGGGATGCAGTGCAGTGAGTCCAGAGAGTGCACTGGCACCACTGGGGATGCAGTGCAGTGAGTCCAGAGAGTGCACTGGCACCAATGGGGATGCACAGCAGTGAGCCCACAGAGTGCACTGGCACCACTGGGGATGCAGTACAGTGAGTCCAGAGAGTGCACTGGCACCACTGGGGATGCACTGCAGTGAGTCCAGAGAGTGCTCTGGCACCACTGGCGATGCAGTGCAGTGAGTCCAGAGAGTGCACTAGCACCACTGGGGATGCAGTGCAGTCAGTCCAGTGAGTGTACTGGCACCACTGGGGATGCACTGCAGTGAGTCCAGAGAGTGCACTGGCACCACTGGGGATGCACTGCAGTGAGTCCACAGAGTGCACTGGCACCACTGGGGATGCAGTGCAGTGAGTCCAGAGAGTGCACTGGCACCACTGGGGATGCACTTCAGTGAGTCCAGAGAGTGCACGGGCTCCACTGGGGATGCACTGCAGTGAGTCCAGAGAGTGCACTGGCACCACTGGGGATGCACTGCAGTGAGTCCAGAGAGTGCACTGGCAGCACTGGGGATGCAGTGAAGTGAGTCCAGAGAGTGCACTGGCACCACTGGGGATGCAGTTCAGTGAGTCCAGAGAGTGCACTGGCACCACTGGGGATGCACTGCAGTGAGTCCAGAGAGTTCACTGGCACCACTGGGGATGCAATTCAGTGAGTGCAGAGACTGCACTGGCACCACTGGGGATGCAGTGCAGTGAGTTCAGTGAGTGTACTGGCACCACTGGGGATGCACTGCAGTGAGTCCAGAGAGTGCATTGGCACCACTTGGAATGCACTGCAGTGAGTCCAGAGAGTGCACTTGCACCACTGGGGATGCAGTGCAGTGAGTCCAGAGAGTGCACTGGCACCACTGGGCATGCAGTGCAGTGAGTCCAGAGAGTGCACTGGCACCAATGGGGATGCACAGCAGTGAGCCCACAGAGTGCACTGGCACCACTGGAGATGCAGTACAGTGAGTCCACAGAGTGCACTGGCACCACTGGGGATGCACTGCAGTGAGTCCAGAGAGTGCTCTGGCACCACTGGGGATGCAGTGCAGTGAGTCCAGAGAGTGCACTAGCACCACTGGGGATGCAGTGCAGTCAGTCCAGTGAGTGTACTGGCACCACTGGGGATGCACTGCAGTGAGTCCAGAGAGTGCACTGACACCACTGAGAATGCACTTCAGTGAGTCCAGAGAGTGCACTGGCACCACTGGGGATGCACAGCAGTGAGTCCACAGAGTGCACTGGCACCACTGGGGATGCAGTGCAGTGAGTCCAGAGAGTGCACTGGCACCACTGGGGATGCACTTCAGTGAGTCCAGAGAGTGCACGGGCTCCACTGGGGATGCACTGCAGTGAGTCCACAGAGTGCACTGGCACCACTGGGGATGCAGTGCAGTGAGTCCAGAGAGTGCACTGGCTCCACTGGGGATGCAGTGCAGTGAGTCCAGAGAGTGCACTGGCACCACTGGGTATGCAGTGCAGTGAGTCCAGAGAGTGCACTGGCAAAACTGGGGATGCACTGCAGTGAGTCCAGAGTGTGCACTGGCACCACTGGGAATGCAGTGCAGTGAGTCCAGAGATCGCACTGGCACCACGGGGGATGCACTTCAGTGAGTCCAGAGAGTGCACTGGCACCACTGGGGATGCACTGCAGTGAGTCCAGAGAGTGCACTGGCACCACAGGGGATGCACTGCAGTGAGTCCAGAGAGTGCACTGGCACCACTGGGGATGCAGTGCAGTGAGTCCAGAGAGTGCACTGGCACCAGAGGGAATGCACTGCAGTGAGTCCAGTGAGTGCACTGGCACCACTGGGGATGCAGTGCAGTGAGTGCAGGGAGTGCACTGGCACCACTGGGGATGCAGTGCAGTGAGTCCAGAGAGTGCAGTGGCACCACTGGGGATGCAGTGCAGTGAGTCCAGAGAGTGCACAGGCAGCACTGGGGATGCAGTGCAGTGAGTCCAGAGAGTGCTCTGGCACCACTGGGGATGCAGTGCAGTGAGTCCAGAGAGTGCACTGGCACCACTGGGGATGCAGTGCAGTGAGTCCAGAGAGTGCACTGGCACCACTGGTGATGCACTGCAGTTACTCCAGAGAGTGCACTGGCACCACTGGGGATGCGGTACGGTGAGTCCAGAGAGTGCACTGGACCACTGGTGATGCACTGCAGTGAGTCCAGAGAGTGCACTGGCACCACTGAGAATGCCTTTCAGTGAGTCCAGAGAGTGCACTGGCACCACTGTGGATGCACTGCAGTGAGTCCACAGATTGCACTAGCACCACTGGGGATGCAGTGCAGTGAGTCCAGAGAGTGTACTGGCACCACTGGGGATGCACTGCAGTGAGTCCAGAGAGTGCACTGGCACCACTGAGAATGCACTTCAGTGAGTCCAGAGAGCGCACTGGCACCACTGGGGATGCAGTGCAGTGAGTCCAGAGAGTGAACTAGCACCACTGGGAATGTAGTGCAGTGAATCCAGTGAGTCCACTGGCACCAGTGGGGATGCACTGCAGTGAGTCCATAGAGTGCACTGGCACCACTGGGGATGCAGTGCAGTGAGCCCAGTGAGTGCACTGGCACCACTGGAGATGCAGTACAGTGAGTCCAGTGAATGCACTGGCAACACTGGGGATGCAGTGCAGTGAGTCCAGAGAGTGCACTGGCACCACTGGTGATGCAGTATAGTGAGTCCAGTGAGTGCACTGGCACCACTGGGGATGCAGTGCAGTGAGTCCAGAGAGTGCACTGGCACCACTGGGGATGCACTGCAGTGAGTCCAGAGAGTGCACTGGCACCACTGATGATGCAGTACAGTGAGTCCAGTGAGTGCATTGGCACCACTGGGGATGTAGTGCATTGACTCCAGAGAGTGCACTGGCACCACTTGGGATGCAGTGCAGTGAGTCTAGAGAGTGCACTGGCACCACTGGGGATGCAGTGCAGTGAGTCCAGAGAGTGCATTGGCACCACTGGGGATGCAGTGCAGTGAGTCCAGAGAGTGCACTGGCAGCACTGGGGATGCACTGCAGTGAGTCCACAGAGTGCACTGGTACCACTGGGGATGCAGTGCAGTGAGTCCAGAGAGTGCACTGGCACCACTGGGGATGCACTGCAGTGAGTCCAGAGAGTGCACTGGCACCACTGGGGATGCAGTGCAGTGAGTCCAGAGAGTGCACTGGCACCACTGGGGATGCAGTGCAGTGAGTCCAGAGAGTGCACTGGCACCACTGGGGATGCAGTGCAGTGAGTCCAGAGAGTGCACTGGCACCACTGAGAATGCACTTCAGTGAGTCCAGAGAGTGCACTAGCACCACTGGGGATGCAGTGCAGTGAATCCAGTGAGTGCACTGGCACCACTGGGGATGCAGTGCAGTGAGTCAAGAGAGTGCACTGGCACCACTGGGGATGCAGTACAGTGAGTCCAGAGAGTGCATTGGCACCATTGGAGATGCAGTGCAGTGAGTCCAAAGAGTGCACTGGCACCACTGGGGATGCACAGCAGTGAGTCCAGAGAGTGCACTGGCACCACTGGGGATGCACTGCAGTGAGTCCAGAGAGTGCACTGGCACCATTGGAGATGCAGTGCAGTGAGTCCAGAGAGTGCACTGGCACCAATGGGGATGCACTTCAGTGAGTCCACAGAGTGCACTGGCTCCACTGGGGATGCAGTGCAGTGAGTCCAGAGAGTGCACTGGCACCATTGGAGATGCAGTGCAGTGAGTCCAGAGAGTGCACTGGCACCACTGGGGATGCAGTGCAGTGAGTCCAGAGAGTGCACTGGCACCACTGGGGATGCACTGCAGTGAGTCCAGAGAGTTCACTGGCACCACTGGGGATGCACTTCAGTGAGTGCAGAGACTGCACTGGCACCACTGGGGATGCAATTCAGTGAGTGCAGAGACTGCACTGGCACCACTGGGGATGCAGTGCAGTGAGTCCAGTGAGTGTACTGGCACCACTGGGGATGCACTGCAGTGAGTCCAGAGAGTGCATTGGCACCACTTGGGATGCACTGCAGTGAGTCCAGAGAGTGCACTTGCACCACTGGGGATGCAGTGCAGTGAGTCCAGAGAGTGCACTGGCACCACTGGGGATGCAGTGCAGTGAGTCCAGAGAGTGCACTGGCACCAATGGGGATGCACAGCAGTGAGCCCACAGAGTGCACTGGCACCACTGGGGATGCAGTGCAGTGAGTCCAGAGAGTGCTCTGGCACCACTGGCGATGCAGTGCAGTGAGTCCAGAGAGTGCACTAGCACCACTGGGGATGGAGTGCAGTCAGTCCAGTGAGTGTACTGGCACCACTGGGGATGCAGTGCAGTGAGTCCAGAGAGTGCACTGGCACCACTGAGAATGCACTTCAGTGAGTCCAGAGAGTGCACTGGCACCACTGGGGATGCACTGCAGTGAGTCCACAGAGTGCACTGGCACCACTGGGGATGCAGTGCAGTGAGTCCAGAGAGTGCACTGGCACCACTGGGGATGCACTTCAGTGAGTCCAGAGAGTGCACGGGCTCCACTGGGGATGCACTGCAGTGAGTCCAGAGAGTGCACTGGCACCACTGGGGATGCAGTGCAGTGAGTCCAGAGAGTGCACTGGCACCAATGGGGATGCACAGCAGTGAGCCCACAGAGTGCACTGGCACCACTGGGGATGCAGTACAGTGAGTCCACAGAGTGCACTGGCACCACTGGGGATGCACTGCAGTGAGTCCAGAGAGTGCTCTGGCACCACTGGGGATGCAGTGCAGTGAGTCCAGAGAGTGCACTAGCACCACTGGGGATGCAGTGCAGTCAGTCCAGTGAGTGTACTGGCACCACTGGGGATGCACTGCAGTGAGTCCAGAGAGTGCACTGGCACCACTGAGAATGCACTTCAGTGAGTCCAGAGAGTGCACTGGCACCACTGGGGATACACTGCAGTGAGTCCACAGAGTGCACTGGCACCACTGGGGATGCAGTGCAGTGAGTCCAGAGAGTGCACTGGCACCACTGGGGATGCACTTCAGTGAGTCCAGAGAGTCCACGGGCTCCACTGGGGATGCACTGCAGTGAGTCCACAGAGTGCACTGGCACCACTGGGGATGCAGTGCAGTGAGTCCAGAGAGTGCACTGGCTCCACTGGGGATGCAGTGCAGTGAGTCCAGAGAGTGCAGTGGCACCACTGGGTATGCAGTGCAGTGAGTCCAGAGAGTGCACTGGCAAAACTGGGGATGCACTGCAGTGAGTCCAGAGAGTGCACTGGCACCACTGGGGATGCAGTGCAGTGAGTCCAGAGTGTGCACTGGCACCACTGGGTATGCGGTGCGGTGAGTCCAGAGAGTGCACTGGCACCACTGGGGATGTAGTGCAGTGAGTCCAGAGAGTGCACTGGCACCACTGAGAATGCCCTTCAGTGAGTCCAGAGAGTGTACTGGCACCACTGGGGATGCACTTCAGTGAGTCCAGAGAGCGCACTGGCACCACTGGGGATGCAGTGCAGTGAGTCCAGAGAGTGCACTTGCACCACTGAGAATGCACTTCAGTGAGTCCAAAGAGTGCACTGGCACCACTGGGGATGCACTGCAGTGAGTCCAGAGAGTGCACTGGCACCACTGGGGATGCTGTGCAGTGAGTCCAGAGAGTGCACGGGCTCCACTGAGTATGCATTGCAGTGAGTCCAGAGAGTGCACTGGCAACACTGGGGATGCAGTGCAGTGAGTCCTGAGAGTGCACTGGCACCACTGGGGATGCAGTGGAGCAAGTCCAGAGAGTGCACTGGCACCACTGGGGATGCAGTGCAGTGAGTCCAGAGAGTGCACTGGCACCAATGGGGATGCAGTGTAGTGAGTCCAGAGAGTGCACTGGCACCACTGGGGATGCAGTACAGTGAGTCCAGAGAGTGCACTGGCACCACTGGGGATGCACAACAGTGAGTCCAGAGAGTGCATTGGCACCACTGGGGATGCAGTGCAGTGAGTCCAGAGAGTGCACTGGCACCATTGGAGATGCAGTGCAGTGAGTCCAGAGAGTGCACTGTCACCACTGGGGATGCAGTGCAGTGAGTCCAGAGAGTGCACTGGCACCACTGGGGATGCAGTGCAGTGAGTCCAGAGAGTGCACTGGCACCACTGGGGATGCTGTGCAGTGAGTCCAGAGAGTGCACGGGCTCCACTGAGTATGCATTGCAGTGAGTCCAGAGAGTGCACTGGCAACACTGGGGATGCAGTGCAGTGAGTCCTGAGAGTGCACTGGCACCACTGGGGATGCAGTGGAGCAAGTCCAGAGAGTGCACTGGCACCACTGGGGATGCAGTGCAGTGAGTCCAGAGAGTGCACTGGCACCAATGGGGATGCAGTGTAGTGAGTCCAGAGAGTGCACTGGCACCACTGGGGATGCAGTACAGTGAGTCCAGAGAGTGCACTGGCACCACTGGGGATGCACAACAGTGAGTCCAGAGAGTGCATTGGCACCACTGGGGATGCAGTGCAGTGAGTCCAGAGAGTGCACTGGCACCATTGGAGATGCAGTGCAGTGAGTCCAGAGAGTGCACTGGCACCACTGGGGATGCAGTGCAGTGAGTCCAGAGAGTGCACTGGCACCACTGGGGATGCAGTGCAGTGAGTCCAGAGAGTGCACTGGCACCACTGGGGATGCACTGCAGTGAGTCCAGATAGTTCACTGGCACCAATGGGGCTGCACTTCAGTGAGTGCAGAGAGTGCACTGGCACCACTGGGGATGCAGTGCAGTGAGTCCAGTGAGTGTACTGGCACCCCTGGGGATGCACTGCAGTGAGTCCAGAGAGTGCATTGGCACCACTTGGGATGCACTGCAGTGAGTCCAGAGAGTGCACTTGCACCACTGGGGATGCAGTGCAGTGAGTCCAGAGAGTGCACTGACACCACTGGGGATGCAGTGCAGTGAGTCCAGAGAGTGCACTGGCACCAATGGGGATGCACAGCAGTGAGTCCACAGAGTGCACTGGCACCACTGGGGATGCAGTGCAGTGAGTCCAGAGAGTGCACTGGCACCACTGGGGATGCAGTGCAGTGAGTCCAGAGAGTGCACTGGCACCACTGGGGATGCACAGCAGTGAGTCCAGAGAGTGCATTGGCACCACTGGGGATGCAGTGCAGTGAGTCCAGAGAGTGCACTGGCACCATTGGAGATGCAGTGCAGTGAGTCCAGAGAGTGCACTGGCACCACTGGGGATGCAGTGCAGTGAGTCCAGAGAGTGCACTGGCACCAATGGGGATGCACTTCTGTGAGTCCACAGAGTGCACTGGCTCCACTGGGGATGCAGTGCAGTGAGTCCAGAGAGTACACTGGCACCATTGGAGATGCAGTGCAGTGAGTCCAGAGAGTGCACTGGCACCACTGGGGATGCAGTGCAGTGAGTCCAGTGAGTGTACTGGCACCACTGGGGATGCACTGCAGTGAGTCCAGAGAGTGCATTGGCACCACTGGGGATGCACTGCAGTGAGTCCAGAGAGTGCACTTGCACCACTGGGGATGCAGTGCAGTGAGTCCAGAGAGTGAACTGGCACCACTGGGGATGCAGTGCAGTGAGTCCAGAGAGTGCACTGGCACCACTGGGGATGCAGTGCAGTGAGTCCAGAGAGTGCACTGGCACCACTGGCGATGCAGTGCAGTGAGTCCAGAGAGTGCACTGGCACCAATGGGGATGCACAGCAGTGAGCCCACAGAGTGCACTGGCACCACTGGGGATGCACTGCAGTGAGTCCAGAGAGTGCACTGGCACCACTGGGGATGCAGTGCAGTGAGTCCAGAGAGTGCACTGGCACCACTGGGGATGCACAGCAGTGAGTCCAGAGAGTGCATTGGCACCACTGGGGATGCAGTGCAGTGAGTCCAGAGAGTGCACTGGCACCATTGGAGATGCAGTGCAGTGAGTCCAGAGAGTGCACTGGCACCACTGGGGATGCAGTGCAGTGAGTCCAGAGAGTGCACTGGCACCACTGGGGATGCAGTGCAGTGAGTCCAGAGAGTGCACTGGCACCACTGGGGATGCACTGCAGTGAGTCCAGAGAGTTCACTGGCACCAATGGAGATGCACTTCAGTGAGTGCAGAGACTGCACTGGCACCACTGTGGATGCAGTGCAGTGAGTCCAGTGAGTGTACTGGCACCACTGGGGATGCACTGCAGTGAGTCCAGAGAGTGCTTTGGCACCACTTGGGATGCACTGCAGTGAGTCCAGAGAGTGCACTGGCACCACTGGGGATGCAGTGCAGTGAGTCCAGAGAGTGCACTGGCACCACTGGGGATGCAGTGCAGTGAGTCCAGAGAGTGCACTGGCACCAAAGGGGATGCACTTCAGTGAGTCCACAGAGTGCACTGGCTCCACTGGGGATGCAGTGCAGTGAGTCCAGAGAGTACACTGGCACCATTGGAGATGCAGTGCAGTGAGTCCAGAGAGTGCACTGGCACCACTGGGGATGCAGTGCAGTGAGTCCAGTGAGTGTACTGGCACCACTGGGGATGCACTGCAGTGAGTCCAGAGAGTGCATTGGCACCACTTGGGATGCACTGCAGTGAGTCCAGAGAGTGCACTGGCACCACTGGAGATGCAGTGCAGTGAGTCCAGAGAGTGCACTGGCACCACTGGGGATGCACTGCAGTGAGTCCAGAGAGTTCACTGGCACCACTGGAGATGCACTTCAGTGAGTGCAGAGACTGCACTGGCACCACTGGGGATGCAGTGCAGTGAGTCCAGTGAGTGTACTGGCACCACTGGGGATGCACTGCAGTGAGTCCAGAGAGTGCTTTGGCACCACTTGGGATGCACTGCAGTGAGTCCAGAGAGTGCACTGGCACCACTGGGGATGCAGTGCAGTGAGTCCAGAGAGTGCACTGGCACCACTGGGGATGCAGTGCAGTGAGTCCAGAGAGTGCACTGGCACCAATGGGGATGCACTTCAGTGAGTCCACAGAGTGCACTGGCTCCACTGGGGATGCAGTGCAGTGAGTCCAGAGAGTACACTGGCACCATTGGAGATGCAGTGCAGTGAGTCCAGAGAGTGCACTGGCACCACTGGGGATGCAGTGCAGTGAGTCCAGTGAGTGTACTGGCACCACTGGGGATGCACTGCAGTGAGTCCAGAGAGTGCATTGGCACCACTGGGGATGCACTGCAGTGAGTCCAGAGAGTGCACTTGCACCACGGGGGATGCAGTGCAGTGAGTCCAGAGAGTGCACTGGCACCACTGGGGATGCAGTGCAGTGAGTCCAGAGAGTGCACTGGCACCACTGGCGATGCAGTGCAGTGAGTCCAGAGAGTGCACTAGCACCACTGGGGATGCAGTGCAGTCAGTCCAGTGAGTGTACTGGCACCACTGGGGATGCACTGCAGTGAGTCCAGAGAGTGCACTGGCACCACTGGGGATGAACTGCAGTGAGTCCACAGAGTGCACTGGCACCACTGGGGATGCAGTGCAGTGAGTCCAGAGAGTGCACTGGCACCACTGGGGATGCACTTCAGTGAGTCCAGAGAGTGCACGGGCTCCACTGGGGATGCAGTGCAGTGAGTCCAGAGAGTGCACTGGCACCACTGGGGATGCACTGCAGTGAGTCCAGAGAGTGCACTTGCACCACTGGGGATGCAGTGCAGTGAGTCCAGAGAGTGCACTGGCACCACTGGGGATGCAGTGCAGTGAGTCCAGAGAGTGCACTGGCACCAATGGGGATGCACAGCAGTGAGCCCACAGAGTGCACTGGCACCACTGGGGATGCAGTACAGTGAGTCCAGAGAGTGCACTGGCACCACTGGGGATGCAGTACAGTGAGTCCAGAGAGTGCTCTGGCACCACTGGCGATGCAGTGCAGTGAGTCCAGAGAGTGCACTAGCACCACTGGGGATGCAGTGCAGTCAGTCCAGTGAGTGTACTGGCACCACTGGGGATGCACTGCAGTGAGTCCAGAGAGTGCACTGGCACCACTGGGGATGCACTGCAGTGAGTCCACAGAGTGCACTGGCACCACTGGGGATGCAGTGCAGTGAGTCCAGAGAGTGCACTGGCACCACTGGGGATGCACTTCAGTGAGTCCAGAGAGTGCACGGGCTCCACTGGGGATGCACTGCAGTGAGTCCAGAGAGTGCACTGGCACCACTGGGGATGCACTGCAGTGAGTCCAGAGAGTGCACTGGCAGCACTGGGGATGCAGTGAAGTGAGTCCAGAGAGTGCACTGGCACCACTGGGGATGCAGTTCAGTGAGTCCAGAGAGTGCACTGGCACCACTGGGGATGCACTGCAGTGAGTCCAGAGAGTTCACTGGCACCACTGGGGATGCAATTCAGTGAGTGCAGAGACTGCACTGGCACCACTGGGGATGCAGTGCAGTGAGTCCAGTGAGTGTACTGGCACCACTGGGGATGCACTGCAGTGAGTCCAGAGAGTGCATTGGCACCACTTGGGATGCACTGCAGTGAGTCCAGAGAGTGCACTTGCACCACTGGGGATGCAGTGCAGTGAGTCCAGAGAGTGCACTGGCACCACTGGGCATGCAGTGCAGTGAGTCCAGAGAGTGCACTGGCACCAATGGGGATGCACAGCAGTGAGCCCACAGAGTGCACTGGCACCACTGGAGATGCAGTACAGTGAGTCCACAGAGTGCACTGGCACCACTGGGGATGCACTGCAGTGAGTCCAGAGAGTGCTCTGGCACCACTGGGGATGCAGTGCAGTGAGTCCAGAGAGTGCACTAGCACCACTGGGGATGCAGTGCAGTCAGTCCAGTGAGTGTACTGGCACCACTGGGGATGCACTGCAGTGAGTCCAGAGAGTGCACTGACACCACTGAGAATGCACTTCAGTGAGTCCAGAGAGTGCACTGGCACCACTGGGGATGCACTGCAGTGAGTCCACAGAGTGCACTGGCACCACTGGGGATGCAGTGCAGTGAGTCCAGAGAGTGCACTGGCACCACTGGGGATGCACTTCAGTGAGTCCAGAGAGTGCACGGGCTCCACTGGGGATGCACTGCAGTGAGTCCACAGAGTGCACTGGCACCACTGGGGATGCAGTGCAGTGAGTCCAGAGAGTGCACTGGAACCACTGGGGATGCAGTGCAGTGAGTCCAGAGAGTGCACTGGCAAAACTGGGGATGCACTGCAGTGAGTCCAGAGTGTGCACTGGCACCACTGGGAATGCAGTGCAGTGAGTCCAGAGATCGCACTGGCACCACGGGGGATACACTTCAGTGAGTCCAGAGAGTGCACTGGCACCACTGGGGATGCACTGCAGTGAGTCCAGAGAGTGCACTGGCACCACTGGGGATGCAGTGCAGTGAGTCCAGAGAGTGCACTGGCACCACTGGGGATGCAGTGCAGTGAGTCCAGAGAGTGCACTGGCACCAGAGGGAATGCACTGCAGTGAGTCCAGTGAGTGCACTGGCACCACTGGGGATGCAGTGCAGTGAGTGCAGGGAGTGCACTGGCACCACTGGGGATGCAGTGCAGTGAGTCCAGAGAGTGCAGTGGCACCACTGGGGATGCAGTGCAGTGAGTCCAGAGAGTGCACAGGCAGCACTGGGGATGCAGTGCAGTGAGTCCAGAGAGTGCTCTGGCACCACTGGGGATGCAGTGCAGTGAGTCCAGAGAGTGCACTGGCAGCACTGGGGATGCAGTGCAGTGAGTCCAGAGAGTGCTCTGGCACCACTGGGGATGCAGTGCAGTGAGTCCAGAGAGTGCACTGGCACCACTGGGGATGCAGTGCAGTGAGTCCAGAGAGTGCACTGGCACCACTGGGGATGCACTGCAGTGAGTCCACAGATTGCACTGGCACCACTGGGGATGCAGTGCAGTGAGTCCAGAGAGTGTACTGGCACCACTGGGGATGCACTGCAGTGAGTCCACAGAGTGCACTGGCACCACTGAGAATGCACTTCAGTGAGTCCAGAGAGCGCACTGGCACCACTGGGGATGCAGTGCAGTGAGTCCAGAGAGTGAACTAGCACCACTGGGAATGTAGTGCAGTGAATCCAGTGAGTCCACTGGCACCAGTGGGGATGCACTGCAGTGAGTCCATAGAGTGCACTGGCACCACTGGGGATGCAGTGCAGTGAGCCCAGTGAGTGCACTGGCACCACTGGAGATGCAGTACAGTGAGTCCAGTGAATGCACTGGCAACACTGGGGATGCAGTGCAGTGAGTCCAGAGAGTGCACTGGCACCACTGGTGATGCAGTATAGTGAGTCCAGTGAGTGCACTGGCACCACTGGGGATGCAGTGCAGTGAGTCCAGAGAGTGCACTGGCACCACTGGGGATGCACTGCAGTGAGTCCAGAGAGTGCACTGGCACCACTGATGATGCAGTACAGTGAGTCCAGTGAGTGCACTGGCACCACTGGGGATGTAGTGCATTGACTCCAGAGAGTGCACTGGCACCACTTGGGATGCAGTGCAGTGAGTCTAGAGAGTGCACTGGCACCACTGGGGATGCAGTGCAGTGAGTCCAGAGAGTGCATTGGCACCACTGGGGATGCAGTGCAGTGAGTCCAGAGAGTGCACTGGCAGCACTGGGGATGCACTGCAGTGAGTCCACAGAGTGCACTGGTACCACTGGGGATGCAGTGCAGTGAGTCCAGAGAGTGCACTGGCACCACTGGGGATGCACTGCAGTGAGTCCAGAGAGTGCACTGGCACCACTGGGGATGCAGTGCAGTGAGTCCAGAGAGTGCACTGGCACCACTGGGGATGCAGTGCAGTGAGTCCAGAGAGTGCACTGGCACCACTGGGGATGCAGTGCAGTGAGTCCAGAGAGTGCACTGGCACCACTGAGAATGCACTTCAGTGAGTCCAGAGAGTGCACTAGCACCACTGGGGATGCAGTGCAGTGAATCCAGTGAGTGCACTGGCACCACTGGGGATGCAGTGCAGTGAGTCAAGAGAGTGCACTGGCACCACTGGGAATGCAGTACAGTGAGTCCAGAGAGTGCATTGGCACCATTGGAGATGCAGTGCAGTGAGTCCAAAGAGTGCACTGGCACCACTGGGGATGCACAGCAGTGAGTCCAGAGAGTGCATTGGCACCACTGGGGATGCAGTGCAGTGAGTCCAGAGAGTGCACTGGCACCATTGGAGATGCAGTGCAGTGAGTCCAGAGAGTGCACTGGCACCAATGGGGATGCACTTCAGTGAGTCCACAGAGTGCACTGGCTCCACTGGGGATGCAGTGCAGTGAGTCCAGAGAGTGCACTGGCACCATTGGAGATGCAGTGCAGTGAGTCCAGAGAGTGCACTGGCACCACTGGGGATGCAGTGCAGTGAGTCCAGAGAGTGCACTGGCACCACTGGGGATGCAGTGCAGTGAGTCCAGAGAGTGCACTGGCACCACTGGGGATGCACTGCAGTGAGTCCAGAGAGTTCACTGGCACCACTGGGGATGCACTTCAGTGAGTGCAGAGACTGCACTGGCACCACTGGGGATGCAATTCAGTGAGTGCAGAGACTGCACTGGCACCACTGGGGATGCAGTGCAGTGAGTCCAGTGAGTGTACTGGCACCTCTGGGGATGCACTGCAGTGAGTCCAGAGAGTGCATTGGCACCACTTGGGATGCACTGCAGTGAGTCCAGAGAGTGCACTTGCACCACTGGGGATGCAGTGCAGTGAGTCCAGAGAGTGCACTGGCACCACTGGGGATGCAGTGCAGTGAGTCCAGAGAGTGCACTGGCACCAATGGGGATGCACAGCAGTGAGCCCACAGAGTGCACTGGCACCACTGGGGATGCACTGCAGTGAGTCCAGAGAGTGCTCTGGCACCACTGGCGATGCAGTGCAGTGAGTCCAGAGAGTGCACTAGCACCACTGGGGATGCAGTGCAGTCAGTCCAGTGAGTGTACTGGCACCACTGGGGATGCAGTGCAGTGAGTCCAGAGAGTGCACTGGCACCACTGAGAATGCACTTCAGTGAGTCCAGAGAGTGCACTGGCACCACTGGGGATGCACTGCAGTGAGTCCACAGAGTGCACTGGCACCACTGGGGATGCACTGCAGTGAGTCCAGAGAGTGCACTGGCACCACTGGGGATGCACTTCAGTGAGTCCAGAGAGTGCACGGGCTCCACTGGGGATGCACTGCAGTGAGTCCAGAGAGTGCACTGGCACCACTGGGGATGCAGTGCAGTGAGTCCAGAGAGTGCACTGGCACCAATGGGGATGCACAGCAGTGAGCCCACAGAGTGCACTGGCACCACTGGGGATGCAGTACAGTGAGTCCACAGAGTGCACTGGCACCACTGGGGATGCACTGCAGTGAGTCCAGAGAGTGCTCTGGCACCACTGGGGATGCAGTGCAGTGAGTCCAGAGAGTGCACTAGCACCACTGGGGATGCAGTGCAGTCAGTCCAGTGAGTGTACTGGCACCACTGGGGATGCACTGCAGTGAGTCCAGAGAGTGCACTGGCACCACTGAGAATGCACTTCAGTGAGTCCAGAGAGTGCACTGGCACCACTGGGGATGCACTGCAGTGAGTCCACAGAGTGCACTGGCACCACTGGGGATGCAGTGCAGTGAGTCCAGAGAGTGCACTGGCACCACTGGGGATGCACTTCAGTGAGTCCAGAGAGTGCACGGGCTCCACTGGGGATGCACTGCAGTGAGTCCACAGAGTGCACTGGCAGCACTGGGGATGCAGTGCAGTGAGTCCAGAGGGTGCTCTGGCACCACTGGGGATGCAGTGCAGTGAGTCCAGAGAGTGCACTGGCACCACTGGGGATGCACAACAGTGAGTCCAGAGAGTGCACTGGCACCACTGGGGATGCACTGCAGTGAGTCCACAGATTGCACTAGCACCACTGGGGATGCAGTGCAGTGAGTCCAGAGAGTGTACTGGCACCACTGGGGATGCACTGCAGTGAGTCCAGAGAGTGCACTGGCACCACTGAGAATGCACTTCAGTGAGTCCAGAGAGCGCACTGGCACCACTGGGGATGCAGTGCAGTGAGTCCAGAGAGTGAACTAGCACCACTGGGAATGTAGTGCAGTGAATCCAGTGAGTCCACTGGCACCAGTGGGGATGCACTGCAGTGAGTCCATAGAGTGCACTGGCACCACTGGGGATGCAGTGCAGTGAGCCCAGTGAGTGCACTGGCACCACTGGAGATGCAGTACAGTGAGTCCAGTGAATGCACTGGCAACACTGGGGATGCAGTGCAGTGAGTCCAGAGAGTGCACTGGCACCACTGGTGATGCAGTATAGTGAGTCCAGTGAGTGCACTGGCACCACTGGGGATGCAGTGCAGTGAGTCCAGAGAGTGCACTGGCACCACTGGGGATGCACTGCAGTGAGTCCAGAGAGTGCACTGGCACCACTGATGATGCAGTACAGTGAGTCCAGTGAGTGCACTGGCACCACTGGGGATGTAGTGCATTGACTCCAGAGAGTGCACTGGCACCACTTGGGATGCAGTGCAGTGAGTCTAGAGAGTGCACTGGCACCACTGGGGATGCAGTGCAGTGAGTCCAGAGAGTGCATTGGCACCACTGGGGATGCAGTGCAGTGAGTCCAGAGAGTGCACTGGCAGCACTGGGGATGCACTGCAGTGAGTCCACAGAGTGCACTGGTACCACTGGGGATGCAGTGCAGTGAGTCCAGAGAGTGCACTGGCACCACTGGGGATGCACTGCAGTGAGTCCAGAGAGTGCACTGGCACCACTGGGGATGCAGTGCAGTGAGTCCAGAGAGTGCACTGGCACCACTGGGGATGCAGTGCAGTGAGTCCAGAGAGTGCACTGGCACCACTGGGGATGCAGTGCAGTGAGTCCAGAGAGTGCACTGGCACCACTGAGAATGCACTTCAGTGAGTCCAGAGAGTGCACTAGCACCACTGGGGATGCAGTGCAGTGAATCCAGTGAGTGCACTGGCACCACTGGGGATGCAGTGCAGTGAGTCAAGAGAGTGCACTGGCACCACTGGGAATGCAGTACAGTGAGTCCAGAGAGTGCATTGGCACCATTGGAGATGCAGTGCAGTGAGTCCAAAGAGTGCACTGGCACCACTGGGGATGCACAGCAGTGAGTCCAGAGAGTGCATTGGCACCACTGGGGATGCAGTGCAGTGAGTCCAGAGAGTGCACTGGCACCATTGGAGATGCAGTGCAGTGAGTCCAGAGAGTGCACTGGCACCAATGGGGATGCACTTCAGTGAGTCCACAGAGTGCACTGGCTCCACTGGGGATGCAGTGCAGTGAGTCCAGAGAGTGCACTGGCACCATTGGAGATGCAGTGCAGTGAGTCCAGAGAGTGCACTGGCACCACTGGGGATGCAGTGCAGTGAGTCCAGAGAGTGCACTGGCACCACTGGGGATGCAGTGCAGTGAGTCCAGAGAGTGCACTGGCACCACTGGGGATGCACTGCAGTGAGTCCAGAGAGTTCACTGGCACCACTGGGGATGCACTTCAGTGAGTGCAGAGACTGCACTGGCACCACTGGGGATGCACTTCAGTGAGTGCAGAGACTGCACTGGCACCACTGGGGATGCAGTGCAGTGAGTCCAGTGAGTGTACTGGCACCTCTGGGGATGCACTGCAGTGAGTCCAGAGAGTGCATTGGCACCACTTGGGATGCACTGCAGTGAGTCCAGAGAGTGCACTTGCACCACTGGGGATGCAGTGCAGTGAGTCCAGAGAGTGCACTGGCACCACTGGGGATGCAGTGCAGTGAGTCCAGAGAGTGCACTGGCACCAATGGGGATGCACAGCAGTGAGCCCACAGAGTGCACTGGCACCACTGGGGATGCACTGCAGTGAGTCCAGAGAGTGCTCTGGCACCACTGGCGATGCAGTGCAGTGAGTCCAGAGAGTGCACCAGCACCACTGGGGATGCAGTGCAGTCAGTCCAGTGAGTGTACTGGCACCACTGGGGATGCAGTGCAGTGAGTCCAGAGAGTGCACTGGCACCACTGAGAATGCACTTCAGTGAGTCCAGAGAGTGCACTGGCACCACTGGGGATGCACTGCAGTGAGTCCACAGAGTGCACTGGCACCACTGGGGATGCACTGCAGTGAGTCCAGAGAGTGCACTGGCACCACTGGGGATGCACTTCAGTGAGTCCAGAGAGTGCACGGGCTCCACTGGGGATGCACTGCAGTGAGTCCAGAGAGTGCACTGGCACCACTGGGGATGCAGTGCAGTGAGTCCAGAGAGTGCACTGGCACCAATGGGGATGCACAGCAGTGAGCCCACAGAGTGCACTGGCACCACTGGGGATGCAGTACAGTGAGTCCACAGAGTGCACTGGCACCACTGGGGATGCACTGCAGTGAGTCCAGAGAGTGCTCTGGCACCACTGGGGATGCAGTGCAGTGAGTCCAGAGAGTGCACTAGCACCACTGGGGATGCAGTGCAGTCAGTCCAGTGAGTGTACTGGCACCACTGGGGATGCACTGCAGTGAGTCCAGAGAGTGCACTGGCACCACTGAGAATGCACTTCAGTGAGTCCAGAGAGTGCACTGGCACCACTGGGGATGCACTGCAGTGAGTCCACAGAGTGCACTGGCACCACTGGGGATGCAGTGCAGTGAGTCCAGAGAGTGCACTGGCACCACTGGGGATGCACTTCAGTGAGTCCAGAGAGTGCACGGGCTCCACTGGGGATGCACTGCAGTGAGTCCACAGAGTGCACTGGCACCACTGGGGATGCAGTGCAGTGAGTCCAGAGAGTGCACTGGCTCCACTGGGGATGCAGTGCAGTGAGTCCAGAGAGTGCACTGGCACCACTGGGTATGCAGTGCAGTGAGTCCAGAGAGTGCACTGGCAAAACTGGGGATGCACTGCAGTGAGTCCAGAGAGTGCACTGGCACCACTGGGGATGCAGTGCAGTGAGTCCAGAGTGTGCACTGGCACCACTGGGAATGCAGTGCAGTGAGTCCAGAGATCGCACTGGCACCACGGGGGATGCACTTCAGTGAGTCCAGAGAGTGCACTGGCACCACTGGGGATGCACTGCAGTGAGTCCAGAGAGTGCACTGGCACCACTGGGGATGCACTGCAGTGAGTCCAGAGAGTGCACTGGCACCACTGGGGATGCAGTGCAGTGAGTCCAGAGAGTGCACTGGCACCAGAGGGAATGCACTGCAGTGAGTCCAGTGAGTGCACTGGCACCACTGGGGATGCAGTGCAGTGAGTGCAGGGAGTGCACTGGCACCACTGGGGATGCAGTGCAGTGAGTCCAGAGAGTGCAGTGGCACCACTGGGGATGCAGTGCAGTCACTCCAGAGAGTGCACAGGCAGCACTGGCGATGCAGTGCAGTGAGTCCAGAGAGTGCTCTGGCACCACTGGGGATGCAGAGCAGTGAGTCCAGAGAGTGCACTGGCACCACTGGGGATGCAGTGCAGTGAGTCCAGAGAGTGCACTGGCACCACTGGTGATGCACTGCAGTTACTCCAGAGAGTGCACTGGCACCACTGGGGATGCGGTACGGTGAGTCCAGAGAGTGCACTGGACCACTGGTGATGCACTGCAGTGAGTCCAGAGAGTGCACTGGCACCACTGAGAATGCCTTTCAGTGAGTCCAGAGAGTGCACTGGCACCACTGGGGATGCACTGCAGTGAGTCCACAGATTGCACTAGCACCACTGGGGATGCAGTGCAGTGAGTCCAGAGAGTGTACTGGCACCACTGGGGATGCACTGCAGTGAGTCCAGAGAGTGCACTGGCACCACTGAGAATGCACTTCAGTGAGTCCAGAGAGCGCACTGGCACCACTGGGGATGCACTGCAGTGAGTCCAGAGAGTGCACTGGCACCACTGAGAATGCACTTCAGTGAGTCCAAAGAGTGCACTGGCACCACTGGGGATGCACTGCAGTGAGTCCAGAGAGTGAACTAGCACCACTGGGAATGTAGTGCAGTGAATCCAGTGAGTCCACTGGCACCAGTGGGGATGCACTGCAGTGAGTCCAGAGAGTGCACTGGCACCACTGGGGATGCAGTGCAGTGAGCCCAGTGAGTGCACTGGCACCACTGGAGATGCAGTACAGTGAGTCCAGAGAGTGCACTGGCACCACTGGGGATGCACTGCAGTGAGTCCAGAGAGTGCACTGGCACCACTGATGATGCAGTACAGTGAGTCCAGTGAGTGCACTGGCACCACTGGGGATGTAGTGCAGTGACTCGAGA
Organism: Anser brachyrhynchus; assembly: GCF_964034855.1. Taxonomy (NCBI): domain Eukaryota; kingdom Metazoa; phylum Chordata; class Aves; order Anseriformes; family Anatidae; genus Anser; species Anser brachyrhynchus. The sequence goes on along the minus strand of NW_027663491.1, from coordinate 231,628 downwards.
GAGTGCACTGGCACCACTGGGGATGCAGTGCATTGACTCCAGAGAGTGCACTGGCACCACTTGGGATGCAGTGCAGTGAGTCCAGAGAGTGCACTGGCACCACTGGGGATGCAGTGCAGTGAGTCCAGAGAGTGCATTGGCACCACTGGGGATGCAGTGCAGTGAGTCCAGAGAGTGCACTGGCAGCACTGGGGATGCACTGCAGTGAGTCCACAGAGTGCACTGGTACCACTGGGGATGCAGTGCAGTGAGTCCAGAGAGTGCACTGGCACCACTGGGGATGCACTGCAGTGAGTCCAGAGAGTGCACTGGCACCACTGGGGATGCAGTGCAGTGAGTCCAGAGAGTGCACTGGCACCACTGGGGATGCAGTGCAGTGAGTCCAGAGAGTGCACTGGCACCACTGAGAATGCACTTCAGTGAGTCCAGAGAGTGCACTAGCACCACTGGGGATGCAGTGCAGTGAATCCAGTGAGTGCACTGGCACCACTGGGGATGCAGTGCAGTGAGTCCAGAGAGTGCACTGGCACCACTGGGGATGCAGTACAGTGAGTCCAGAGAGTGCATTGGCACCATTGGAGATGCAGTGCAGTGAGTCCAGAGAGTGCACTGGCACCACTGGGGATGCACAGCAGTGAGTCCAGAGAGTGCATTGGCACCACTGGGGATGCAGTGCAGTGAGTCCAGAGAGTGCACTGGCACCATTGGAGATGCAGTGCAGTGAGTCCAGAGAGTGCACTGGCACCAATGGGGATGCACTTCAGTGAGTCCACAGAGTGCACTGGCTCCACTGGGGATGCAGTGCAGTGAGTCCAGAGAGTGCACTGGCACCATTGGAGATGCAGTGCAGTGAGTCCAGAGAGTGCACTGGCACCACTGGGGATGCAGTGCAGTGAGTCCAGAGAGTGCACTGGCACCACTGGGGATGCAGTGCAGTGAGTCCAGAGAGTGCACTGGCACCACTGGGGATGCACTGCAGTGAGTCCAGAGAGTTCACTGGCACCACTGGGGATGCACTTCAGTGAGTGCAGAGACTGCACTGGCACCACTGGGGATGCAATTCAGTGAGTGCAGAGACTGCACTGGCACCACTGGGGATGCAGTGCAGTGAGTCCAGTGAGTGTACTGGCACCACTGGGGATGCACTGCAGTGAGTCCAGAGAGTGCATTGGCACCACTTGGGATGCACTGCAGTGAGTCCAGAGAGTGCACTTGCACCACTGGGGATGCAGTGCAGTGAGTCCAGAGAGTGCACTGGCACCACTGGGGATGCAGTGCAGTGAGTCCAGAGAGTGCACTGGCACCAATGGGGATGCACAGCAGTGAGCCCACAGAGTGCACTGGCACCACTGGGGATGCAGTACAGTGAGTCCAGAGAGTGCACTGGCACCACTGGGGATGCACTGCAGTGAGTCCAGAGAGTGCTCTGGCACCACTGGCGATGCAGTGCAGTGAGTCCAGAGAGTGCACTAGCACCACTGGGGATGCAGTGCAGTCAGTCCAGTGAGTGTACTGGCACCACTGGGGATGCACTGCAGTGAGTCCAGAGAGTGCACTGGCACCACTGAGAATGCACTTCAGTGAGTCCAGAGAGTGCACTGGCACCACTGGGGATGCAGTACAGTGAGTCCACAGAGTGCACTGGCACCACTGGGGATGCAGTGCAGTGAGTCCAGAGAGTGCACTGGCACCACTGGGGATGCACTTCAGTGAGTCCAGAGAGTGCACGGGCTCCACTGGGGATGCACTGCAGTGAGTCCAGAGAGTGCACTGGCACCAATGGGGATGCACAGCAGTGAGCCCACAGAGTGCACTGGCACCACTGGGGATGCAGTACAGTGAGTCCACAGAGTGCACTGGCACCACTGGGGATGCACTGCAGTGAGTTCAGAGAGTGCACTTGCACCACTGGGGATGGGTTTCAAGCCAACTGCATTAACCGCTCATGCTTCTTTCTTATGAGACGTTAGTAAACCAATTACATAACCTTGTCAAGACTAAATCACAGGTAAAAATCCTGTACATCTCATGTGGCCAACCACTCCCAACTAGGATTCCAAGAACCAGGATGTTCTGTGAAAATAGGGCTAGTGCTATTAGAGGGGTGATTATTAGTGTAAGCCCTAAGCTGTCTTTAATGGAGAAGTATGGGTGGAATGGGATTTTGTCGCAGTCTGATACGATTCCTAGTGGGTTATTTGAGCCTGATTCGTGTAGGAAGGTTAGGTGGACTAGGGTGATTCCTGCAATTAGGAAGGGCAGTAGGAAGTGGATGGCGAAGAATCGGGTTAAGGTTGGATTGTCTACTGAGAATCCTCCTCAGGCTCATTCTACTAGAGTTTGCCCAATGTACGGGATGGCTGAGAATAGGTTGGTGATTACGGTGGCCCCTCAGAATGACATTTGTCCTCATGGTAGGACATACCCTACGAAGGCAGTTGCTATTAGGGTGAGTAGGAGGATTACTCCTGTGTTTCAGGTTTCTTTGTATAGGTAGGAGCCGTAGTAGAGGCCTCGTCCGATGTGTAAGTAGATGCAGATAAAGAAGAGCGAAGCACCGTTGGCGTGGAGGTTGCGGATGAGCCATCCGTACTGGACGTCTCGGCATGTGTGAGCTACTGAGGAGAAGGCGAGTGAAGTGTCTGCGGTGTAGTGTATGGCTAGTAGCAGGCCTGTTAGGATTTGTGTGGCTAAGCAGATGGCTAGAAGGGAGCCGAAGTTTCATCAGGCAGAGATGTTGGAGGGGGCGGGTAGGTCGATTAGGGAAAGTTCCTCTGTGAAAGGAACTCGGCAAATTAATAAGGCCCGACTGTTTACCAAAAACATAGCCTTCAGCAAATTAAACAAGTATTGAAGGTGATGCCTGCCCGGTGACTTAGGTTTAACGGCCGCGGTATCCTAACCGTGCAAAGGTAGCGCAATCAATTGTCCCATAAATCGAGACTTGTATGAATGGCTAAACGAGGTCTTAACTGTCTCTCACAGATAATCAGTGAAATTGATCTCCCCGTGCAAAAGCGGGGATGTGAACATAAGACGAGAAGACCCTGTGGAACTTAAAAATCAATGACCACCGCGAATCCTCAATCAACCCCACTGGGGCCACTACCATCGCAGAGCCTGGTCGATATTTTTCGGTTGGGGCGACCTTGGAGGAGAACAAATCCTCCAAAAACAAGACCATACCTCTTTACCTAGAGCTACCCCTCAAAGTGCTAACAGTGACCAGACCCAATATAATTGATTAATGGACCAAGCTACCCCAGGGATAACAGCGCAATCCCCCTCAAGAGCCCATATCGACAGGGGGGTTTACGACCTCGATGTTGGATCAGGACATCCTAATGGTGCAGCCGCTATTAAGGGTTCGTTTGTTCAACGATTAACAGTCCTACGTGATCTGAGTTCAGACCGGAGCAATCCAGGTCGGTTTCTATCTATGACACACTCTCCCCAGTACGAAAGGACCGGGAAAGTGGGGCCAATACCACAAGCACGCCCCCCCCCCTCTAAGCAGTGAAACCAACTAAACCGTGAAGAGGGCCTTCCCCCACCACTTTCAGTCCTAGAAAAGGACCAGCTAGAGTGGCAGAGCCCGGCAAGTGCAGAAGGCTTAAGCCCTTTCCCCAGAGGTTCAAATCCTCTCCCTAGCTTCACCCATGATTCAAATAACAACACTAAGCTGCCTCATTATATCCCTCCTATACATCATCCCAATCCTGATTGCCGTAGCCTTCCTAACCCTAGTAGAACGGAAAATCCTAAGCTACATACAATCCCGCAAAGGCCCTAACGTTGTCGGGCCTTTTGGCCTACTTCAACCATTTGCGGACGGACTGAAACTATTTACCAAAGAGCCCATCCGACCCTCTACCTCTTCCCCACTTCTATTCATTCTGATACCAATACTAGCCCTTGTCCTAGCCCTCACCACTTGAGCACCACTACCACTCCCATTTCCCCTAGCAGATCTAAACCTCGGAGTTCTCTTCCTAATAGCCATGTCAAGCCTAGCCGTCTACTCAGTCCTATGATCAGGCTGAGCCTCGAACTCAAAATACGCACTAATCGGAGCCCTACGGGCAGTAGCACAGACCATTTCATACGAAGTGACACTGGCCATAATCCTGCTATCAATAATCATACTAAGCGGAAGCTACACACTCAGCTCCTTTGCCGTCGCACAGGAGCCTCTATACTTCATTTTCTCCTCATGACCCCTAGCAATAATATGATACGTATCCACCCTAGCAGAGACAAACCGAGCTCCTTTTGACCTCACAGAGGGTGAATCTGAGCTAGTCTCAGGGTTTAACGTTGAATACGCCGCAGGACCCTTCGCCTTATTCTTCCTAGCTGAATATGCGAACATTATGCTAATAAATACACTTACAGCCATCATATTCCTAAACCCAAGCGCCCTAGGGCCACCCACAGAACTATTCCCCGTCATCCTAGCCACAAAAGTCCTCCTACTATCTTCTGGTTTCTTATGGGTCCGAGCTTCATACCCACGATTCCGATATGACCAACTAATGCACCTACTATGAAAAAACTTCCTACCCCTCACACTAGCTCTGTGCCTCTGACACATCAGCATACCTATCTGCTATGCAGGCCTACCTCCTTACATAAGGAAATGTGCCTGAACTACAAAGGGTCACTATGATAAAGTGAACATAGAGGTATAACAGCCCTCTCATTTCCTGTTGACCTTAGAAAAGTAGGAATTGAACCCACACAAGAGAAATCAAAATTCTCCATACTTCCCTTATATTATTTTCTAGTAGAGTCAGCTAATCAAGCTATCGGGCCCATACCCCGAAAATGATGGTTTAACCCCCTCCTCTACTAATGAACCCTTACGCGACCCCAATCATAACCTTCAGCCTCATCTTGGGCACCACAATCACAATTTCCAGCAACCACTGAGTTCTGGCCTGGACAGGACTGGAGATCAACGCACTAGCCATCATTCCCCTAATTGCCAAATCCCACCACCCACGAGCAGTAGAAGCCGCAACGAAATACTTCCTAACCCAAGCAGCTGCTTCCGCCCTGGTCCTATTCTCTAGCATAACCAATGCCTGAGTCACCGGCCAATGAGACATCACACAAATAAACCACCCAACCTCCTGTCTACTACTGACAGCAGCAATCGCTATTAAACTGGGCCTAGTGCCATTTCACTTCTGATTCCCAGAAGTACTACAAGGATCGCCACTAATAACAGCCCTGCTACTCTCGACCCTCATAAAATTCCCCCCACTAACCCTGCTCCTACTAACATCCAAATCCCTCGACCCAGCTCTACTCACCGCCATGGCCCTAGCCTCAACAGCACTAGGAGGCTGAATAGGACTGAACCAAACACAAACACGCAAAATCCTAGCCTTCTCGTCCATCTCCCACTTAGGCTGAATCGCCATCATCCTAGTTTACAGCCCCAAATTGGCCTTACTTACCTTCTACCTATACACAATCATAACATCAGCCGTATTCCTAGCCCTTAACAAAATCAAAGCCCTTAACCTATCCATGATCACAACCTCATGAACAAAAACCCCAGTGCTAAACGCCACCCTAATACTAGTACTTTTATCCCTAGCAGGCCTCCCCCCATTAACAGGCTTTATACCAAAGTGACTTATCATCCAAGAACTAACTAAACAGGAAATAACACCAGCAGCCATGGCAATTGCCATGCTATCACTGCTCAGCCTCTTCTTCTACCTACGCCTCGCATACCACTCAACAATTACCCTTCCCCCCAACTCCTCTAACCACATAAAACAATGATACACTAGCAAAGCCCCAAGCACACCTACTGCGGTCCTTGCCTCACTATCAATCCTCTTACTTCCCCTGTCCCCAATAATACATGCCATTGTCTAGAAACTTAGGATAACACCCCAAACCGAAGGCCTTCAAAGCCTTAAATAAGAGTTAAACCCTCTTAGTTTCTGCACATTAAGACTTACAGAATATTAACCTGTATCTTCTGAATGCAAGTCAGACGCTTTAATTAAGCTAAAGCCTCCCTAGACAGATGGGCTTCGATCCCACAAAACTCTAGTTAACAGCTAAATGCCTAAACCAATTGGCTTCTGCCTACAAAGACCCTGACGCACCCTAGTGCGCATCGATGAGCTTGCAACTCAACATGAATTTCACTACAGAGCCGATAAGAAGAGGAATTAAACCTCTGTAAAAAGGACTACAGCCTAACGCTTCAACACTCAGCCATCTTACCCGTCACCTTCATCAACCGATGACTATTTTCCACTAACCATAAGGATATTGGCACCCTGTACCTCATCTTCGGGGCATGAGCAGGAATAGTCGGCACCGCACTCAGCCTATTAATCCGCGCAGAACTAGGACAACCAGGAACTCTCCTAGGCGACGACCAAATTTACAATGTAATCGTTACCGCTCACGCCTTTGTAATAATCTTCTTTATAGTCATACCCATCATGATCGGAGGATTCGGCAACTGATTAGTCCCCCTCATAATCGGTGCCCCCGACATAGCATTCCCGCGAATAAACAACATAAGCTTTTGACTCCTCCCCCCATCATTCCTCCTCCTACTAGCCTCATCCACTGTAGAAGCTGGCGCCGGCACAGGCTGAACTGTCTACCCTCCCCTAGCAGGTAACCTTGCCCACGCCGGAGCTTCAGTAGACCTGGCTATCTTCTCACTCCACTTAGCCGGTATCTCCTCCATCCTTGGGGCCATCAACTTTATCACCACAGCCATCAACATAAAACCCCCCGCACTCTCACAATACCAAACCCCACTATTTGTCTGATCCGTACTAATTACCGCCATCCTACTCCTTCTATCACTCCCCGTACTCGCCGCCGGTATTACAATATTACTAACTGATCGAAACCTAAACACCACATTCTTCGACCCCGCTGGAGGAGGAGACCCAATCCTGTACCAACACCTATTCTGATTCTTCGGACACCCAGAAGTCTATATTCTGATCCTACCGGGGTTTGGAATCATCTCACACGTAGTCACGTACTACTCAGGCAAAAAGGAGCCCTTCGGCTACATGGGAATAGTCTGAGCCATACTATCCATCGGCTTCCTAGGATTCATCGTCTGAGCTCACCACATGTTTACAGTAGGAATAGACGTTGATACCCGAGCCTACTTTACATCAGCCACTATAATCATTGCCATCCCTACCGGAATCAAAGTATTTAGCTGACTAGCCACCCTGCACGGAGGAACAATCAAATGAGACCCCCCCAATACTATGAGCTCTAGGATTTATCTTCCTATTTACCATCGGAGGATTAACAGGAATCGTTCTTGCAAACTCTTCCCTAGACATCGCCCTGCACGACACGTACTACGTAGTTGCCCACTTCCACTACGTCCTATCCATAGGCGCCGTCTTTGCCATTCTAGCAGGATTTACTCACTGATTCCCACTACTCACTGGGTTTACCCTACACCAAACATGAGCAAAAGCCCACTTCGGGGTAATATTTACAGGAGTAAACCTAACGTTCTTCCCCCAGCACTTCCTAGGCCTAGCAGGAATACCCCGACGATACTCGGACTATCCCGACGCCTACACACTATGAAACACCATTTCCTCCATCGGCTCCCTAATCTCAATAGTAGCCGTAATCATACTAATATTCATCATCTGAGAAGCCTTTTCGGCCAAACGAAAAGTCCTACAACCAGAACTAACTACCACAAACGTTGAATGAATCCACGGCTGCCCTCCCCCATACCATACTTTCGAGGAACCGGCCTTCGTCCAAGTACAAGAAAGGAAGGAATCGAACCCTCACATGCTGGTTTCAAGCCAACTGCATTCACCGCTCATGCTTCTTTCTTATGAGACGTTAGTAAACCAATTACATAGCCTTGTCAAGACTAAATCACAGGTAAAAATCCTGTACATCTCATGTGGCCAACCACTCCCAACTAGGATTCCAAGACGCCTCATCACCCATCATAGAAGAACTCGTTGAATTCCACGACCACGCCCTAATCGTTGCCCTAGCTATCTGCAGCCTAGTTCTCTACCTTTTAGCCCACATACTAACAGAAAAACTCTCGTCCAATGCTGTAGACGCCCAAGAAGTAGAGCTGATCTGGACAATCCTACCTGCTATCGTCCTGGTACTCCTCGCCCTCCCATCCCTACAAATCCTCTACATAATGGACAAAATCGATGAACCAGACCTCACCCTAAAAGCCATCGGCCACCAATGATACTGAAGCTACGAATACACAGACCTCAAAGACCTATCATTCGACTCCTACATAGTGCCCACCCCAGACTTACCCAACGGCCACTTCCGACTGCTAGAAGTTGACCACCGCGTAGTTATCCCAATAGAATCCCCCATCCGCGTGATCATTACTGCAGGAGACGTACTCCACTCCTGAGCAGTCCCAACGCTCGGAGTTAAAACAGACGCAATCCCAGGCCGACTAAACCAAACTTCATTCATTACCACCCGGCCTGGGATTTTTTACGGACAATGCTCAGAAATTTGCGGGGCTAATCACAGCTACATACCCATTGTAGTAGAATCAACCCCACTCCCACATTTCGAGGCCTGATCGTCCCTTCTATCATCATCCTAATCATTAAGAAGCTATGCAACAGCACTCGCCTTTTAAGCTAGCCAAAGAGGGACTTCCCCCTCCTTAATGATATGCCACAGCTTAACCCCGCACCATGATTTTCAATCATAATTATAACCTGATTAACCCTAGCACTCCTCATCCAACCAAAACTACTAGCCTTCACCACAACCAACCCCCCATCAAATAAGACCTCCCTCACTACCAAACCCACACCATGATCCTGACCATGAACCTAAGCTTCTTTGACCAATTTTCCAGCCCCAATCTATTCGGCATCCCCTTAATCCTACTATCCCTACTCTTCCCAGCCCTACTATTCCCGTCCCCAAACAACCGATGAATCAACAACCGCCTTTCTACTATCCAAACATGACTCCTTCACCTAATCACAAAACAACTAATAGTCCCACTCAACAAAAATGGCCACAAATGAGCCATAATATTTACATCCCTAATAATCATACTTCTTACAATCAACCTTCTAGGCCTCCTTCCATATACATTCACCCCAACCACCCAACTATCTATGAACATAGCCCTAGCCTTCCCACTATGGCTCGCCACACTACTAACAGGCCTACGAAACCAACCATCAGCCTCTTTAGCCCACCTATTACCCGAAGGTACCCCTACACCCCTAATCCCCGCACTAATCCTGATCGAAACAACCAGCCTACTAATCCGCCCCCTAGCCCTCGGAGTCCGCCTTACAGCCAACCTTACAGCAGGACACTTACTCATCCAACTCATCTCTACAGCCTCCATTGCATTAATACCCACCCTTCCTGCAGTATCCATCCTAACAATAATCATCCTACTACTCCTAACCATCCTAGAAGTAGCAGTAGCCATAATCCAGGCCTACGTCTTCGTGCTCCTTCTAAGCCTATACTTACAAGAAAACATCTAATGGCACACCAAGCACACTCATACCACATAGTTGACCCAAGCCCTTGACCAATCTTCGGGGCAGCCGCCGCCCTACTCACAACCTCAGGATTAATCATGTGATTCCACTACAACTCATCCATACTACTAACCCTAGGCCTCATCTCAATACTCCTAGTAATACTCCAATGATGACGAGACATTGTACGAGAAAGCACCTTCCAAGGCCATCACACTCCCACAGTCCAAAAAGGCCTACGATACGGCATAATCCTTTTCATCACATCCGAAGCATTCTTCTTCTTAGGGTTCTTCTGAGCGTTCTTCCACTCGAGCCTGGCCCCAACCCCAGAACTAGGAGGCCAATGACCCCCAACAGGAATTAAACCACTCAACCCGATAGAAGTCCCCCTACTAAACACAGCCATCCTACTAGCCTCAGGCGTTACCGTAACGTGAGCCCATCACAGCATCACAGAAGGAAACCGAAAACACGCCATCCACGCCCTAACCCTAACGATCCTCCTGGGATTCTACTTCACAGCCCTACAAGCAATAGAATACCACGAAGCCCCATTCTCAATCGCCGATAGCGTCTACGGATCTACCTTCTTCGTTGCCACTGGATTCCACGGACTCCACGTAATCATTGGATCCTCCTTCCTGACCGTCTGCCTCTTCCGACTGATCAAGTTCCACTTTACATCAGACCACCACTTCGGATTCGAGGCAGCAGCCTGATACTGACACTTCGTAGACATCATCTGACTATTCCTCTACATAACCATCTACTGATGAGGATCTTGCTCTTCTAGTATATTAATTACAATTGACTTCCAATCTCTAGAATCTGGTATAAACCCAGAGGAGAGCAATGAACGCACTCATGTTCATATTCGCCCTATCATCAATCCTAAGCGCCGCCCTAACCGCATTAAACTTCTGACTCGCCCAAATAAACCCCGACTCAGAGAAACTCTCACCGTACGAATGTGGATTCGACCCACTTGGATCTGCTCGATTACCATTCTCAGTCCGATTCTTCCTCAGTAGCCATCCTGTTCGTCCTATTCGACCTAGAAATCGCCCTCCTACTCCCCCTGCCATGAGCCGTCCAACTCCAATCCCCCCTAATGACCCTCACCTGAACTGTAGTGATCCTCCTTCTCCTAACACTCGGACTGGCCTACGAGTGAATTCAAGGGGGCCTAGAATGAGCAGAATAACAGAAAGTTAGTCTAACCAAAAAGATAGCTGGTTTCGACCCAGCAGATTACAGCCAACCCTGTAACTTTCTTATGTCGCCCCTACATTTAAGCTTCTACTCAGCCTTCATTTTCAGCGGACTAGGACTAGCCTTCCACCGAACCCACCTAGTATCCGCCCTACTATGCCTTGAAAGCATAATATTATCGATATTCGTAGGCCTATCAATATGATCCATCGAAAACCAAGTCTCCTCATTCACCATGGTACCAATTCTCATGCTAACCTTCTCAGCGTGTGAGGCGGGCACAGGCCTGGCCATCCTAGTAGCCTCCACCCGCACACATGGCTCCGACCATCTACACAACCTAAACCTCCTGCAATGCTAAAAATCATCCTACCCACAATCATACTTCTTCCAACAGCCCTGCTGTCTCCACCAAAATTTCTATGGACTAACACCACCTTATACAGCCTCCTAATCGCTGCCCTAAGCCTACAGTGATTAATCCCAACCTACTACCCCTACAAATTTTTATCCAACTGAACAGGAATTGACCAAATCTCATCCCCCCTCCTAGTACTATCCTGCTGACTACTCCCACTCATAATCATAGCAAGCCAAAACCACCTGCAACAAGAACCCCTACAACGCAAACGAATCTTTATCTCAACCTTAGTCGCAGTCCAGCCATTCATCCTACTAGCCTTTTCCACCACAGAACTAGCACTATTTTACATCTCATTTGAAGCAACCCTCATTCCCACCCTAATCTTAATCACCCGATGGGGGAACCAACCAGAACGCCTAAGCGCTGGCATCTACCTGCTATTCTACACGCCAGTAAGCTCTCTACCCCTGCTAATCACAATCATACACCTATACGTGAAAATTGGCACCCTGCACCTGCCAACCCTACAACTAACCCACCCAACCCTATCCACCTCATGGACAGGAATACTATCAGGTCTAGCACTGCTCATAGCATTCATAGTAAAAGCCCCACTATACGGCCTACACCTCTGACTGCCAAAAGCCCACGTAGAAGCACCCATCGCAGGCTCAATACTCCTCGCCGCCCTACTACTAAAGCTAGGAGGATACGGAATTATACGAGTCACTCTATTTATGGGCCCACTGTCCAACCTCCTGCACTACCCCTTCCTAACCCTGGCCCTATGAGGCGCCCTAATGACTAGCTCAATCTGCCTACGACAGACAGACCTAAAATCACTAATCGCTTATTCATCCGTTAGCCACATAGGCCTAGTTATCGCCGCAGGAATAATCCAAACCCACTGATCATTCTCAGGGGCAATGATGCTAATAATTTCCCATGGACTAACTTCCTCCATACTATTCTGCCTAGCCAACACAAACTATGAACGTACGCACAGCCGAATTCTACTACTCACACGAGGCCTACAACCTCTCCTACCACTCATAGCTACCTGATGATTGCTGGCCAATCTAACAAACATAGCCTTACCCCCAACAACAAACCTCATAGCAGAGCTAACCATTATAATCACCTTATTCAACTGATCTGCCTTCACGATCATCCTAACAGGAATCGCAACCCTACTAACCGCCTCCTACACCTTATTCATACTACTAATGACCCAACGAGGCTCAATCCCCTCCCACATCACATCTATGCAAAACTCAACCACGCGAGAACACCTGCTCATAACACTCCACATTATCCCAATATTCCTCCTAATCCTCAAACCCGAACTGATCTCCGGAATCCCCTCATGCAAGTATAGTTTAAACCAAACATTAGACTGTGATTCTAAGAATAGAAGTTCAAACCTTCTTACCTGCCGAGGGGAGGGTTTAACCAACAAGAGCTGCTAACTCTTACATCTGAGCCTAAAACCTCAGCCCCCTTACTTTTAAAGGATAACAGCAATCCACTGGTCTTAGGAACCACCCATCTTGGTGCAAATCCAAGTAAAAGTAGTGAACCCCACACTACTAATCAACTCCCTCACACTACTCACGCTGACAATCCTCCTAACCCCAATCATCCTGCCATTTCTATTTAAAAACTTTAAAAACACCCCACAAGCCACCACCCGCGCTGTTAAAACCGCATTCCTAATTAGCCTAGCCCCTACAACCGCATTCATCTACTCGGGAGTAGAATCTGTCACCTGCCACTGGGAGTGAAAATTCATTATAAACTTTAAAATCCCCCTGAGCCTAAAAATAGACCAATACTCAATAACATTTCTTCCAATCGCCCTATTTGTAACATGATCAATCCTACAATTCGCCATATGATACATGGCCTCAGAGCCATACGTAACAAAATTTTTCACCTACCTACTGACATTCCTAGTCGCCATACTCCTCCTAACAACCGCAAACAACATATTCCTCCTATTCGTAGGCTGGGAAGGAGTACGAATCATGTCCTTCCTTCTCATCGGCTGATGACAAGGCCGAGCAGATGCCAACACCGCCGCCCTACGAGCCGTAATCTACAACCGAATCGGAGACATCGGACTGATCCTGAGCATAGCATGACTAGCTTCAACATTCAACACCTGAGAGATCCAACAAGCCGTACACCCCCACCAAACCCCAATCCTCCCCCTCATAGGATTAATCCTCGCAGCCGCAGGAAAATCCGCCCAATTTGGACTCCACCCATGACTGCCCGCAGCAATAGAAGGCCCCACCCCAGTATCAGCCCTACTGCACTCCAGTACCATAGTAGTAGCCGGAATCTTCCTGCTCATCCGCATGCACCCCCTGCTAGCCACCAACCAGACAGCCCTAACTGCCTGCCTATGCCTAGGTGCTCTATCAACCCTATTCGCTGCCACATGCGCCCTAACCCAAAATGACATCAAAAAAATCATTGCTTTCTCAACATCCAGCCAACTAGGACTAATAATAGTCACTATCGGACTAAACCTCCCACAACTAGCCTTCCTACACATCTCAACCCATGCCTTCTTTAAAGCCATACTATTCCTATGCTCAGGGTCTATCATCCACAACCTAAACGGAGAACAAGATATCCGAAAGATAGGAGGCCTACAGAAAATACTCCCAGTCACTACTTCCTGCCTAACCATCGGAAACCTGGCGCTGATAGGAACCCCATTCCTAGCCGGATTCTACTCAAAAGACCTCATCATCGAAAGCTTAAACACATCATACCTAAATACTTGAGCCCTACTCCTAACCCTTATAGCCACAGCATTCACCGCAACCTACAGCATCCGCATAACCATCCTAGTCCAAGCTGGACAAACCCGAATCCCCCCAATAGTATCAATAAACGAAAACAACCCACTAATCACCGCCCCCCTAACCCGACTCGCCCTAGGCAGCATTACAGCAGGAATAATCATTACCTCTTTCATCACACCAACCAAAACCCCCCCAATAACCATACCCCTTATCACCAAAACCGCTGCCATCCTCATAACAATCCTAGGAATCATCCTAGGCCCCTCATGTACAGGGCCACACCCCTCTAACGGCGCAAGCTTACATAGAAACATTATTAACAGACCTAGACAGATACAAAAACCCCTACAAGACCACGTATTAACTAACCCTGTTAACCCGACTCAGGAGCGCCTATAAGAGCGATTAAAATCTGTGAAAGGAACTCGGCAAATTAATAAGGCCCGACTGTTTACCAAAAACATAGCCTTCAGCAAATTAAACAAGTATTGAAGGTGATGCCTGCCCGGTGACTTAGGTTTAACGGCCGCGGTATCCTAACCGTGCAAAGGTAGCGCAATCAATTGTCCCATAAATCGAGACTTGTATGAATGGCTAAACGAGGTCTTAACTGTCTCTCACAGATAATCAGTGAAATTGATCTCCCCGTGCAAAAGCGGGGATGTGAACATAAGACGAGAAGACCCTGTGGAACTTAAAAATCAACGACCACCGCGAATCCTCAATCAACCCCACTGGGGCCACTACCATCGCAGAGCCTGGTCGATATTTTTCGGTTGGGGCGACCTTGGAGGAGAACAAATCCTCCAAAAACAAGACCATACCTCTTTACCTAGAGCTACCCCTCAAAGTGCTAACAGTGACCAGACCCAATATAATTGATTAATGGACCAAGCTACCCCAGGGATAACAGCGCAATCCCCCTCAAGAGCCCATATCGACAGGGGGGTTTACGACCTCGATGTTGGATCAGGACATCCTAATGGTGCAGCCGCTATTAAGGGTTCGTTTGTTCAACGATTAACAGTCCTACGTGATCTGAGTTCAGACCGGAGCAATCCAGGTCGGTTTCTATCTATGACACACTCTCCCCAGTACGAAAGGACCGGGAAAGTGGGGCCAATACCACAAGCACGCCCCCCCCCCTCTAAGCAGTGAAACCAACTAAACCGTGAAGAGGGCCTTCCCCCACCACTTTCAATCCTAGAAAAGGACCAGCTAGAGTGGCAGAGCCCGGCAAGTGCAGAAGGCTTAAGCCCTTTCCCCAGAGGTTCAAATCCTCTCCCTAGCTTCACCCATGATTCAAATAACAACACTAAGCTGCCTCATTATATCCCTCCTATACATCATCCCAATCCTGATTGCCGTAGCCTTCCTAACCCTAGTAGAACGGAAAATCCTAAGCTACATACAATCCCGCAAAGGCCCTAACGTTGTCGGGCCTTTTGGCCTACTTCAACCATTTGCGGACGGACTGAAACTATTTACCAAAGAGCCCATCCGACCCTCTACCTCTTCCCCACTTCTATTCATTCTGATACCAATACTAGCCCTTGTCCTAGCCCTCACCACTTGAGCACCACTACCACTCCCATTTCCCCTAGCAGATCTAAACCTCGGAGTTCTCTTCCTAATAGCCATGTCAAGCCTAGCCGTCTACTCAGTCCTATGATCAGGCTGAGCCTCGAACTCAAAATACGCACTAATCGGAGCCCTACGGGCAGTAGCACAGACCATTTCATACGAAGTGACACTGGCCATAATCCTGCTATCAATAATCATACTAAGCGGAAGCTACACACTCAGCTCCTTTGCCATCGCACAGGAGCCTCTATACTTCATTTTCTCCTCATGACCCCTAGCAATAATATGATACGTATCCACCCTAGCAGAGACAAACCGAGCTCCTTTTGACCTCACAGAGGGTGAATCTGAGCTAGTCTCAGGGTTTAACGTTGAATACGCCGCAGGACCCTTCGCCTTATTCTTCCTAGCTGAATATGCGAACATTATGCTAATAAATACACTTACAGCCATCATATTCCTAAACCCAAGCGCCCTAGGGCCACCCACAGAACTATTCCCCGTCATCCTAGCCACAAAAGTCCTCCTACTATCTTCTGGTTTCTTATGGGTCCGAGCTTCATACCCACGATTCCGATATGACCAACTAATGCACCTACTATGAAAAAACTTCCTACCCCTCACACTAGCTCTGTGCCTCTGACACATCAGCATACCTATCTGCTATGCAGGCCTACCTCCTTACATAAGGAAATGTGCCTGAACTACAAAGGGTCACTATGATAAAGTGAACATAGAGGTATAACAGCCCTCTCATTTCCTGTTGACCTTAGAAAAGTAGGAATTGAACCCACACAAGAGAAATCAAAATTCTCCATACTTCCCTTATATTATTTTCTAGTAGAGTCAGCTAATCAAGCTATCGGGCCCATACCCCGAAAATGATGGTTTAACCCCCTCCTCTACTAATGAACCCTTACGCGACCCCAATCATAACCTTCAGCCTCATCTTGGGCACCACCATCACAATTTCCAGCAACCACTGAGTTCTGGCCTGGACAGGACTGGAGATCAACGCACTAGCCATCATTCCCCTAATTGCCAAATCCCACCACCCACGAGCAGTAGAAGCCGCAACGAAATACTTCCTAACCCAAGCAGCTGCTTCCGCCCTGGTCCTATTCTCTAGCATAACCAATGCCTGAGTCACCGGCCAATGAGACATCACACAAATAAACCACCCAACCTCCTGTCTACTACTGACAGCAGCAATCGCTATTAAACTGGGCCTAGTGCCATTTCACTTCTGATTCCCAGAAGTACTACAAGGATCGCCACTAATAACAGCCCTGCTACTCTCGACCCTCATAAAATTCCCCCCACTAACCCTGCTCCTACTAACATCCAAATCCCTCGACCCAGCTCTACTCACCGCCATGGCCCTAGCCTCAACAGCACTAGGAGGCTGAATAGGACTGAACCAAACACAAACACGCAAAATCCTAGCCTTCTCGTCCATCTCCCACTTAGGCTGAATCGCCATCATCCTAGTTTACAGCCCCAAATTGGCCTTACTTACCTTCTACCTATACACAATCATAACATCAGCCGTATTCCTAGCCCTTAACAAAATCAAAGCCCTTAACCTATCCATGATCACAACCTCATGAACAAAAACCCCAGTGCTAAACGCCACCCTAATACTAGTACTTTTATCCCTAGCAGGCCTCCCCCCATTAACAGGCTTTATACCAAAGTGACTTATCATCCAAGAACTAACTAAACAGGAAATAACACCAGCAGCCATGGCAATTGCCATGCTATCACTGCTCAGCCTCTTCTTCTACCTACGCCTCGCATACCACTCAACAATTACCCTTCCCCCCAACTCCTCTAACCACATAAAACAATGATACACTAGCAAAGCCCCAAGCACACCTACTGCGGTCCTTGCCTCACTATCAATCCTCTTACTTCCCCTGTCCCCAATAATACATGCCATTGTCTAGAAACTTAGGATAACACCCCAAACCGAAGGCCTTCAAAGCCTTAAATAAGAGTTAAACCCTCTTAGTTTCTGCACATTAAGACTTACAGAATATTAACCTGTATCTTCTGAATGCAAGTCAGACGCTTTAATTAAGCTAAAGCCTCCCTAGACAGATGGGCTTCGATCCCACAAAACTCTAGTTAACAGCTAAATGCCTAAACCAATTGGCTTCTGCCTACAAAGACCCTGACGCACCCTAGTGCGCATCGATGAGCTTGCAACTCAACATGAATTTCACTACAGAGCCGATAAGAAGAGGAATTAAACCTCTGTAAAAAGGACTACAGCCTAACGCTTCAACACTCAGCCATCTTACCCGTCACCTTCATCAACCGATGACTATTTTCCACTAACCATAAGGATATTGGCACCCTGTACCTCATCTTCGGGGCATGAGCAGGAATAGTCGGCACCGCACTCAGCCTATTAATCCGTGCAGAACTAGGACAACCAGGAACTCTCCTAGGCGACGACCAAATTTACAATGTAATCGTTACCGCTCACGCCTTTGTAATAATCTTCTTTATAGTCATACCCATCATGATCGGAGGATTCGGCAACTGATTAGTCCCCCTCATAATCGGTGCCCCCGACATAGCATTCCCGCGAATAAACAACATAAGCTTTTGACTCCTCCCCCCATCATTCCTCCTCCTACTAGCCTCATCCACTGTAGAAGCTGGCGCCGGCACAGGCTGAACTGTCTACCCTCCCCTAGCAGGTGACCTTGCCCACGCCGGAGCTTCAGTAGACCTGGCTATCTTCTCACTCCACTTAGCCGGTATCTCCTCCATCCTTGGGGCCATCAACTTTATCACCACAGCCATCAACATAAAACCCCCCGCACTCTCACAATACCAAACCCCACTATTTGTCTGATCCGTACTAATTACCGCCATCCTACTCCTTCTATCACTCCCCGTACTCGCCGCCGGTATTACAATATTACTAACTGATCGAAACCTAAACACCACATTCTTCGACCCCGCTGGAGGAGGAGACCCAATCCTGTACCAACACCTATTCTGATTCTTCGGACACCCAGAAGTCTATATTCTGATCCTACCGGGGTTCGGAATCATCTCACACGTAGTCACGTACTACTCAGGCAAAAAGGAGCCCTTCGGCTACATGGGAATAGTCTGAGCCATACTATCCATCGGCTTCCTAGGATTCATCGTCTGAGCTCACCACATGTTTACAGTAGGAATAGACGTTGATACCCGAGCCTACTTTACATCAGCCACTATAATCATTGCCATCCCTACCGGAATCAAAGTATTTAGCTGACTAGCCACCCTGCACGGAGGAACAATCAAATGAGACCCCCCCCAATACTATGAGCTCTAGGATTTATCTTCCTATTTACCATCGGAGGATTAACAGGAATCGTTCTTGCAAACTCTTCCCTAGACATCGCCCTGCACGACACGTACTACGTAGTTGCCCACTTCCACTACGTCCTATCCATAGGCGCTTTGGTATAAAGTAGTCAGTAGTCACTTTGGTATAAAAGCCTGTTAATGGGGGGAGGCCTGCTAGGGATAAAAGTACTAGTATTAGGGTGGCGTTTAGCACTGGGGTTTTTGTTCATGAGGTTGTGATCATGGATAGGTTAAGGGCTTTGATTTTGTTAAGGGCTAGGAATACGGCTGATGTTATGATTGTGTATAGGTAGAAGGTAAGTAAGGCCAATTTGGGGCTGTAAACTAGGATGATGGCGATTCAGCCTAAGTGGGAGATGGACGAGAAGGCTAGGATTTTGCGTGTTTGTGTTTGGTTCAGTCCTATTCAGCCTCCTAGTGCTGTTGAGGCTAGGGCCATGGTGGTGAGTAGAGCTGGGTCGAGGGATTTGGATGTTAGTAGGAGCAGGGTTAGTGGGGGGAATTTTATGAGGGTCGAGAGTAGCAGGGCTGTTATTAGTGGCGATCCTTGTAGTACTTCTGGGAATCAGAAGTGAAATGGCACTAGGCCCAGTTTAATAGCGATTGCTGCTGTCAGTAGTAGACAGGAGGTTGGGTGGTTTATTTGTGTGATGTCTCATTGGCCGGTGACTCAGGCATTGGTTATGCTAGAGAATAGGACCAGGGCGGAAGCAGCTGCTTGGGTTAGGAAGTATTTCGTTGCGGCTTCTACTGCTCGTGGGTGGTGGGATTTGGCAATTAGGGGAATGATGGCTAGTGTGTTGATCTCCAGTCCTGTCCAGGCCAGAACTCAGTGGTTGCTGGAAATTGTGATTGTGGTGCCCAAGATGAGGCTGAAGGTTATGATTGGGGTCGCGTAAGGGTTCATTAGTAGAGGAGGGGGTTAAACCATCATTTTCGGGGTATGGGCCCGATAGCTTGATTAGCTGACTCTACTAGAAAATAATATAAGGGAAGTATGGAGAATTTTGATTTCTCTTGTGTGGGTTCAATTCCTACTTTTCTAAGGTCAACAGGAAATGAGAGGGCTGTTATACCTCTATGTTCACTTTATCATAGTGACCCTTTGTAGTTCAGGCACATTTCCTTATGTAAGGAGGTAGGCCTGCATAGCAGATAGGTATGCTGATGTGTCAGAGGCACAGAGCTAGTGTGAGGGGTAGGAAGTTTTTTCATAGTAGGTGCATTAGTTGGTCATATCGGAATCGTGGGTATGAAGCTCGGACCCATAAGAAACCAGAAGATAGTAGGAGGACTTTTGTGGCTAGGATGACGGGGAATAGTTCTGTGGGTGGCCCTAGGGCGCTTGGGTTTAGGAATATGATGGCTGTAAGTGTATTTATTAGCATAATGTTCGCATATTCAGCTAGGAAGAATAAGGCGAAGGGTCCTGCGGCGTATTCAACGTTAAACCCTGAGACTAGCTCAGATTCACCCTCTGTGAGGTCAAAAGGAGCTCGGTTTGTCTCTGCTAGGGTGGATACGTATCATATTATTGCTAGGGGTCATGAGGAGAAAATGAAGTATAGAGGCTCCTGTGCGATGGCAAAGGAGCTGAGTGTGTAGCTTCCGCTTAGTATGATTATTGATAGCAGGATTATGGCCAGTGTCACTTCGTATGAAATGGTCTGTGCTACTGCCCGTAGGGCTCCGATTAGTGCGTATTTTGAGTTCGAGGCTCAGCCTGATCATAGGACTGAGTAGACGGCTAGGCTTGACATGGCTATTAGGAAGAGAACTCCGAGGTTTAGATCTGCTAGGGGAAATGGGAGTGGTAGTGGTGCTCAAGTGGTGAGGGCTAGGACAAGGGCTAGTATTGGTATCAGAATGAATAGAAGTGGGGAAGAGGTAGAGGGTCGGATGGGCTCTTTGGTAAATAGTTTCAGTCCGTCCGCAAATGGTTGAAGTAGGCCAAAAGGCCCGACAACGTTAGGGCCTTTGCGGGATTGTATGTAGCTTAGGATTTTCCGTTCTACTAGGGTTAGGAAGGCTACGGCAATCAGGATTGGGATGATGTATAGGAGGGATATAATGAGGCAGCTTAGTGTTGTTATTTGAATCATGGGTGAAGCTAGGGAGAGGATTTGAACCTCTGGGGAAAGGGCTTAAGCCTTCTGCACTTGCCGGGCTCTGCCACTCTAGCTGGTCCTTTTCTAGGATTGAAAGTGGTGGGGGAAGGCCCTCTTCACGGTTTAGTTGGTTTCACTGCTTAGAGGGGGGGGGCGTGCTTGTGGTATTGGCCCCACTTTCCCGGTCCTTTCGTACTGGGGAGAGTGTGTCATAGATAGAAACCGACCTGGATTGCTCCGGTCTGAACTCAGATCACGTAGGACTGTTAATCGTTGAACAAACGAACCCTTAATAGCGGCTGCACCATTAGGATGTCCTGATCCAACATCGAGGTCGTAAACCCCCCTGTCGATATGGGCTCTTGAGGGGGATTGCGCTGTTATCCCTGGGGTAGCTTGGTCCATTAATCAATTATATTGGGTCTGGTCACTGTTAGCACTTTGAGGGGTAGCTCTAGGTAAAGAGGTATGGTCTTGTTTTTGGAGGATTTGTTCTCCTCCAAGGTCGCCCCAACCGAAAAATATCGACCAGGCTCTGCGATGGTAGTGGCCCCAGTGGGGTTGATTGAGGATTCGCGGTGGTCGTTGATTTTTAAGTTCCACAGGGTCTTCTCGTCTTATGTTCACATCCCCGCTTTTGCACGGGGAGATCAATTTCACTGATTATCTGTGAGAGACAGTTAAGACCTCGTTTAGCCATTCATACAAGTCTCGATTTATGGGACAATTGATTGCGCTATCTTTGCACGGTTAGGATACCGCGGCCGTTAAACCTAAGTCACCGGGCAGGCATCACCTTCAATACTTGTTTAATTTGCTGAAGGCTATGTTTTTGGTAAACAGTCGGGCCTTATTAATTTGCCGAGTTCCTTTCACAGATTTTAATCGCTCTTATAGGCGCTCCTGAGTCGGGTTAACAGGGTTAGTTAATACGTGGTCTTGTAGGGGTTTTTGTATCTGTCTAGGTCTGTTAATAATGTTTCTATGTAAGCTTGCGCCGTTAGAGGGGTGTGGCCCTGAGTTACTTATTTTAGCATTAATTCTCCTATATTCATAGGTTGACCTGTTTGTGATAAGGGAATCATCTTATTTTGGTATTTTTAGGTGGTGGAGCTTTGACGCACTCTTTTTTGATGGCTGCTTTAGGGCCCACGGTAGGATCAGTAGTAAGAATTATCCGCTAGTCGAGGTTGTGTCCTTTTTTAATGGAGCTGTCCCTCCATTAAATAGCTCTTAATCATCTCATTAGGGTTCAGGATGTCCGGTAGGGAGGATTAAGGGGGAACTTAGATTCGTTTCACAGGTAACCAGCTATCACCCAGCTCGGTTGGCTTTTCACCTCTACTGACAAGTCATCCCACTCTTTTGCAACAGAGACGGGTTCGCTCTCTTTAACTGCTTGAAAGTAGCTCGCTTGGGTTTCGGGGGGGCAAACTTTAGTTCACTTTGCTTGGTTGTTCTCGCTAAACCATGATGCAAAAGGTACAAGGGTTGATCTTTGCTGTCTGTCGCTTTGATTGTTTCACTGCTATTTCATCTTTCCCTTACGGTACTGGGGTCTCTATCGCGTCTAAGTGTCTTTTCTATCGCCTATACTAAGACTGTAAAATGCTTTAGTTTAATTAGTTTAGTAAATTCTTTAGTTTTGGTGTACTATTTGTGTGGTTGAGCTAGAGGGGGGGCTTCAAGACGATCCGGTCTAGTAGATATCTTTCAGGTGTAAGCTGAGTGCTTTGGTGTTATAGCTACGTCTTGATATTCTAAGTACACCTTCCGGTACACTTACCTTGTTACGACTTACCTCATCTTCAGCGTATTTATGGTATTAGTTATGTGGGATGTGGCTTTTGAGGAGGGTGACGGGCGGTATGTACGTGCCCCAGGGCCGGCTTAAAGTAGGCTCTATTGTCCCACTTTACTGCTAAATCCGCCTTCCAGAAGTGGTTTCACGCTTCTTTCCGTGTGCCCTATGAATAGGGAATGTAGCCCATTTCTTCCACTCCATAGGCTATACCTTGACCTGTCTTATTAGCGGGGTGCTATTGTGTCCACTGTTGTGCTCTCATTCGAGGTGGGCTGGCGACGGCGGTATGTAGGCTGTGTTGGCAAGGGGTGGTTGGGTTAATCGGGGATTATCGATTGTAGAACAGGCTCCTCTAGGTGGGTTTGGGGCACCGCCAAGTCCTTAGAGTTTTAAGCGTTTGTGCTCGTAGTTCTCTGGCGGATACTTCGGTAAAGTAAGTATCAAGATTTAGGGCCAGGCATAGTGGGGTATCTAATCCCAGTTTGGGCCCTGGCTTTCGTGGGTTTAAATCAGTCGTTAGTTCCTAAGATCATCTTAATGGTGTGTTTAGGTGCATCTTGGGCTTATGACAGCTCAGTTGCATTTTGATCTTAGTTAGCTAGGATAGGCATTTTACCACTCTTTACGCCGTGTCAATAGGACGGTTGATTTGGGTTTCTTGTATGACCGCGGTGGCTGGCACAAGATTTACCAACCCTTGAAGTTAGGCTGTTGCTATAACTAAGTCAAGTTTGCACTCATTGCTTAATGTTAATTACTGCTGAATACCCGTGGGGGCGTGGCTTAGCGAGGCGTCTTGGGCTACTACTTGGGTGTGCCTGATACCCGCTCCTCAAGGCCTGTATGGGGGTAGGTGGTCGAGGGCGTTTACACTGGGGCGCGGATACTTGCATGTATATATTTAGCAAAAACCAACCGTAAGGTTAGGACTAAGTCTTTTGTCCGCAGGCATGTTTTATGCCATCTTGGCAACTTCAGTGCCATGCTTTGTGTTAAGCTATGTGGACGGGGGTGTGGTTAGCTGATAGTTGAGTGGTGAGTGAGAGTGAAGTATATGAAATTATTGCTTGTGTTTACTATTTTTAGTACTGGAGTTTCTCTAATAAGTTTAAGTTATTTTGTATGTGTTTGTGTGTATATGTACATCGTTCCGATGATGTCATGGAAGGGATGATTAATGGAGTTTTACAGGTAGTTTGCTGGGATTGGGCGATGAAGGTTTATGCTACATGGTGGTTAGCGAAAGTTTACTGGTTTAGTTTGTGAAGCGCAGGGGTTGCGCTTAATGATTTGTTGTTTTGTGCTATGTCCAACGAGCATTCATCCAATAGCCCCATTTAGCCAAATCCCACCACCCACGAGCAGTAGAAGCCGCAACGAAATACTTCCTAACCCAAGCAGCTGCTTCCGCCCTGGTCCTATTCTCTAGCATAACCAATGCCTGAGTCACCGGCCAATGAGACATCACACAAATAAACCACCCAACCTCCTGTCTACTACTGACAGCAGCAATCGCTATTAAACTGGGCCTAGTGCCATTTCACTTCTGATTCCCAGAAGTACTACAAGGATCGCCACTAATAACAGCCCTGCTACTCTCGACCCTCATAAAATTCCCCCCACTAACCCTGCTCCTACTAACATCCAAATCCCTCGACCCAGCTCTACTCACCGCCATGGCCCTAGCCTCAACAGCACTAGGAGGCTGAATAGGACTGAACCAAACACAAACACGCAAAATCCTAGCCTTCTCGTCCATCTCCCACTTAGGCTGAATCGCCATCATCCTAGTTTACAGCCCCAAATTGGCCTTACTTACCTTCTACCTATACACAATCATAACATCAGCCGTATTCCTAGCCCTTAACAAAATCAAAGCCCTTAACCTATCCATGATCACAACCTCATGAACAAAAACCCCAGTGCTAAACGCCACCCTAATACTAGTACTTTTATCCCTAGCAGGCCTCCCCCCATTAACAGGCTTTATACCAAAGTGACTTATCATCCAAGAACTAACTAAACAGGAAATAACACCAGCAGCCATGGCAATTGCCATGCTATCACTGCTCAGCCTCTTCTTCTACCTACGCCTCGCATACCACTCAACAATTACCCTTCCCCCCAACTCCTCTAACCACATAAAACAATGATACACTAGCAAAGCCCCAAGCACACCTACTGCGGTCCTTGCCTCACTATCAATCCTCTTACTTCCCCTGTCCCCAATAATACATGCCATTGTCTAGAAACTTAGGATAACACCCCAAACCGAAGGCCTTCAAAGCCTTAAATAAGAGTTAAACCCTCTTAGTTTCTGCACATTAAGACTTACAGAATATTAACCTGTATCTTCTGAATGCAAGTCAGACGCTTTAATTAAGCTAAAGCCTCCCTAGACAGATGGGCTTCGATCCCACAAAACTCTAGTTAACAGCTAAATGCCTAAACCAATTGGCTTCTGCCTACAAAGACCCTGACGCACCCTAGTGCGCATCGATGAGCTTGCAACTCAACATGAATTTCACTACAGAGCCGATAAGAAGAGGAATTAAACCTCTGTAAAAAGGACTACAGCCTAACGCTTCAACACTCAGCCATCTTACCCGTCACCTTCATCAACCGATGACTATTTTCCACTAACCATAAGGATATTGGCACCCTGTACCTCATCTTCGGGGCATGAGCAGGAATAGTCGGCACCGCACTCAGCCTATTAATCCGCGCAGAACTAGGACAACCAGGAACTCTCCTAGGCGACGACCAAATTTACAATGTAATCGTTACCGCTCACGCCTTTGTAATAATCTTCTTTATAGTCATACCCATCATGATCGGAGGATTCGGCAACTGATTAGTCCCCCTCATAATCGGTGCCCCCGACATAGCATTCCCGCGAATAAACAACATAAGCTTTTGACTCCTCCCCCCATCATTCCTCCTCCTACTAGCCTCATCCACTGTAGAAGCTGGCGCCGGCACAGGCTGAACTGTCTACCCTCCCCTAGCAGGTGACCTTGCCCACGCCGGAGCTTCAGTAGACCTGGCTATCTTCTCACTCCACTTAGCCGGTATCTCCTCCATCCTTGGGGCCATCAACTTTATCACCACAGCCATCAACATAAAACCCCCCGCACTCTCACAATACCAAACCCTACTATTTGTCTGATCCGTACTAATTACCGCCATCCTACTCCTTCTATCACTCCCCGTACTCGCCGCCGGTATTACAATATTACTAACTGATCGAAACCTAAACACCACATTCTTCGACCCCGCTGGAGGAGGAGACCCAATCCTGTACCAACACCTATTCTGATTCTTCGGACACCCAGAAGTCTATATTCTGATCCTACCGGGGTTCGGAATCATCTCACACGTAGTCACGTACTACTCAGGCAAAAAGGAGCCCTTCGGCTACATGGGAATAGTCTGAGCCATACTATCCATCGGCTTCCTAGGATTCATCGTCTGAGCTCACCACATGTTTACAGTAGGAATAGACGTTGATACCCGAGCCTACTTTACATCAGCCACTATAATCATTGCCATCCCTACCGGAATCAAAGTATTTAGCTGACTAGCCACCCTGCACGGAGGAACAATCAAATGAGACCCCCCCCAATACTATGAGCTCTAGGATTTATCTTCCTATTTACCATCGGAGGATTAACAGGAATCGTTCTTGCAAACTCTTCCCTAGACATCGCCCTGCACGACACGTACTACGTAGTTGCCCACTTCCACTACGTCCTATCCATAGGCGCCGTCTTTGCCATTCTAGCAGGATTTACTCACTGATTCCCACTACTCACTGGGTTTACCCTACACCAAACATGAGCAAAAGCCCACTTCGGGGTAATATTTACAGGAGTAAACCTAACGTTCTTCCCCCAGCACTTCCTAGGCCTAGCAGGAATACCCCGACGATACTCGGACTATCCCGACGCCTACACACTATGAAACACCATTTCCTCCATCGGCTCCCTAATCTCAATAGTAGCCGTAATCATACTAATATTCATCATCTGAGAAGCCTTTTCGGCCAAACGAAAAGTCCTACAACCAGAACTAACTACCACAAACGTTGAATGAATCCACGGCTGCCCTCCCCCATACCATACTTTCGAGGAACCGGCCTTCGTCCAAGTACAAGAAAGGAAGGAATCGAACCCTCACATGCTGGTTTCAAGCCAACTGCATTCACCGCTCATGCTTCTTTCTTATGAGACGTTAGTAAACCAATTACATAGCCTTGTCAAGACTAAATCACAGGTAAAAATCCTGTACATCTCATGTGGCCAACCACTCCCAACTAGGATTCCAAGACGCCTCATCACCCATCATAGAAGAACTCGTTGAATTCCACGACCACGCCCTAATCGTTGCCCTAGCTATCTGCAGCCTAGTTCTCTACCTTTTAGCCCACATACTAACAGAAAAACTCTCGTCCAATGCTGTAGACGCCCAAGGAGTAGAGCTGATCTGGACAATCCTACCTGCTATCGTCCTGGTACTCCTCGCCCTCCCATCCCTACAAATCCTCTACATAATGGACAAAATCGATGAACCAGACCTCACCCTAAAAGCCATCGGCCACCAATGATACTGAAGCTACGAATACACAGACTTCAAAGACCTATCATTCGACTCCTACATAGTGCCCACCCCAGACTTACCCAACGGCCACTTCCGACTGCTAGAAGTTGACCACCGCGTAGTTATCCCAATAGAATCCCCCATCCACGTGATCATTACTGCAGGAGACGTACTCCACTCCTGAGCAGTCCCAACGCTCGGAGTTAAAACAGACGCAATCCCAGGCCGACTAAACCAAACTTCATTCATTACCACCCGGCCTGGGATTTTTTACGGACAATGCTCAGAAATTTGCGGGGCTAATCACAGCTACATACCCATTGTAGTAGAATCAACCCCACTCCCACATTTCGAGGCCTGATCGTCCCTTCTATCATCATCCTAATCATTAAGAAGCTATGCAACAGCACTAGCCTTTTAAGCTAGCCAAAGAGGGACTTCCCCCTCCTTAATGATATGCCACAGCTTGATGTGGGAGGGGATTGAGCCTCGTTGGGTCATTAGTAGTATGAATAAGGTGTAGGAGGCGGTTAGTAGGGTTGCGATTCCTGTTAGGATGATCGTGAAGGCAGATCAGTTGAATAAGGTGATTATAATGGTTAGCTCTGCTATGAGGTTTGTTGTTGGGGGTAAGGCTATGTTTGTTAGATTGGCCAGCAATCATCAGGTAGCTATGAGTGGTAGGAGAGGTTGTAGGCCTCGTGTGAGTAGTAGAATTTGGCTGTGCGTACGTTCATAGTTTGTGTTGGCTAGGCAGAATAGTATGGAGGAAGTTAGTCCATGGGAAATTATTAGGATCATTGCCCCTGAGAATGATCAGTGGGTTTGGATTATTCCTGCGGCGATAACTAGGCCTATGTTACATGCCATGTTTTATGCCATCTTGGCAACTTCAGTGCCATGCTTTGTGTTAAGCTATGTGGACGGGGGTGTGGTTAGCTGATAGTTGAGTGGTGAGTGAGAGTGAAGTATATGAAATTATTGCTTGTGTTTACTATTTTTAGTACTGGAGTTTCTCTAATAAGTTTAAGTTATTTTGTATGTGTTTGTGTGTATATGTACATCGTTCCGATGATGTCATGGAAGGGATGATTAATGGAGTTTTAGAGGTAGTTTGCTGGGATTGGGCGATGAAGGTTTATGCTACATGGTGGTTAGCGAAAGTTTACTGGTTTAGTTTGTGAAGCGCAGGGGTTGCGCTTAATGATTTGTTGTTTTGTGCTATGTCCAACGAGCATTCATCCAATAGCCCCATTTAACCCGGAGGGTGGAGGTAACATTAACTGAATGTGGTCAAAGTGCATCAGTGTCAGGATGATTCCCCATATACGCCAACCGTCTCATCGAGGGACCCTTGAAATATAGGATAGGCCGTGAGGCAGGTGTGTCCAGGCTTAGATTGTGGGACCCCCGAGATCACTGGGAATAGCCACCTGTGAGGTAACCCCGGAAAAAATAAGAGGAACCAGAGGCGCCAAAAAGCTGGAACATGCCGCGATTACGCATTGAGAAGGTGAAAGTACTCACAGATGCCACTTTGAAGGGCAAGGAGGGGTGAGTGAACCCAATGGATGGCCCTGACCGAGGAACCAGAGGCGCAAAAATGTGAGGAGGGCGAGGGGTTTAGGGGGAACGTATGGGCCTGAAGCTAGTCATACCGGACATTATGTGCAACGGGTTGCTGATTTCACGTGAGGAATACGATTAATAAATCCGTCTGATACGAACTGCATGAGATATGTGGTGGAGAGTTGTTGTTGGAGCATGTCCTGTGAGCATTCATTAAAATGGGGTCTTGTTATGCGCTTGAGTGGAGTTGTATTGGGTGTTGTGCGGTATGGTCCTAGAACATTCATGCCGGGTGGTTTGGTAGGAGTGTGTTTAAGGGTTTAATGGCCGTGTACATGTATGGGTTTAGCACCTGCTTATAAGATAGTCCGTATATAATGTATATTACTGGTACTATAGTATGTATGTATATGGGGTATATAAATTTATGCACGAATATGCATAACCAAATACCCCCGCCTCGGGGGGGGAGGGGGGGGGGGTTAAGCATAATGGCATAGATGGGGTAGAATTATTGGGGGCTTGCGGTTAGTTCCTGTAGTTGAGAACAATGGCGGCTTTTCGAGCCGCAGGCCTCGGGTAGTGTCCGGGCAGGAATAATGACTTATTTTATGTTTTTTTTAGGGATTTGCTTTGCGGTGGGTGTTTTGGGTGTGGCGTCGAATCCTTCGCCGTATTATGGGGTTGTTGGTTTGGTGTTAGCGTCTGTGGCGGGGTGCGGGTGGTTGCTGGGCCTTGGGGTTTCGTTCGTGGCTTTAGTGCTGTTTATGGTGTATTTGGGGGGTATGCTGGTGGTGTTTGTTTATTCAGTAGCTTTAGCAGCGGAGCCTTTCCCTGGGGCTTGGGGGGATTGACGGGTGATTGGATGTGCAGTAGCGTTTGTGGCAATTGTTTTTGGGGGGTTGGTGTTTGGGGGGTTTATGGGGGCTTGGAAGTTCGGGGTTTCTACTGTGAATAATGTTGGGGTGTTTGTTGTTCGGTCGGATTTTAGTGGAGTTTCCATGTTTTATTCACATGGGGCAGGGATGTTTTTAGTGGCGGGTTGGGGGCTGTTGTTGACTTTGTTTGTTGTATTGGAGCTTGTGCGGGGGTTGTCGCGGGGTGCTATTCGGGCGGTTTAGGGGTTAGGGTCAGAGAATAGTTTATTGAAAATGCCAGCTTTGGGAGCTGGAGATAAAGGTTTGAGTCCTTTTTTTCTGAGTTTGGGGTACTCTAAGAAGTGGTAAGTCTTCAATCTTTGGTTTACAAGACCAATGTTTTTATAAACTATTAGAGTATTTAGCAGTTGAGTATTTTGTTTTCTAGGGCGCTTGCGGCGGGGAGGAGAAATAGGAGGATAGTGAAGTAGGCGATTGAAGCGAGTTGGCCGATGATGATGAATGGGTGTTCGACGGGTTGGCTTCCTACTCATGTTAGGACGAGGAGGTCGGCGACTAGTACTCAGAATAGGAGCTGGGAGAGTGGTCGGAATGTTATTGCTCGTTGTTTTGATTTGTGCAGGAATGGGATTAGGAATAGGATCAGTACGGAGGCGGCCAGTGCTAATACGCCTCCTAGTTTATTTGGGATTGAACGTAGGATGGCGTAGGCGAATAGGAAGTATCATTCTGGCTTGATGTGTGGTGGGGTTACTAGTGGGTTTGCTGGGGTGAAGTTTTCTGGGTCTCCCAG
Organism: Anser brachyrhynchus; assembly: GCF_964034855.1. Classification (NCBI taxonomy): domain Eukaryota; kingdom Metazoa; phylum Chordata; class Aves; order Anseriformes; family Anatidae; genus Anser; species Anser brachyrhynchus. The sequence continues at coordinate 200,981 of NW_027663491.1, read as the reverse complement.
GAGGTTAACCGCTCATGCTTCTTTCTTATGAGACGTTAGTAAACCAATTACATAGCCTTGTCAAGACTAAATCACAGGTAAAAATCCTGTACATCTCATGTGGCCAACCACTCCCAACTAGGATTCCAAGACGCCTCATCACCCATCATAGAAGAACTCGTTGAATTCCACGACCACGCCCTAATCGTTGCCCTAGCTATCTGCAGCCTAGTTCTCTACCTTTTAGCCCACATACTAACAGAAAAACTCTCGTCCAATGCTGTAGACGCCCAAGAAGTAGAGCTGATCTGGACAATCCTACCTGCTATCGTCCTGGTACTCCTCGCCCTCCCATCCCTACAAATCCTCTACATAATGGACGAAATCGACGAACCAGACCTCACCCTAAAAGCCATCGGCCACCAATGATACTGAAGCTACGAATACACAGACTTCAAAGACCTATCCTTCGACTCCTACATAGTGCCCACCCCAGACTTACCCAACGGCCACTTCCGACTGCTAGAAGTTGACCACCGCGTAGTTATCCCAATAGAATCCCCCATCCGCGTGATCATTACTGCAGGAGACGTACTCCACTCCTGAGCAGTCCCAACGCTCGGAGTTAAAACAGACGCAATCCCAGGCCGACTAAACCAAACTTCATTCATTACCACCCGGCCTGGGATTTTTTACGGACAATGCTCAGAAATTTGCGGGGCTAATCACAGCTACATACCCATTGTAGTAGAATCAACCCCACTCCCACATTTCGAGGCCTGATCGTCCCTTCTATCATCATCCTAATCATTAAGAAGCTATGCAACAGCACTAGCCTTTTAAGCTAGCCAAAGAGGGACTTCCCCCTCCTTAATGATATGCCACAGCTTAACCCCGCACCATGATTTTCAATCATAATTATAACCTGATTAACCCTAGCACTCCTCATCCAACCAAAACTACTAGCCTTCACCACAACCAACCCCCCATCAAATAAGACCTCCCTCACTACCAAACCCACACCATGATCCTGACCATGAACCTAAGCTTCTTTGACCAATTTTCCAGCCCCAATCTATTCGGCATCCCCTTAATCCTACTATCCCTACTCTTCCCAGCCCTACTATTCCCGTCCCCAAACAACCGATGAATCAACAACCGCCTTTCTACTATCCAAACATGACTCCTTCACCTAATCACAAAACAACTAATAGTCCCACTCAACAAAAATGGCCACAAATGAGCCATAATATTTACATCCCTAATAATCATACTTCTTACAATCAACCTTCTAGGCCTCCTTCCATATACATTCACCCCAACCACCCAACTATCTATGAACATAGCCCTAGCCTTCCCACTATGGCTCGCCACACTACTAACAGGCCTACGAAACCAACCATCAGCCTCTTTAGCCCACCTATTACCCGAAGGTACCCCTACACCCCTAATCCCCACACTAATCCTGATCGAAACAACCAGCCTACTAATCCGCCCCCTAGCCCTCGGAGTCCGCCTTACAGCCAACCTTACAGCAGGACACTTACTCATCCAACTCGTCTCTACAGCCTCCATTGCATTAATACCCACCCTTCCTGCAGTATCCATCCTAACAATAATCATCCTACTACTCCTAACCATCCTAGAAGTAGCAGTAGCCATAATCCAGGCCTACGTCTTCGTGCTCCTTCTAAGCCTATACTTACAAGAAAGCATCTAATGGCACACCAAGCACACTCATACCACATAGTTGACCCAAGCCCTTGACCAATCTTCGGGGCAGCCGCCGCCCTACTCACAACCTCAGGATTAATCATGTGATTCCACTACAACTCATCCATACTACTAACCCTAGGCCTCATCTCAATACTCCTAGTAATACTCCAATGATGACGAGACATTGTACGAGAAAGCACCTTCCAAGGCCATCACACTCCCACAGTCCAAAAAGGCCTACGATACGGCATAATCCTTTTCATCACATCCGAAGCATTCTTCTTCTTAGGGTTCTTCTGAGCGTTCTTCCACTCGAGCCTGGCCCCAACCCCAGAACTAGGAGGCCAATGACCCCCAACAGGAATTAAACCACTCAACCCGATAGAAGTCCCCCTACTAAACACAGCCATCCTACTAGCCTCAGGCGTTACCGTAACGTGAGCCCATCACAGCATCACAGAAGGAAACCGAAAACACGCCATCCACGCCCTAACCCTAACAATCCTCCTGGGATTCTACTTCACAGCCCTACAAGCAATAGAATACCACGAAGCCCCATTCTCAATCGCCGATAGCGTCTACGGATCTACCTTCTTCGTTGCCACTGGATTCCACGGACTCCACGTAATCATCGGATCCTCCTTCCTGACCGTCTGCCTCTTCCGACTGATCAAGTTCCACTTTACATCAGACCACCACTTCGGATTCGAGGCAGCAGCCTGATACTGACACTTCGTAGACGTCATCTGACTATTCCTCTACATAACCATCTACTGATGAGGATCTTGCTCTTCTAGTATATTAATTACAATTGACTTCCAATCTCTAGAATCTGGTATAAACCCAGAGGAGAGCAATGAACGCACTCATGTTCATATTCGCCCTATCATCAATCCTAAGCGCCGCCCTAACCGCATTAAACTTCTGACTCGCCCAAATAAACCCCGACTCAGAGAAACTCTCACCGTACGAATGTGGATTCGACCCACTTGGATCTGCTCGATTACCATTCTCAGTCCGATTCTTCCTCAGTAGCCATCCTGTTCGTCCTATTCGACCTAGAAATCGCCCTCCTACTCCCCCTGCCATGAGCCGTCCAACTCCAATCCCCCCTAATGACCCTCACCTGAACTGTAGTGATCCTCCTTCTCCTAACACTCGGACTGGCCTACGAGTGAATTCAAGGGGGCCTAGAATGAGCAGAATAACAGAAAGTTAGTCTAACCAAAAAGATAGCTGGTTTCGACCCAGCAGATTACAGCCAACCCTGTAACTTTCTTATGTCGCCCCTACATTTAAGCTTCTACTCAGCCTTCATTTTCAGCGGACTAGGACTAGCCTTCCACCGAACCCACCTAGTATCCGCCCTACTATGCCTTGAAAGCATAATATTATCGATATTCGTAGGCCTATCAATATGATCCATCGAAAACCAAGTCTCCTCATTCACCATGGTACCAATTCTCATGCTAACCTTCTCAGCGTGTGAGGCGGGCACAGGCCTGGCCATCCTAGTAGCCTCCACCCGCACACATGGCTCCGACCATCTACACAACCTAAACCTCCTGCAATGCTAAAAATCATCCTACCCACAATCATACTTCTTCCAACAGCCCTGCTGTCTCCACCAAAATTTCTATGGACTAACACCACCTTATACAGCCTCCTAATCGCTGCCCTAAGCCTACAGTGATTAATCCCAACCTACTACCCCTACAAATTTTTATCCAACTGAACAGGAATTGACCAAATCTCATCCCCCCTCCTAGTACTATCCTGCTGACTACTCCCACTCATAATCATAGCAAGCCAAAACCACCTGCAACAAGAACCCCTACAACGCAAACGAATCTTTATCTCAACCTTAGTCGCAGTCCAGCCATTCATCCTACTAGCCTTTTCCACCACAGAACTAGCACTATTTTACATCTCATTTGAAGCAACCCTCATTCCCACCCTAATCTTAATCACCCGATGGGGGAACCAACCAGAACGCCTAAGCGCTGGCATCTACCTGCTATTCTACACGCCAGTAAGCTCTCTACCCCTGCTAATCACAATCATACACCTATACGTGAAAATTGGCACCCTGCACCTGCCAACCCTACAACTAACCCACCCAACCCTATCCACCTCATGGACAGGAATACTATCAGGTCTAGCACTGCTCATAGCATTCATAGTAAAAGCCCCACTATACGGCCTACACCTCTGACTGCCAAAAGCCCACGTAGAAGCACCCATCGCAGGCTCAATACTCCTCGCCGCCCTACTACTAAAGCTAGGAGGATACGGAATTATACGAGTCACTCTATTTATGGGCCCACTGTCCAACCTCCTGCACTACCCCTTCCTAACCCTGGCCCTATGAGGCGCCCTAATGACTAGCTCAATCTGCCTACGACAGACAGACCTAAAATCACTAATCGCTTATTCATCCGTTAGCCACATAGGCCTAGTTATCGCCGCAGGAATAATCCAAACCCACTGATCATTCTCAGGGGCAATGATGCTAATAATTTCCCATGGACTAACTTCCTCCATACTATTCTGCCTAGCCAACACAAACTATGAACGTACGCACAGCCGAATTCTACTACTCACACGAGGCCTACAACCTCTCCTACCACTCATAGCTACCTGATGATTGCTGGCCAATCTAACAAACATAGCCTTACCCCCAACAACAAACCTCATAGCAGAGCTAACCATTATAATCACCTTATTCAACTGATCTGCCTTCACGATCATCCTAACAGGAATCGCAACCCTACTAACCGCCTCCTACACCTTATTCATACTACTAATGACCCAACGAGGCTCAATCCCCTCCCACATCACATCTATGCAAAACTCAACCACGCGAGAACACCTGCTCATAACACTCCACATTATCCCAATATTCCTCCTAATCCTCAAACCCGAACTGATCTCCGGAATCCCCTCATGCAAGTATAGTTTAAACCAAACATTAGACTGTGATTCTAAGAATAGAAGTTCAAACCTTCTTACCTGCCGAGGGGAGGGTTTAACCAACAAGAGCTGCTAACTCTTACATCTGAGCCTAAAACCTCAGCCCCCTTACTTTTAAAGGATAACAGCAATCCACTGGTCTTAGGAACCACCCATCTTGGTGCAAATCCAAGTAAAAGTAGTGAACCCCACACTACTAATCAACTCCCTCACACTACTCACGCTGACAATCCTCCTAACCCCAATCATCCTGCCATTTCTATTTAAAAACTTTAAAAACACCCCACAAGCCACCACCCGCGCTGTTAAAACCGCATTCCTAATTAGCCTAGCCCCTACAACCGCATTCATCTACTCGGGAGTAGAATCTGTCACCTGCCACTGGGAGTGAAAATTCATTATAAACTTTAAAATCCCCCTGAGCCTAAAAATAGACCAATACTCAATAACATTTCTTCCAATCGCCCTATTTGTAACATGATCAATCCTACAATTCGCCATATGATACATGGCCTCAGAGCCATACGTAACAAAATTTTTCACCTACCTACTGACATTCCTAGTCGCCATACTCCTCCTAACAACCGCAAACAACATATTCCTCCTATTCGTAGGCTGGGAAGGAGTAGGAATCATGTCCTTCCTTCTCATCGGCTGATGACAAGGCCGAGCAGATGCCAACACCGCCGCCCTACGAGCCGTAATCTACAACCGAATCGGAGACATCGGACTGATCCTGAGCATAGCATGACTAGCTTCAACATTCAACACCTGAGAGATCCAACAAGCCGTACACCCCCACCAAACCCCAATCCTCCCCCTCATAGGATTAATCCTCGCAGCCGCAGGAAAATCCGCCCAATTTGGACTCCACCCATGACTGCCCGCAGCAATAGAAGGCCCCACCCCAGTATCAGCCCTACCGCACTCCAGTACCATAGTAGTAGCCGGAATCTTCCTGCTCATCCGCATGCACCCCCTGCTAGCCACCAACCAGACAGCCCTAACTGCCTGCCTATGCCTAGGTGCTCTATCAACCCTATTCGCTGCCACATGCGCCCTAACCCAAAATGACATCAAAAAAATCATTGCTTTCTCAACATCCAGCCAACTAGGACTAATAATAGTCACTATCGGACTAAACCTCCCACAACTAGCCTTCCTACACATCTCAACCCATGCCTTCTTTAAAGCCATACTATTCCTATGCTCAGGGTCTATCATCCACAACCTAAACGGAGAACAAGATATCCGAAAGATAGGAGGCCTACAGAAAATACTCCCAGTCACTACTTCCTGCCTAACCATCGGAAACCTGGCGCTGATAGGAACCCCATTCCTAGCCGGATTCTACTCAAAAGATCTCATCATCGAAAGCTTAAACACATCATACCTAAATACTTGAGCCCTACTCCTAACCCTTATAGCCACAGCATTCACCGCAACCTACAGCATCCGCATAACCATCCTAGTCCAAGCTGGACAAACCCGAATCCCCCCAATAGTATCAATAAACGAAAACAACCCACTAATCACCGCCCCCCTAACCCGACTCGCCCTAGGCAGCATTACAGCAGGAATAATCATTACCTCTTTCATCACACCAACCAAAACCCCCCCAATAACCATACCCCTTATCACCAAAACCGCTGCCATCCTCATAACAATCCTAGGAATCATCCTAGGCCCCTCATGTACAGGGCCACACCCCTCTAACGGCGCAAGCTTACATAGAAACATTATTAACAGACCTAGACAGATACAAAAACCCCTACAAGACCACGTATTAACTAACCCTGTTAACCCGACTCAGGAGCGCCTATAAGAGCGATTAAAATCTGTGAAAGGAACTCGGCAAATTAATAAGGCCCGACTGTTTACCAAAAACATAGCCTTCAGCAAATTAAACAAGTATTGAAGGTGATGCCTGCCCGGTGACTTAGGTTTAACGGCCGCGGTATCCTAACCGTGCAAAGGTAGCGCAATCAATTGTCCCATAAATCGAGACTTGTATGAATGGCTAAACGAGGTCTTAACTGTCTCTCACAGATAATCAGTGAAATTGATCTCCCCGTGCAAAAGCGGGGATGTGAACATAAGACGAGAAGACCCTGTGGAACTTAAAAATCAACGACCACCGCGAATCCTCAATCAACCCCACTGGGGCCACTACCATCGCAGAGCCTGGTCGATATTTTTCGGTTGGGGCGACCTTGGAGGAGAACAAATCCTCCAAAAACAAGACCATACCTCTTTACCTAGAGCTACCCCTCAAAGTGCTAACAGTGACCAGACCCAATATAATTGATTAATGGACCAAGCTACCCCAGGGATAACAGCGCAATCCCCCTCAAGAGCCCATATCGACAGGGGGGTTTACGACCTCGATGTTGGATCAGGACATCCTAATGGTGCAGCCGCTATTAAGGGTTCGTTTGTTCAACGATTAACAGTCCTACGTGATCTGAGTTCAGACCGGAGCAATCCAGGTCGGTTTCTATCTATGACACACTCTCCCCAGTACGAAAGGACCGGGAAAGTGGGGCCAATACCACAAGCACGCCCCCCCCCTCTAAGCAGTGAAACCAACTAAACCGTGAAGAGGGCCTTCCCCCACCACTTTCAATCCTAGAAAAGGACCAGCTAGAGTGGCAGAGCCCGGCAAGTGCAGAAGGCTTAAGCCCTTTCCCCAGAGGTTCAAATCCTCTCCCTAGCTTCACCCATGATTCAAATAACAACACTAAGCTGCCTCGTTATATCCCTCCTATACATCATCCCAATCCTGATTGCCGTAGCCTTCCTAACCCTAGTAGAACGGAAAATCCTAAGCTACATACAATCCCGCAAAGGCCCTAACGTTGTCGGGCCTTTTGGCCTACTTCAACCATTTGCGGACGGACTGAAACTATTTACCAAAGAGCCCATCCGACCCTCTACCTCTTCCCCACTTCTATTCATTCTGATACCAATACTAGCCCTTGTCCTAGCCCTCACCACTTGAGCACCACTACCACTCCCATTTCCCCTAGCAGATCTAAACCTCGGAGTTCTCTTCCTAATAGCCATGTCAAGCCTAGCCGTCTACTCAGTCCTATGATCAGGCTGAGCCTCGAACTCAAAATACGCACTAATCGGAGCCCTACGGGCAGTAGCACAGACCATTTCATACGAAGTGACACTGGCCATAATCCTGCTATCAATAATCATACTAAGCGGAAGCTACACACTCAGCTCCTTTGCCATCGCACAGGAGCCTCTATACTTCATTTTCTCCTCATGACCCCTAGCAATAATATGATACGTATCCACCCTAGCAGAGACAAACCGAGCTCCTTTTGACCTCACAGAGGGTGAATCTGAGCTAGTCTCAGGGTTTAACGTTGAATACGCCGCAGGACCCTTCGCCTTATTCTTCCTAGCTGAATATGCGAACATTATGCTAATAAATACACTTACAGCCATCATATTCCTAAACCCAAGCGCCCTAGGGCCACCCACAGAACTATTCCCCGTCATCCTAGCCACAAAAGTCCTCCTACTATCTTCTGGTTTCTTATGGGTCCGAGCTTCATACCCACGATTCCGATATGACCAACTAATGCACCTACTATGAAAAAACTTCCTACCCCTCACACTAGCTCTGTGCCTCTGACACATCAGCATACCTATCTGCTATGCAGGCCTACCTCCTTACATAAGGAAATGTGCCTGAACTACAAAGGGTCACTATGATAAAGTGAACATAGAGGTATAACAGCCCTCTCATTTCCTGTTGACCTTAGAAAAGTAGGAATTGAACCCACACAAGAGAAATCAAAATTCTCCATACTTCCCTTATATTATTTTCTAGTAGAGTCAGCTAATCAAGCTATCGGGCCCATACCCCGAAAATGATGGTTTAACCCCCTCCTCTACTAATGAACCCTTACGCGACCCCAATCATAACCTTCAGCCTCATCTTGGGCACCACCATCACAATTTCCAGCAACCACTGAGTTCTGGCCTGGACAGGACTGGAGATCAACGCACTAGCCATCATTCCCCTAATTGCCAAATCCCACCACCCACGAGCAGTAGAAGCCGCAACGAAATACTTCCTAACCCAAGCAGCTGCTTCCGCCCTGGTCCTATTCTCTAGCATAACCAATGCCTGAGTCACCGGCCAATGAGACATCACACAAATAAACCACCCAACCTCCTGTCTACTACTGACAGCAGCAATCGCTATTAAACTGGGCCTAGTGCCATTTCACTTCTGATTCCCAGAAGTACTACAAGGATCGCCACTAATAACAGCCCTGCTACTCTCGACCCTCATAAAATTCCCCCCACTAACCCTGCTCCTACTAACATCCAAATCCCTCGACCCAGCTCTACTCACCGCCATGGCCCTAGCCTCAACAGCACTAGGAGGCTGAATAGGACTGAACCAAACACAAACACGCAAAATCCTAGCCTTCTCGTCCATCTCCCACTTAGGCTGAATCGCCATCATCCTAGTTTACAGCCCCAAATTGGCCTTACTTACCTTCTACCTATACACAATCATAACATCAGCCGTATTCCTAGCCCTTAACAAAATCAAAGCCCTTAACCTATCCATGATCACAACCTCATGAACAAAAACCCCAGTGCTAAACGCCACCCTAATACTAGTACTTTTATCCCTAGCAGGCCTCCCCCCATTAACAGGCTTTATACCAAAGTGACTTATCATCCAAGAACTAACTAAACAGGAAATAACACCAGCAGCCATGGCAATTGCCATGCTATCACTGCTCAGCCTCTTCTTCTACCTACGCCTCGCATACCACTCAACAATTACCCTTCCCCCCAACTCCTCTAACCACATAAAACAATGATACACTAGCAAAGCCCCAAGCACACCTACTGCGGTCCTTGCCTCACTATCAATCCTCTTACTTCCCCTGTCCCCAATAATACATGCCATTGTCTAGAAACTTAGGATAACACCCCAAACCGAAGGCCTTCAAAGCCTTAAATAAGAGTTAAACCCTCTTAGTTTCTGCACATTAAGACTTACAGAATATTAACCTGTATCTTCTGAATGCAAGTCAGACGCTTTAATTAAGCTAAAGCCTCCCTAGACAGATGGGCTTCGATCCCACAAAACTCTAGTTAACAGCTAAATGCCTAAACCAATTGGCTTCTGCCTACAAAGACCCTGACGCACCCTAGTGCGCATCGATGAGCTTGCAACTCAACATGAATTTCACTACAGAGCCGATAAGAAGAGGAATTAAACCTCTGTAAAAAGGACTACAGCCTAACGCTTCAACACTCAGCCATCTTACCCGTCACCTTCATCAACCGATGACTATTTTCCACTAACCATAAGGATATTGGCACCCTGTACCTCATCTTCGGGGCATGAGCAGGAATAGTCGGCACCGCACTCAGCCTATTAATCCGCGCAGAACTAGGACAACCAGGAACTCTCCTAGGCGACGACCAAATTTACAATGTAATCGTTACCGCTCACGCCTTTGTAATAATCTTCTTTATAGTCATACCCATCATGATCGGAGGATTCGGCAACTGATTAGTCCCCCTCATAATCGGTGCCCCCGACATAGCATTCCCGCGAATAAACAACATAAGCTTTTGACTCCTCCCCCCATCATTCCTCCTCCTACTAGCCTCATCCACTGTAGAAGCTGGCGCCGGCACAGGCTGAACTGTCTACCCTCCCCTAGCAGGTAACCTTGCCCACGCCGGAGCTTCAGTAGACCTGGCTATCTTCTCACTCCACTTAGCCGGTATCTCCTCCATCCTTGGGGCCATCAACTTTATCACCACAGCCATCAACATAAAACCCCCCGCACTCTCACAATACCAAACCCCACTATTTGTCTGATCCGTACTAATTACCGCCATCCTACTCCTTCTATCACTCCCCGTACTCGCCGCCGGTATTACAATATTACTAACTGATCGAAACCTAAACACCACATTCTTCGACCCCGCTGGAGGAGGAGACCCAATCCTGTACCAACACCTATTCTGATTCTTCGGACACCCAGAAGTCTATATTCTGATCCTACCGGGGTTTGGAATCATCTCACACGTAGTCACGTACTACTCAGGCAAAAAGGAGCCCTTCGGCTACATGGGAATAGTCTGAGCCATACTATCCATCGGCTTCCTAGGATTCATCGTCTGAGCTCACCACATGTTTACAGTAGGAATAGACGTTGATACCCGAGCCTACTTTACATCAGCCACTATAATCATTGCCATCCCTACCGGAATCAAAGTATTTAGCTGACTAGCCACCCTGCACGGAGGAACAATCAAATGAGACCCCCCCAACACTATGAGCTCTAGGATTTATCTTCCTATTTACCATCGGAGGATTAACAGGAATCGTTCTTGCAAACTCTTCCCTAGACATCGCCCTGCACGACACGTACTACGTAGTTGCCCACTTCCACTACGTCCTATCCATAGGCGCCGTCTTTGCCATTCTAGCAGGATTTACTCACTGATTCCCACTACTCACTGGGTTTACCCTACACCAAACATGAGCAAAAGCCCACTTCGGGGTAATATTTACAGGAGTAAACCTAACGTTCTTCCCCCAGCACTTCCTAGGCCTAGCAGGAATACCCCGACGATACTCGGACTATCCCGACGCCTACACACTATGAAACACCATTTCCTCCATCGGCTCCCTAATCTCAATAGTAGCCGTAATCATACTAATATTCATCATCTGAGAAGCCTTTTCGGCCAAACGAAAAGTCCTACAACCAGAACTAACTACCACAAACGTTGAATGAATCCACGGCTGCCCTCCCCCATACCATACTTTCGAGGAACCGGCCTTCGTCCAAGTACAAGAAAGGAAGGAATCGAACCCTCACATGCTGGTTTCAAGCCAACTGCATTCACCGCTCATGCTTCTTTCTTATGAGACGTTAGTAAACCAATTACATAGCCTTGTCAAGACTAAATCACAGGTAAAAATCCTGTACATCTCATGTGGCCAACCACTCCCAACTAGGATTCCAAGACGCCTCATCACCCATCATAGAAGAACTCGTTGAATTCCACGACCACGCCCTAATCGTTGCCCTAGCTATCTGCAGCCTAGTTCTCTACCTTTTAGCCCACATACTAACAGAAAAACTCTCGTCCAATGCTGTAGACGCCCAAGGAGTAGAGCTGATCTGGACAATCCTACCTGCTATCGTCCTGGTACTCCTCGCCCTCCCATCCCTACAAATCCTCTACATAATGGACAAAATCGATGAACCAGACCTCACCCTAAAAGCCATCGGCCACCAATGATACTGAAGCTACGAATACACAGACTTCAAAGACCTATCATTCGACTCCTACATAGTGCCCACCCCAGACTTACCCAACGGCCACTTCCGACTGCTAGAAGTTGACCACCGCGTAGTTATCCCAATAGAATCCCCCATCCGCGTGATCATTACTGCAGGAGACGTACTCCACTCCTGAGCAGTCCCAACGCTCGGAGTTAAAACAGACGCAATCCCAGGCCGACTAAACCAAACTTCATTCATTACCACCCGGCCTGGGATTTTTTACGGACAATGCTCAGAAATTTGCGGGGCTAATCACAGCTACATACCCATTGTAGTAGAATCAACCCCACTCCCACATTTCGAGGCCTGATCGTCCCTTCTATCATCATCCTAATCATTAAGAAGCTATGCAACAGCACTAGCCTTTTAAGCTAGCCAAAGAGGGACTTCCCCCTCCTTAATGATATGCCACAGCTTGATGTGGGAGGGGATTGAGCCTCGTTGGGTCATTAGTAGTATGAATAAGGTGTAGGAGGCGGTTAGTAGGGTTGCGATTCCTGTTAGGATGATCGTGAAGGCAGATCAGTTGAATAAGGTGATTATAATGGTTAGCTCTGCTATGAGGTTTGTTGTTGGGGGTAAGGCTATGTTTGTTAGATTGGCCAGCAATCATCAGGTAGCTATGAGTGGTAGGAGAGGTTGTAGGCCTCGTGTGAGTAGTAGAATTTGGCTGTGCGTACGTTCATAGTTTGTGTTGGCTAGGCAGAATAGTATGGAGGAAGTTAGTCCATGGGAAATTATTAGGATCATTGCCCCTGAGAATGATCAGTGGGTTTGGATTATTCCTGCGGCGATAACTAGGCCTATGTTACATGCCATGTTTTATGCCATCTTGGCAACTTCAGTGCCATGCTTTGTGTTAAGCTATGTGGACGGGGGTGTGGTTAGCTGATAGTTGAGTGGTGAGTGAGAGTGAAGTATATGAAATTATTGCTTGTGTTTACTATTTTTAGTACTGGAGTTTCTCTAATAAGTTTAAGTTATTTTGTATGTGTTTGTGTGTATATGTACATCGTTCCGATGATGTCATGGAAGGGATGATTAATGGAGTTTTAGAGGTAGTTTGCTGGGATTGGGCGATGAAGGTTTATGCTACATGGTGGTTAGCGAAAGTTTACTGGTTTAGTTTGTGAAGCGCAGGGGTTGCGCTTAATGATTTGTTGTTTTGTGCTATGTCCAACGAGCATTCATCCAATAGCCCCATTTAACCCGGAGGGTGGAGGTAACATTAACTGAATGTGGTCAAAGTGCATCAGTGTCAGGATGATTCCCCATATACGCCAACCGTCTCATCGAGGGACCCTTGAAATATAGGATAGGCCGTGAGGCAGGTGTGTCCAGGCTTAGATTGTGGGACCCCCGAGATCACTGGGAATAGCCACCTGTGAGGTAACCCCGGAAAAAATAAGAGGAACCAGAGGCGCCAAAAAGCTGGAACATGCCGCGATTACGCATTGAGAAGGTGAAAGTACTCACAGATGCCACTTTGAAGGGCAAGGAGGGGTGAGTGAACCCAATGGATGGCCCTGACCGAGGAACCAGAGGCGCAAAAATGTGAGGAGGGCGAGGGGTTTAGGGGGAACGTATGGGCCTGAAGCTAGTCATACCGGACATTATGTGCAACGGGTTGCTGATTTCACGTGAGGAATACGATTAATAAATCCGTCTGATACGAACTGCATGAGATATGTGGTGGAGAGTTGTTGTTGGAGCATGTCCTGTGAGCATTCATTAAAATGGGGTCTTGTTATGCGCTTGAGTGGAGTTGTATTGGGTGTTGTGCGGTATGGTCCTAGAACATTCATGCCGGGTGGTTTGGTAGGAGTGTGTTTAAGGGTTTAATGGCCGTGTACATGTATGGGTTTAGCACCTGCTTATAAGATAGTCCGTATATAATGTATATTACTGGTACTATAGTATGTATGTATATGGGGTATATAAATTTATGCACGAATATGCATAACCAAATACCCCCGCCTCGGGGGGGGAGGGGGGGGGGGTTAAGCATAATGGCATAGATGGGGTAGAATTATTGGGGGCTTGCGGTTAGTTCCTGTAGTTGAGAACAATGGCGGCTTTTCGAGCCGCAGGCCTCGGGTAGTGTCCGGGCAGGAATAATGACTTATTTTATGTTTTTTTTAGGGATTTGCTTTGCGGTGGGTGTTTTGGGTGTGGCGTCGAATCCTTCGCCGTATTATGGGGTTGTTGGTTTGGTGTTAGCGTCTGTGGCGGGGTGCGGGTGGTTGCTGGGCCTTGGGGTTTCGTTCGTGGCTTTAGTGCTGTTTATGGTGTATTTGGGGGGTATGCTGGTGGTGTTTGTTTATTCAGTAGCTTTAGCAGCGGAGCCTTTCCCTGGGGCTTGGGGGGATTGACGGGTGATTGGATGTGCAGTAGCGTTTGTGGCAATTGTTTTTGGGGGGTTGGTGTTTGGGGGGTTTATGGGGGCTTGGAAGTTCGGGGTTTCTACTGTGAATAATGTTGGGGTGTTTGTTGTTCGGTCGGATTTTAGTGGAGTTTCCATGTTTTATTCACATGGGGCAGGGATGTTTTTAGTGGCGGGTTGGGGGCTGTTGTTGACTTTGTTTGTTGTATTGGAGCTTGTGCGGGGGTTGTCGCGGGGTGCTATTCGGGCGGTTTAGGGGTTAGGGTCAGAGAATAGTTTATTGAAAATGCCAGCTTTGGGAGCTGGAGATAAAGGTTTGAGTCCTTTTTTTCTGAGTTTGGGGTACTCTAAGAAGTGGTAAGTCTTCAATCTTTGGTTTACAAGACCAATGTTTTTATAAACTATTAGAGTATTTAGCAGTTGAGTATTTTGTTTTCTAGGGCGCTTGCGGCGGGGAGGAGAAATAGGAGGATAGTGAAGTAGGCGATTGAAGCGAGTTGGCCGATGATGATGAATGGGTGTTCGACGGGTTGGCTTCCTACTCATGTTAGGACGAGGAGGTCGGCGACTAGTACTCAGAATAGGAGCTGGGAGAGTGGTCGGAATGTTATTGCTCGTTGTTTTGATTTGTGCAGGAATGGGATTAGGAATAGGATCAGTACGGAGGCGGCCAGTGCTAATACGCCTCCTAGTTTATTTGGGATTGAACGTAGGATGGCGTAGGCGAATAGGAAGTATCATTCTGGCTTGATGTGTGGTGGGGTTACTAGTGGGTTTGCTGGGGTGAAGTTTTCTGGGTCTCCCAGGAGGTTAACCGCTCATGCTTCTTTCTTATGAGACGTTAGTAAACCAATTACATAGCCTTGTCAAGACTAAATCACAGGTAAAAATCCTGTACATCTCATGTGGCCAACCACTCCCAACTAGGATTCCAAGACGCCTCATCACCCATCATAGAAGAACTCGTTGAATTCCACGACCACGCCCTAATCGTTGCCCTAGCTATCTGCAGCCTAGTTCTCTACCTTTTAGCCCACATACTAACAGAAAAACTCTCGTCCAATGCTGTAGACGCCCAAGAAGTAGAGCTGATCTGGACAATCCTACCTGCTATCGTCCTGGTACTCCTCGCCCTCCCATCCCTACAAATCCTCTACATAATGGACGAAATCGACGAACCAGACCTCACCCTAAAAGCCATCGGCCACCAATGATACTGAAGCTACGAATACACAGACTTCAAAGACCTATCCTTCGACTCCTACATAGTGCCCACCCCAGACTTACCCAACGGCCACTTCCGACTGCTAGAAGTTGACCACCGCGTAGTTATCCCAATAGAATCCCCCATCCGCGTGATCATTACTGCAGGAGACGTACTCCACTCCTGAGCAGTCCCAACGCTCGGAGTTAAAACAGACGCAATCCCAGGCCGACTAAACCAAACTTCATTCATTACCACCCGGCCTGGGAATTTTACGGACAATGCTCAGAAATTTGCGGGGCTAATCACAGCTACATACCCATTGTAGTAGAATCAACCCCACTCCCACATTTCGAGGCCTGATCGTCCCTTCTATCATCATCCTAATCATTAAGAAGCTATGCAACAGCACTAGCCTTTTAAGCTAGCCAAAGAGGGACTTCCCCCTCCTTAATGATATGCCACAGCTTAACCCCGCACCATGATTTTCAATCATAATTATAACCTGATTAACCCTAGCACTCCTCATCCAACCAAAACTACTAGCCTTCACCACAACCAACCCCCCATCAAATAAGACCTCCCTCACTACCAAACCCACACCATGATCCTGACCATGAACCTAAGCTTCTGTGACCAATTTTCCAGCCCCAATCTATTCGGCATCCCCTTAATCCTACTATCCCTACTCTTCCCAGCCCTACTATTCCCGTCCCCAAACAACCGATGAATCAACAACCGCCTTTCTACTATCCAAACATGACTCCTTCACCTAATCACAAAACAACTAATAGTCCCACTCAACAAAAATGGCCACAAATGAGCCATAATATTTACATCCCTAATAATCATACTTCTTACAATCAACCTTCTAGGCCTCCTTCCATATACATTCACCCCAACCACCCAACTATCTATGAACATAGCCCTAGCCTTCCCACTATGGCTCGCCACACTACTAACAGGCCTACGAAACCAACCATCAGCCTCTTTAGCCCACCTATTACCCGAAGGTACCCCTACACCCCTAATCCCCACACTAATCCTGATCGAAACAACCAGCCTACTAATCCGCCCCCTAGCCCTCGGAGTCCGCCTTACAGCCAACCTTACAGCAGGACACTTACTCATCCAACTCGTCTCTACAGCCTCCATTGCATTAATACCCACCCTTCCTGCAGTATCCATCCTAACAATAATCATCCTACTACTCCTAACCATCCTAGAAGTAGCAGTAGCCATAATCCAGGCCTACGTCTTCGTGCTCCTTCTAAGCCTATATTTACAAGAAAACATCTAATGGCACACCAAGCACACTCATACCACATAGTTGACCCAAGCCCTTGACCAATCTTCGGGGCAGCCGCCGCCCTACTCACAACCTCAGGATTAATCATGTGATTCCACTACAACTCATCCATACTACTAACCCTAGGCCTCATCTCAATACTCCTAGTAATACTCCAATGATGACGAGACATTGTACGAGAAAGCACCTTCCAAGGCCATCACACTCCCACAGTCCAAAAAGGCCTACGATACGGCATAATCCTTTTCATCACATCCGAAGCATTCTTCTTCTTAGGGTTCTTCTGAGCGTTCTTCCACTCGAGCCTGGCCCCAACCCCAGAACTAGGAGGCCAATGACCCCCAACAGGAATTAAACCACTCAACCCGATAGAAGTCCCCCTACTAAACACAGCCATCCTACTAGCCTCAGGCGTTACCGTAACGTGAGCCCATCACAGCATCACAGAAGGAAACCGAAAACACGCCATCCACGCCCTAACCCTAACGATCCTCCTGGGATTCTACTTCACAGCCCTACAAGCAATAGAATACCACGAAGCCCCATTCTCAATCGCCGATAGCGTCTACGGATCTACCTTCTTCGTTGCCACTGGATTCCACGGACTCCACGTAATCATCGGATCCTCCTTCCTGACCGTCTGCCTCTTCCGACTGATCAAGTTCCACTTTACATCAGACCACCACTTCGGATTCGAGGCAGCAGCCTGATACTGACACTTCGTAGACGTCATCTGACTATTCCTCTACATAACCATCTACTGATGAGGATCTTGCTCTTCTAGTATATTAATTACAATTGACTTCCAATCTCTAGAATCTGGTATAAACCCAGAGGAGAGCAATGAACGCACTCATGTTCATATTCGCCCTATCATCAATCCTAAGCGCCGCCCTAACCGCATTAAACTTCTGACTCGCCCAAATAAACCCCGACTCAGAGAAACTCTCACCGTACGAATGTGGATTCGACCCACTTGGATCTGCTCGATTACCATTCTCAGTCCGATTCTTCCTCAGTAGCCATCCTGTTCGTCCTATTCGACCTAGAAATCGCCCTCCTACTCCCCCTGCCATGAGCCGTCCAACTCCAATCCCCCCTAATGACCCTCACCTGAACTGTAGTGATCCTCCTTCTCCTAACACTCGGACTGGCCTACGAGTGAATTCAAGGGGGCCTAGAATGAGCAGAATAACAGAAAGTTAGTCTAACCAAAAAGATAGCTGGTTTCGACCCAGCAGATTACAGCCAACCCTGTAACTTTCTTATGTCGCCCCTACATTTAAGCTTCTACTCAGCCTTCATTTTCAGCGGACTAGGACTAGCCTTCCACCGAACCCACCTAGTATCCGCCCTACTATGCCTTGAAAGCATAATATTATCGATATTCGTAGGCCTATCAATATGATCCATCGAAAACCAAGTCTCCTCATTCACCATGGTACCAATTCTCATGCTAACCTTCTCAGCGTGTGAGGCGGGCACAGGCCTGGCCATCCTAGTAGCCTCCACCCGCACACATGGCTCCGACCATCTACACAACCTAAACCTCCTGCAATGCTAAAAATCATCCTACCCACAATCATACTTCTTCCAACAGCCCTGCTGTCTCCACCAAAATTTCTATGGACTAACACCACCTTATACAGCCTCCTAATCGCTGCCCTAAGCCTACAGTGATTAATCCCAACCTACTACCCCTACAAATTTTTATCCAACTGAACAGGAATTGACCAAATCTCATCCCCCCTCCTAGTACTATCCTGCTGACTACTCCCACTCATAATCATAGCAAGCCAAAACCACCTGCAACAAGAACCCCTACAACGCAAACGAATCTTTATCTCAACCTTAGTCGCAGTCCAGCCATTCATCCTACTAGCCTTTTCCACCACAGAACTAGCACTATTTTACATCTCATTTGAAGCAACCCTCATTCCCACCCTAATCTTAATCACCCGATGGGGGAACCAACCAGAACGCCTAAGCGCTGGCATCTACCTGCTATTCTACACGCCAGTAAGCTCTCTACCCCTGCTAATCACAATCATACACCTATACGTGAAAATTGGCACCCTGCACCTGCCAACCCTACAACTAACCCACCCAACCCTATCCACCTCATGGACAGGAATACTATCAGGTCTAGCACTGCTCATAGCATTCATAGTAAAAGCCCCACTATACGGCCTACACCTCTGACTGCCAAAAGCCCACGTAGAAGCACCCATCGCAGGCTCAATACTCCTCGCCGCCCTACTACTAAAGCTAGGAGGATACGGAATTATACGAGTCACTCTATTTATGGGCCCACTGTCCAACCTCCTGCACTACCCCTTCCTAACCCTGGCCCTATGAGGCGCCCTAATGACTAGCTCAATCTGCCTACGACAGACAGACCTAAAATCACTAATCGCTTATTCATCCGTTAGCCACATAGGCCTAGTTATCGCCGCAGGAATAATCCAAACCCACTGATCATTCTCAGGGGCAATGATGCTAATAATTTCCCATGGACTAACTTCCTCCATACTATTCTGCCTAGCCAACACAAACTATGAACGTACGCACAGCCGAATTCTACTACTCACACGAGGCCTCCAACCTCTCCTACCACTCATAGCTACCTGATGATTGCTGGCCAATCTAACAAACATAGCCTTACCCCCAACAACAAACCTCATAGCAGAGCTAACCATTATAATCACCTTATTCAACTGATCTGCCTTCACGATCATCCTAACAGGAATCGCAACCCTACTAACCGCCTCCTACACCTTATTCATACTACTAATGACCCAACGAGGCTCAATCCCCTCCCACATCGCATCTATGCAAAACTCAACCACGCGAGAACACCTGCTCATAACACTCCACATTATCCCAATATTCCTCCTAATCCTCAAACCCGAACTGATCTCCGGAATCCCCTCATGCAAGTATAGTTTAAACCAAACATTAGACTGTGATTCTAAGAATAGAAGTTCAAACCTTCTTACCTGCCGAGGGGAGGGTTTAACCAACAAGAGCTGCTAACTCTTACATCTGAGCCTAAAACCTCAGCCCCCTTACTTTTAAAGGATAACAGCAATCCACTGGTCTTAGGAACCACCCATCTTGGTGCAAATCCAAGTAAAAGTAGTGAACCCCACACTACTAATCAACTCCCTCACACTACTCACGCTGACAATCCTCCTAACCCCAATCATCCTGCCATTTCTATTTAAAAACTTTAAAAACACCCCACAAGCCACCACCCGCGCTGTTAAAACCGCATTCCTAATTAGCCTAGCCCCTACAACCGCATTCATCTACTCGGGAGTAGAATCTGTCACCTGCCACTGGGAGTGAAAATTCATTATAAACTTTAAAATCCCCCTGAGCCTAAAAATAGACCAATACTCAATAACATTTCTTCCAATCGCCCTATTTGTAACATGATCAATCCTACAATTCGCCATATGATACATGGCCTCAGAGCCATACGTAACAAAATTTTTCACCTACCTACTGACATTCCTAGTCGCCATACTCCTCCTAACAACCGCAAACAACATATTCCTCCTATTCGTAGGCTGGGAAGGAGTACGAATCATGTCCTTCCTTCTCATCGGCTGATGACAAGGCCGAGCAGATGCCAACACCGCCGCCCTACAAGCCGTAATCTACAACCGAATCGGAGACATCGGACTGACCCTGAGCATAGCATGACTAGCTTCAACATTCAACACCTGAGAGATCCAACAAGCCGTACACCCCCACCAAACCCCAATCCTCCCCCTCATAGGATTAATCCTCGCAGCCGCAGGAAAATCCGCCCAATTTGGACTCCACCCATGACTGCCCGCAGCAATAGAAGGCCCCACCCCAGTATCAGCCCTACTGCACTCCAGTACCATAGTAGTAGCCGGAATCTTCCTGCTCATCCGCATGCACCCCCTGCTAGCCACCAACCAGACAGCCCTAACTGCCTGCCTATGCCTAGGTGCTCTATCAACCCTATTCGCTGCCACATGCGCCCTAACCCAAAATGACATCAAAAAAATCATTGCTTTCTCAACATCCAGCCAACTAGGACTAATAATAGTCACTATCGGACTAAACCTCCCACAACTAGCCTTCCTACACATCTCAACCCATGCCTTCTTTAAAGCCATACTATTCCTATGCTCAGGGTCTATCATCCACAACCTAAACGGAGAACAAGATATCCGAAAGATAGGAGGCCTACAGAAAATACTCCCAGTCACTACTTCCTGCCTAACCATCGGAAACCTGGCGCTGATAGGAACCCCATTCCTAGCCAGATTCTACTCAAAAGACCTCATCATCGAAAGCTTAAACACATCATACCTAAATACTTGAGCCCTACTCCTAACCCTTATAGCCACAGCATTCACCGCAACCTACAGCATCCGCATAACCATCCTAGTCCAAGCTGGACAAACCCGAATCCCCCCAATAGTATCAATAAACGAAAACAACCCACTAATCACCGCCCCCCTAACCCGACTCGCCCTAGGCAGCATTACAGCAGGAATAATCATTACCTCTTTCATCACACCAACCAAAACCCCCCCAATAACCATACCCCTTATCACCAAAACCGCTGCCATCCTCATAACAATCCTAGGAATCATCCTAGGCCCCTCATGTACAGGGCCACACCCCTCTAACGGCGCAAGCTTACATAGAAACATTATTAACAGACCTAGACAGATACAAAAACCCCTACAAGACCACGTATTAACTAACCCTGTTAACCCGACTCAGGAGCGCCTATAAGAGCGATTAAAATCTGTGAAAGGAACTCGGCAAATTAATAAGGCCCGACTGTTTACCAAAAACATAGCCTTCAGCAAATTAAACAAGTATTGAAGGTGATGCCTGCCCGGTGACTTAGGTTTAACGGCCGCGGTATCCTAACCGTGCAAAGATAGCGCAATCAATTGTCCCATAAATCGAGACTTGTATGAATGGCTAAACGAGGTCTTAACTGTCTCTCACAGATAATCAGTGAAATTGATCTCCCCGTGCAAAAGCGGGGATGTGAACATAAGACGAGAAGACCCTGTGGAACTTAAAAATCAACGACCACCGCGAATCCTCAATCAACCCCACTGGGGCCACTACCATCGCAGAGCCTGGTCGATATTTTTCGGTTGGGGCGACCTTGGAGGAGAACAAATCCTCCAAAAACAAGACCATACCTCTTTACCTAGAGCTACCCCTCAAAGTGCTAACAGTGACCAGACCCAATATAATTGATTAATGGACCAAGCTACCCCAGGGATAACAGCGCAATCCCCCTCAAGAGCCCATATCGACAGGGGGGTTTACGACCTCGATGTTGGATCAGGACATCCTAATGGTGCAGCCGCTATTAAGGGTTCGTTTGTTCAACGATTAACAGTCCTACGTGATCTGAGTTCAGACCGGAGCAATCCAGGTCGGTTTCTATCTATGACACACTCTCCCCAGTACGAAAGGACCGGGAAAGTGGGGCCAATACCACAAGCACGCCCCCCCCCCTCTAAGCAGTGAAACCAACTAAACCGTGAAGAGGGCCTTCCCCCACCACTTTCAATCCTAGAAAAGGACCAGCTAGAGTGGCAGAGCCCGGCAAGTGCAGAAGGCTTAAGCCCTTTCCCCAGAGGTTCAAATCCTCTCCCTAGCTTCACCCATGATTCAAATAACAACACTAAGCTGCCTCATTATATCCCTCCTATACATCATCCCAATCCTGATTGCCGTAGCCTTCCTAACCCTAGTAGAACGGAAAATCCTAAGCTACATACAATCCCGCAAAGGCCCTAACGTTGTCGGGCCTTTTGGCCTACTTCAACCATTTGCGGACGGACTGAAACTATTTACCAAAGAGCCCATCCGACCCTCTACCTCTTCCCCACTTCTATTCATTCTGATACCAATACTAGCCCTTGTCCTAGCCCTCACCACTTGAGCACCACTACCACTCCCATTTCCCCTAGCAGATCTAAACCTCGGAGTTCTCTTCCTAATAGCCATGTCAAGCCTAGCCGTCTACTCAGTCCTATGATCAGGCTGAGCCTCGAACTCAAAATACGCACTAATCGGAGCCCTACGGGCAGTAGCACAGACCATTTCATACGAAGTGACACTGGCCATAATCCTGCTATCAATAATCATACTAAGCGGAAGCTACACACTCAGCTCCTTTGCCGTCGCACAGGAGCCTCTATACTTCATTTTCTCCTCATGACCCCTAGCAATAATATGATACGTATCCACCCTAGCAGAGACAAACCGAGCTCCTTTTGACCTCACAGAGGGTGAATCTGAGCTAGTCTCAGGGTTTAACGTTGAATACGCCGCAGGACCCTTCGCCTTATTCTTCCTAGCTGAATATGCGAACATTATGCTAATAAATACACTTACAGCCATCATATTCCTAAACCCAAGCGCCCTAGGGCCACCCACAGAACTATTCCCCGTCATCCTAGCCACAAAAGTCCTCCTACTATCTTCTGGTTTCTTATGGGTCCGAGCTTCATACCCACGATTCCGATATGACCAACTAATGCACCTACTATGAAAAAACTTCCTACCCCTCACACTAGCTCTGTGCCTCTGACACATCAGCATACCTATCTGCTATGCAGGCCTACCTCCTTACATAAGGAAATGTGCCTGAACTACAAAGGGTCACTATGATAAAGTGAACATAGAGGTATAACAGCCCTCTCATTTCCTGTTGACCTTAGAAAAGTAGGAATTGGACCCACACAAGAGAAATCAAAATTCTCCATACTTCCCTTATATTATTTTCTAGTAGAGTCAGCTAATCAAGCTATCGGGCCCATACCCCGAAAATGATGGTTTAACCCCCTCCTCTACTAATGAACCCTTACGCGACCCCAATCATAACCTTCAGCCTCATCTTGGGCACCACCATCACAATTTCCAGCAACCACTGAGTTCTGGCCTGGACAGGACTGGAGATCAACGCACTAGCCATCATTCCCCTAATTGCCAAATCCCACCACCCACGAGCAGTAGAAGCCGCAACGAAATACTTCCTAACCCAAGCAGCTGCTTCCGCCCTGGTCCTATTCTCTAGCATAACCAATGCCTGAGTCACCGGCCAATGAGACATCACACAAATAAACCACCCAACCTCCTGTCTACTACTGACAGCAGCAATCGCTATTAAACTGGGCCTAGTGCCATTTCACTTCTGATTCCCAGAAGTACTACAAGGATCGCCACTAATAACAGCCCTGCTACTCTCGACCCTCATAAAATTCCCCCCACTAACCCTGCTCCTACTAACATCCAAATCCCTCGACCCAGCTCTACTCACTGCCATGGCCCTAGCCTCAACAGCACTAGGAGGCTGAATAGGACTGAACCAAACACAAACACGCAAAATCCTAGCCTTCTCGTCCATCTCCCACTTAGGCTGAATCGCCATCATCCTAGTTTACAGCCCCAAATTGGCCTTACTTACCTTCTACCTATACACAATCATAACATCAGCCGTATTCCTAGCCCTTAACAAAATCAAAGCCCTTAACCTATCCATGATCACAACCTCATGAACAAAAACCCCAGTGCTAAACGCCACCCTAATACTAGTACTTTTATCCCTAGCAGGCCTCCCCCCATTAACAGGCTTTATACCAAAGTGACTTATCATCCAAGAACTAACTAAACAGGAAATAACACCAGCAGCCATGGCAATTGCCATGCTATCACTGCTCAGCCTCTTCTTCTACCTACGCCTCGCATACCACTCAACAATTACCCTTCCCCCCAACTCCTCTAACCACATAAAACAATGATACACTAGCAAAGCCCCAAGCACACCTACTGCGGTCCTTGCCTCACTATCAATCCTCTTACTTCCCCTGTCCCCAATAATACATGCCATTGTCTAGAAACTTAGGATAACACCCCAAACCGAAGGCCTTCAAAGCCTTAAATAAGAGTTAAACCCTCTTAGTTTCTGCACATTAAGACTTACAGAACATTAACCTGTATCTTCTGAATGCAAGTCAGACGCTTTAATTAAGCTAAAGCCTCCCTAGACAGATGGGCTTCGATCCCACAAAACTCTAGTTAACAGCTAAATGCCTAAACCAATTGGCTTCTGCCTACAAAGACCCTGACGCACCCTAGTGCGCATCGATGAGCTTGCAACTCAACATGAATTTCACTACAGAGCCGATAAGAAGAGGAATTAAACCTCTGCAAAAAGGACTACAGCCTAACGCTTCAACACTCAGCCATCTTACCCGTCACCTTCATCAACCGATGACTATTTTCCACTAACCATAAGGATATTGGCACCCTGTACCTCATCTTCGGGGCATGAGCAGGAATAGTCGGCACCGCACTCAGCCTATTAATCCGCGCAGAACTAGGACAACCAGGAACTCTCCTAGGCGACGACCAAATTTACAATGTAATCGTTACCGCTCACGCCTTTGTAATAATCTTCTTTATAGTCATACCCATCATGATCGGAGGATTCGGCAACTGATTAGTCCCCCTCATAATCGGTGCCCCCGACATAGCATTCCCGCGAATAAACAACATAAGCTTTTGACTCCTCCCCCCATCATTCCTCCTCCTACTAGCCTCATCCACTGTAGAAGCTGGCGCCGGCACAGGCTGAACTGTCTACCCTCCCCTAGCAGGTGACCTTGCCCACGCCGGAGCTTCAGTAGACCTGGCTATCTTCTCACTCCACTTAGCCGGTATCTCCTCCATCCTTGGGGCCATCAACTTTATCACCACAGCCATCAACATAAAACCCCCCGCACTCTCACAATACCAAACCCCACTATTTGTCTGATCCGTACTAATTACCGCCATCCTACTCCTTCTATCACTCCCCGTACTCGCCGCCGGTATTACAATATTACTAACTGATCGAAACCTAAACACCACATTCTTCGACCCCGCTGGAGGAGGAGACCCAATCCTGTACCAACACCTATTCTGATTCTTCGGACACCCAGAAGTCTATATTCTGATCCTACCGGGGTTCGGAATCATCTCACACGTAGTCACGTACTACTCAGGCAAAAAGGAGCCCTTCGGCTACATGGGAATAGTCTGAGCCATACTATCCATCGGCTTCCTAGGATTCATCGTCTGAGCTCACCACATGTTTACAGTAGGAATAGACGTTGATACCCGAGCCTACTTTACATCAGCCACTATAATCATTGCCATCCCTACCGGAATCAAAGTATTTAGCTGACTAGCCACCTTGCACGGAGGAACAATCAAATGAGACCCCCCCCAATACTATGAGCTCTAGGATTTATCTTCCTATTTACCATCGGAGGATTAACAGGAATCGTTCTTGCAAACTCTTCCCTAGACATCGCCCTGCACGACACGTACTACGTAGTTGCCCACTTCCACTACGTCCTATCCATAGGCGCCGTCTTTGCCATTCTAGCAGGATTTACTCACTGATTCCCACTACTCACTGGGTTTACCCTACACCAAACATGAGCAAAAGCCCACTTCGGGGTAATATTTACAGGAGTAAACCTAACGTTCTTCCCCCAGCACTTCCTAGGCCTAGCAGGAATACCCCGACGATACTCGGACTATCCCGACGCCTACACACTATGAAACACCATTTCCTCCATCGGCTCCCTAATCTCAATAGTAGCCGTAATCATACTAATATTCATCATCTGAGAAGCCTTTCCGGCCAAACGAAAAGTCCTACAACCAGAACTAACTACCACAAACGTTGAATGAATCCACGGCTGCCCTCCCCCATACCATACTTTCGAGGAACCGGCCTTCGTCCAAGTACAAGAAAGGAAGGAATCGAACCCTCACATGCTGGTTTCAAGCCAACTGCATTCACCGCTCATGCTTCTTTCTTATGAGACGTTAGTAAACCAATTACATAGCCTTGTCAAGACTAAATCACAGGTAAAAATCCTGTACATCTCATGTGGCCAACCACTCCCAACTAGGATTCCAAGACGCCTCATCAGCCATCATAGAAGAACTCGTTGAATTCCACGACCACGCCCTAATCGTTGCCCTAGCTATCTGCAGCCTAGTTCTCTACCTTTTAGCCCACATACTAACAGAAAAACTCTCGTCCAATGCTGTAGACGCCCAAGAAGTAGAGCTGATCTGGACAATCCTACCTGCTATCGTCCTGGTACTCCTCGCCCTCCCATCCCTACAAATCCTCTACATAATGGACAAAATCGACGAACCAGACCTCACCCTAAAAGCCATCGGCCACCAATGATACTGAAGCTACGAATACACAGACTTCAAAGACCTATCCTTCGACTCCTACATAGTGCCCACCCCAGACTTACCCAACGGCCACTTCCGACTGCTAGAAGTTGACCACCGCGTAGTTATCCCAATAGAATCCCCCATCCGCGTGATCATTACTGCAGGAGACGTACTCCACTCCTGAGCAGTCCCAACGCTCGGAGTTAAAACAGATGCAATCCCAGGCCGACTAAACCAAACTTCATTCATTACCACCCGGCCTGGGATTTTTTACGGACAATGCTCAGAAATTTGCGGGGCTAATCACAGCTACATACCCATTGTAGTAGAATCAACCCCACTCCCACATTTCGAGGCCTGATCGTCCCTTCTATCATCATCCTAATCATTAAGAAGCTATGCAACAGCACTAGCCTTTTAAGCTAGCCAAAGAGGGACTTCCCCCTCCTTAATGATATGCCACAGCTTAACCCCGCACCATGATTTTCAATCATAATTATAACCTGATTAACCCTAGCACTCCTCATCCAACCAAAACTACTAGCCTTCACCACAACCAACCCCCCATCAAATAAGACCTCCCTCACTACCAAACCCACACCATGATCCTGACCATGAACCTAAGCTTCTGTGACCAATTTTCCAGCCCCAATCTATTTGGCATCCCCTTAATCCTACTATCCCTACTCTTCCCAGCCCTACTATTCCCGTCCCCAAACAACCGATGAATCAACAACCGCCTTTCTACTATCCAAACATGACTCCTTCACCTAATCACAAAACAACTAATAGTCCCACTCAACAAAAATGGCCACAAATGAGCCATAATATTTACATCCCTAATAATCATACTTCTTACAATCAACCTTCTAGGCCTCCTTCCATATACATTCACCCCAACCACCCAACTATCTATGAACATAGCCCTAGCCTTCCCACTATGGCTCGCCACACTACTAACAGGCCTACGAAACCAACCATCAGCCTCTTTAGCCCACCTATTACCCGAAGGTACCCCTACACCCCTAATCCCCACACTAATCCTGATCGAAACAACCAGCCTACTAATCCGCCCCCTAGCCCTCGGAGTCCGCCTTACAGCCAACCTTACAGCAGGACACTTACTCATCCAACTCGTCTCTACAGCCTCCATTGCATTAATACCCACCCTTCCTGCAGTATCCATCCTAACAATAATCATCCTACTACTCCTAACCATCCTAGAAGTAGCAGTAGCCATAATCCAGGCCTACGTCTTCGTGCTCCTTCTAAGCCTATACTTACAAGAAAACATCTAATGGCACACCAAGCACACTCATACCACATAGTTGACCCAAGCCCTTGACCAATCTTCGGGGCAGCCGCCGCCCTACTCACAACCTCAGGATTAATCATGTGATTCCACTACAACTCATCCATACTACTAACCCTAGGCCTCATCTCAATACTCCTAGTAATACTCCAATGATGACGAGACATTGTACGAGAAAGCACCTTCCAAGGCCATCACACTCCCACAGTCCAAAAAGGCCTACGATACGGCATAATCCTTTTCATCACATCCGAAGCATTCTTCTTCTTAGGGTTCTTCTGAGCGTTCTTCCACTCGAGCCTGGCCCCAACCCCAGAACTAGGAGGCCAATGACCCCCAACAGGAATTAAACCACTCAACCCGATAGAAGTCCCCCTACTAAACACAGCCATCCTACTAGCCTCAGGCGTTACCGTAACGTGAGCCCATCACAGCATCACAGAAGGAAACCGAAAACACGCCATCCACGCCCTAACCCTAACGATCCTCCTGGGATTCTACTTCACAGCCCTACAAGCAATAGAATACCACGAAGCCCCATTCTCAATCGCCGATAGCGTCTACGGATCTACCTTCTTCGTTGCCACTGGATTCCACGGACTCCACGTAATCATTGGATCCTCCTTCCTGACCGTCTGCCTCTTCCGACTGATCAAGTTCCACTTTACATCAGACCACCACTTCGGATTCGAGGCAGCAGCCTGATACTGACACTTCGTAGACATCATCTGACTATTCCTCTACATAACCATCTACTGATGAGGATCTTGCTCTTCTAGTATATTAATTACAATTGACTTCCAATCTCTAGAATCTGGTATAAACCCAGAGGAGAGCAATGAACGCACTCATGTTCATATTCGCCCTATCATCAATCCTAAGCGCCGCCCTAACCGCATTAAACTTCTGACTCGCCCAAATAAACCCCGACTCAGAGAAACTCTCACCGTACGAATGTGGATTCGACCCACTTGGATCTGCTCGATTACCATTCTCAGTCCGATTCTTCCTCAGTAGCCATCCTGTTCGTCCTATTCGACCTAGAAATCGCCCTCCTACTCCCCCTGCCATGAGCCGTCCAACTCCAATCCCCCCTAATGACCCTCACCTGAACTGTAGTGATCCTCCTTCTCCTAACACTCGGACTGGCCTACGAGTGAATTCAAGGGGGCCTAGAATGAGCAGAATAACAGAAAGTTAGTCTAACCAAAAAGATAGCTGGTTTCGACCCAGCAGATTACAGCCAACCCTGTAACTTGTTCCCTGATTGTTCCTCCGTGCAGGGTGGCTAGTCAGCTAAATACTTTGATTCCGGTAGGGATGGCAATGATTATAGTGGCTGATGTAAAGTAGGCTCGGGTATCAACGTCTATTCCTACTGTAAACATGTGGTGAGCTCAGACGATGAATCCTAGGAAGCCGATGGATAGTATGGCTCAGACTATTCCCATGTAGCCGAAGGGCTCCTTTTTGCCTGAGTAGTACGTGACTACGTGTGAGATGATTCCGAACCCCGGTAGGATCAGAATATAGACTTCTGGGTGTCCGAAGAATCAGAATAGATGTTGGTACAGGATTGGGTCTCCTCCTCCAGCGGGGTCGAAGAATGTGGTGTTTAGGTTTCGATCAGTTAGTAATATTGTAATACCGGCGGCGAGTACGGGGAGTGATAGAAGGAGTAGGATGGCGGTAATTAGTACGGATCAGACAAATAGTGGGGTTTGGTATTGTGAGAGTGCGGGGGGTTTTATGTTGATGGCTGTGGTGATAAAGTTGATGGCCCCAAGGATGGAGGAGATACCGGCTAAGTGGAGTGAGAAGATAGCCAGGTCTACTGAAGCTCCGGCGTGGGCAAGGTCACCTGCTAGGGGAGGGTAGACAGTTCAGCCTGTGCCGGCGCCAGCTTCTACAGTGGATGAGGCTAGTAGGAGGAGGAATGATGGGG
This sequence comes from Anser brachyrhynchus, assembly GCF_964034855.1. Classification (NCBI taxonomy): domain Eukaryota; kingdom Metazoa; phylum Chordata; class Aves; order Anseriformes; family Anatidae; genus Anser; species Anser brachyrhynchus. The sequence continues at coordinate 170,533 of NW_027663491.1, read as the reverse complement.
GGAGGAGTCAAAAGCTTATGTTGTTTATTCGCGGGAATGCTATGTCGGGGGCACCGATTATGAGGGGGACTAATCAGTTGCCGAATCCTCCGATCATGATGGGTATGACTATAAAGAAGATTATTACAAAGGCGTGAGCGGTAACGATTACATTGTAAATTTGGTCGTCGCCTAGGAGAGTTCCTGGTTGTCCTAGTTCTGCGCGGATTAATAGGCTGAGTGCGGTGCCGACTATTCCTGCTCATGCCCCGAAGATGAGGTACAGGGTGCCAATATCCTTATGGTTAGTGGAAAATAGTCATCGGTTGATGAAGGTGACGGGTAAGATGGCTGAGTGTTGAAGCGTTAGGCTGTAGTCCTTTTTACAGAGGTTTAATTCCTCTTCTTATCGGCTCTGTAGTGAAATTCATGTTGAGTTGCAAGCTCATCGATGCGCACTAGGGTGCGTCAGGGTCTTTGTAGGCAGAAGCCAATTGGTTTAGGCATTTAGCTGTTAACTAGAGTTTTGTGGGATCGAAGCCCATCTGTCTAGGGAGGCTTTAGCTTAATTAAAGCGTCTGACTTGCATTCAGAAGATACAGGTTAATGTTCTGTAAGTCTTAATGTGCAGAAACTAAGAGGGTTTAACTCTTATTTAAGGCTTTGAAGGCCTTCGGTTTGGGGTGTTATCCTAAGTTTCTAGACAATGGCATGTATTATTGGGGACAGGGGAAGTAAGAGGATTGATAGTGAGGCAAGGACCGCAGTAGGTGTGCTTGGGGCTTTGCTAGTGTATCATTGTTTTATGTGGTTAGAGGAGTTGGGGGGAAGGGTAATTGTTGAGTGGTATGCGAGGCGTAGGTAGAAGAAGAGGCTGAGCAGTGATAGCATGGCAATTGCCATGGCTGCTGGTGTTATTTCCTGTTTAGTTAGTTCTTGGATGATAAGTCACTTTGGTATAAAGCCTGTTAATGGGGGGAGGCCTGCTAGGGATAAAAGTACTAGTATTAGGGTGGCGTTTAGCACTGGGGTTTTGTTCATGAGGTTGTGATCATGGATAGGTTAAGGGCTTTGATTTTGTTAAGGGCTAGGAATACGGCTGATGTTATGATTGTGTATAGGTAGAAGGTAAGTAAGGCCAATTTGGGGCTGTAAACTAGGATGATGGCGATTCAGCCTAAGTGGGAGATGGACGAGAAGGCTAGGATTTTGCGTGTTTGTGTTTGGTTCAGTCCTATTCAGCCTCCTAGTGCTGTTGAGGCTAGGGCCATGGCGGTGAGTAGAGCTGGGTCGAGGGATTTGGATGTTAGTAGGAGCAGGGTTAGTGGGGGGAATTTTATGAGGGTCGAGAGTAGCAGGGCTGTTATTAGTGGCGATCCTTGTAGTACTTCTGGGAATCAGAAGTGAAATGGCACTAGGCCCAGTTTAATAGCGATTGCTGCTGTCAGTAGTAGACAGGAGGTTGGGTGGTTTATTTGTGTGATGTCTCATTGGCCGGTGACTCAGGCATTGGTTATGCTAGAGAATAGGACCAGGGCGGAAGCAGCTGCTTGGGTTAGGAAGTATTTCGTTGCGGCTTCTACTGCTCGTGGGTGGTGGGATTTGGCAATTAGGGGAATGATGGCTAGTGTGTTGATCTCCAGTCCTGTCCAGGCCAGAACTCAGTGGTTGCTGGAAATTGTGATTGTGGTGCCCAAGATGAGGCTGAAGGTTATGATTGGGGTCGCGTAAGGGTTCATTAGTAGAGGAGGGGGTTAAACCATCATTTTCGGGGTATGGGCCCGATAGCTTGATTAGCTGACTCTACTAGAAAATAATATAAGGGAAGTATGGAGAATTTTGATTTCTCTTGTGTGGGTTCAATTCCTACTTTTCTAAGGTCAACAGGAAATGAGAGGGCTGTTATACCTCTATGTTCACTTTATCATAGTGACCCTTTGTAGTTCAGGCACATTTCCTTATGTAAGGAGGTAGGCCTGCATAGCAGATAGGTATGCTGATGTGTCAGAGGCACAGAGCTAGTGTGAGGGGTAGGAAGTTTTTTCATAGTAGGTGCATTAGTTGGTCATATCGGAATCGTGGGTATGAAGCTCGGACCCATAAGAAACCAGAAGATAGTAGGAGGACTTTTGTGGCTAGGATGACGGGGAATAGTTCTGTGGGTGGCCCTAGGGCGCTTGGGTTTAGGAATATGATGGCTGTAAGTGTATTTATTAGCATAATGTTCGCATATTCAGCTAGGAAGAATAAGGCGAAGGGTCCTGCGGCGTATTCAACGTTAAACCCTGAGACTAGCTCAGATTCACCCTCTGTGAGGTCAAAAGGAGCTCGGTTTGTCTCTGCTAGGGTGGATACGTATCATATTATTGCTAGGGGTCATGAGGAGAAAATGAAGTATAGAGGCTCCTGTGCGATGGCAAAGGAGCTGAGTGTGTAGCTTCCGCTTAGTATGATTATTGATAGCAGGATTATGGCCAGTGTCACTTCGTATGAAATGGTCTGTGCTACTGCCCGTAGGGCTCCGATTAGTGCGTATTTTGAGTTCGAGGCTCAGCCTGATCATAGGACTGAGTAGACGGCTAGGCTTGACATGGCTATTAGGAAGAGAACTCCGAGGTTTAGATCTGCTAGGGGAAATGGGAGTGGTAGTGGTGCTCAAGTGGTGAGGGCTAGGACAAGGGCTAGTATTGGTATCAGAATGAATAGAAGTGGGGAAGAGGTAGAGGGTCGGATGGGCTCTTTGGTAAATAGTTTCAGTCCGTCCGCAAATGGTTGAAGTAGGCCAAAAGGCCCGACAACGTTAGGGCCTTTGCGGGATTGTATGTAGCTTAGGATTTTCCGTTCTACTAGGGTTAGGAAGGCTACGGCAATCAGGATTGGGATGATGTATAGGAGGGATATAACGAGGCAGCTTAGTGTTGTTATTTGAATCATGGGTGAAGCTAGGGAGAGGATTTGAACCTCTGGGGAAAGGGCTTAAGCCTTCTGCACTTGCCGGGCTCTGCCACTCTAGCTGGTCCTTTTCTAGGATTGAAAGTGGTGGGGGAAGGCCCTCTTCACGGTTTAGTTGGTTTCACTGCTTAGAGGGGGGGGGCGTGCTTGTGGTATTGGCCCCACTTTCCCGGTCCTTTCGTACTGGGGAGAGTGTGTCATAGATAGAAACCGACCTGGATTGCTCCGGTCTGAACTCAGATCACGTAGGACTGTTAATCGTTGAACAAACGAACCCTTAATAGCGGCTGCACCATTAGGATGTCCTGATCCAACATCGAGGTCGTAAACCCCCCTGTCGATATGGGCTCTTGAGGGGGATTGCGCTGTTATCCCTGGGGTAGCTTGGTCCATTAATCAATTATATTGGGTCTGGTCACTGTTAGCACTTTGAGGGGTAGCTCTAGGTAAAGAGGTATGGTCTTGTTTTTGGAGGATTTGTTCTCCTCCAAGGTCGCCCCAACCGAAAAATATCGACCAGGCTCTGCGATGGTAGTGGCCCCAGTGGGGTTGATTGAGGATTCGCGGTGGTCGTTGATTTTTAAGTTCCACAGGGTCTTCTCGTCTTATGTTCACATCCCCGCTTTTGCACGGGGAGATCAATTTCACTGATTATCTGTGAGAGACAGTTAAGACCTCGTTTAGCCATTCATACAAGTCTCGATTTATGGGACAATTGATTGCGCTACCTTTGCACGGTTAGGATACCGCGGCCGTTAAACCTAAGTCACCGGGCAGGCATCACCTTCAATACTTGTTTAATTTGCTGAAGGCTATGTTTTTGGTAAACAGTCGGGCCTTATTAATTTGCCGAGTTCCTTTCACAGATTTTAATCGCTCTTATAGGCGCTCCTGAGTCGGGTTAACAGGGTTAGTTAATACGTGGTCTTGTAGGGGTTTTTGTATCTGTCTAGGTCTGTTAATAATGTTTCTATGTAAGCTTGCGCCGTTAGAGGGGTGTGGCCCTGTACATGAGGGGCCTAGGATGATTCCTAGGATTGTTATGAGGATGGCAGCGGTTTTGGTGATAAGGGGTATGGTTATTGGGGGGGTTTTGGTTGGTGTGATGAAAGAGGTAATGATTATTCCTGCTGTAATGCTGCCTAGGGCGAGTCGGGTTAGGGGGGCGGTGATTAGTGGGTTGTTTTCGTTTATTGATACTATTGGGGGGATTCGGGTTTGTCCAGCTTGGACTAGGATGGTTATGCGGATGCTGTAGGTTGCGGTGAATGCTGTGGCTATAAGGGTTAGGAGTAGGGCTCAAGTATTTAGGTATGATGTGTTTAAGCTTTCGATGATGAGGTCTTTTGAGTAGAATCCGGCTAGGAATGGGGTTCCTATCAGCGCCAGGTTTCCGATGGTTAGGCAGGAAGTAGTGACTGGGAGTATTTTCTGTAGGCCTCCTATCTTTCGGATATCTTGTTCTCCGTTTAGGTTGTGGATGATAGACCCTGAGCATAGGAATAGTATGGCTTTAAAGAAGGCATGGGTTGAGATGTGTAGGAAGGCTAGTTGTGGGAGGTTTAGTCCGATAGTGACTATTATTAGTCCTAGTTGGCTGGATGTTGAGAAAGCAATGATTTTTTTGATGTCATTTTGGGTTAGGGCGCATGTGGCAGCGAATAGGGTTGATAGAGCACCTAGGCATAGGCAGGCAGTTAGGGCTGTCTGGTTGGTGGCTAGCAGGGGGTGCATGCGGATGAGCAGGAAGATTCCGGCTACTACTATGGTACTGGAGTGCAGTAGGGCTGATACTGGGGTGGGGCCTTCTATTGCTGCGGGCAGTCATGGGTGGAGTCCAAATTGGGCGGATTTTCCTGCGGCTGCGAGGATTAATCCTATGAGGGGGAGGATTGGGGTTTGGTGGGGGTGTACGGCTTGTTGGATCTCTCAGGTGTTGAATGTTGAAGCTAGTCATGCTATGCTCAGGGTCAGTCCGATGTCTCCGATTCGGTTGTAGATTACGGCTTGTAGGGCGGCGGTGTTGGCATCTGCTCGGCCTTGTCATCAGCCGATGAGAAGGAAGGACATGATTCGTACTCCTTCCCAGCCTACGAATAGGAGGAATATGTTGTTTGCGGTTGTTAGGAGGAGTATGGCGACTAGGAATGTCAGTAGGTAGGTGAAAAATTTTGTTACGTATGGCTCTGAGGCCATGTATCATATGGCGAATTGTAGGATTGATCATGTTACAAATAGGGCGATTGGAAGAAATGTTATTGAGTATTGGTCTATTTTTAGGCTCAGGGGGATTTTAAAGTTTATAATGAATTTTCACTCCCAGTGGCAGGTGACAGATTCTACTCCCGAGTAGATGAATGCGGTTGTAGGGGCTAGGCTAATTAGGAATGCGGTTTTAACAGCGCGGGTGGTGGCTTGTGGGGTGTTTTTAAAGTTTTTAAATAGAAATGGCAGGATGATTGGGGTTAGGAGGATTGTCAGCGTGAGTAGTGTGAGGGAGTTGATTAGTAGTGTGGGGTTCACTACTTTTACTTGGATTTGCACCAAGATGGGTGGTTCCTAAGACCAGTGGATTGCTGTTATCCTTTAAAAGTAAGGGGGCTGAGGTTTTAGGCTCAGATGTAAGAGTTAGCAGCTCTTGTTGGTTAAACCCTCCCCTCGGCAGGTAAGAAGGTTTGAACTTCTATTCTTAGAATCACAGTCTAATGTTTGGTTTAAACTATACTTGCATGAGGGGATTCCGGAGATCAGTTCGGGTTTGAGGATTAGGAGGAATATTGGGATAATGTGGAGTGTTATGAGCAGGTGTTCTCGCGTGGTTGAGTTTTGCATAGATGTGATGTGGGAGGGGATTGAGCCTCGTTGGGTCATTAGTAGTATGAATAAGGTGTAGGAGGCGGTTAGTAGGGTTGCGATTCCTGTTAGGATGATCGTGAAGGCAGATCAGTTGAATAAGGTGATTATAATGGTTAGCTCTGCTATGAGGTTTGTTGTTGGGGGTAAGGCTATGTTTGTTAGATTGGCCAGCAATCATCAGGTAGCTATGAGTGGTAGGAGAGGTTGTAGGCCTCGTGTGAGTAGTAGAATTCGGCTGTGCGTACGTTCATAGTTTGTGTTGGCTAGGCAGAATAGTATGGAGGAAGTTAGTCCATGGGAAATTATTAGCATCATTGCCCCTGAGAATGATCAGTGGGTTTGGATTATTCCTGCGGCGATAACTAGGCCTATGTGGCTAACGGATGAATAAGCGATTAGTGATTTTAGGTCTGTCTGTCGTAGGCAGATTGAGCTAGTCATTAGGGCGCCTCATAGGGCCAGGGTTAGGAAGGGGTAGTGCAGGAGGTTGGACAGTGGGCCCATAAATAGAGTGACTCGTATAATTCCGTATCCTCCTAGCTTTAGTAGTAGGGCGGCGAGGAGTATTGAGCCTGCGATGGGTGCTTCTACGTGGGCTTTTGACAGTCAGAGGTGTAGGCCGTATAGTGGGGCTTTTACTATGAATGCTATGAGCAGTGCTAGACCTGATAGTATTCCTGTCCATGAGGTGGATAGGGTTGGGTGGGTTAGTTGTAGGGTTGGCAGGTGCAGGGTGCCAATTTTCACGTATAGGTGTATGATTGTGATTAGCAGGGGTAGAGAGCTTACTGGCGTGTAGAATAGCAGGTAGATGCCAGCGCTTAGGCGTTCTGGTTGGTTCCCCCATCGGGTGATTAAGATTAGGGTGGGAATGAGGGTTGCTTCAAATGAGATGTAAAATAGTGCTAGTTCTGTGGTGGAAAAGGCTAGTAGGATGAATGGCTGGACTGCGACTAAGGTTGAGATAAAGATTCGTTTGCGTTGTAGGGGTTCTTGTTGCAGGTGGTTTTGGCTTGCTATGATTATGAGTGGGAGTAGTCAGCAGGATAGTACTAGGAGGGGGGATGAGATTTGGTCAATTCCTGTTCAGTTGGATAAAAATTTGTAGGGGTAGTAGGTTGGGATTAATCACTGTAGGCTTAGGGCAACGATTAGGAGGCTGTATAAGGTGGTGTTAGTCCATAGAAATTTTGGTGGAGACAGCAGGGCTGTTGGAAGAAGTATGATTGTGGGTAGGATGATTTTTAGCATTGGAGGAGGTTTAGGTTGTGTAGATGGTCGGAGCCATGTGTGCGGGTGGAGGCTACTAGGATGGCCAGGCCTGTGCCCGCCTCACACGCTGAGAAGGTTAGCATGAGAATTGGTACCATGGTGAATGAGGAGACTTGGTTTTCGATGGATCATATTGATAGGCCTACGAATATCGATAATATTATGCTTTCAAGGCATAGTAGGGCGGATACTAGGTGGGTTCGGTGGAAGGCTAGTCCTAGTCCGCTGAAAATGAAGGCTGAGTAGAAGCTTAAATGTAGGGGCGACATAAGAAAGTTACAGGGTTGGCTGTAATCTGCTGGGTCGAAACCAGCTATCTTTTTGGTTAGACTAACTTTCTGTTATTCTGCTCATTCTAGGCCCCCTTGAATTCACTCGTAGGCCAGTCCGAGTGTTAGGAGAAGGAGGATCACTACAGTTCAGGTGAGGGTCATTAGGGGGGATTGGAGTTGGACGGCTCATGGCAGGGGGAGTAGGAGGGCGATTTCTAGGTCGAATAGGACGAACAGGATGGCTACTGAGGAAGAATCGGACTGAGAATGGTAATCGAGCAGATCCAAGTGGGTCGAATCCACATTCGTACGGTGAGAGTTTCTCTGAGTCGGGGTTTATTTGGGCGAGTCAGAAGTTTAATGCGGTTAGGGCAGCGCTTAGGATTGATGATAGGGCGAATATGAACATGAGTGCGTTCATTGCTCTCCTCTGGGTTTATACCAGATTCTAGAGATTGGAAGTCAATTGTAATTAATATACTAGAAGAGCAAGATCCTCATCAGTAGATGGTTATGTAGAGGAATAGTCAGATGACGTCTACGAAGTGTCAGTATCAGGCTGCTGCCTCGAATCCGAAGTGGTGGTCTGATGTAAAGTGGAACTTGATCAGTCGGAAGAGGCAGACGGTCAGGAAGGAGGATCCGATGATTACGTGGAGTCCGTGGAATCCAGTGGCAACGAAGAAGGTAGATCCGTAGACGCTATCGGCGATTGAGAATGGGGCTTCGTGGTATTCTATTGCTTGTAGGGCTGTGAAGTAGAATCCCAGGAGGATCGTTAGGGTTAGGGCGTGGATGGCGTGTTTTCGGTTTCCTTCTGTGATGCTGTGATGGGCTCACGTTACTTTAGGGATGTAAATATTATGGCTCATTTGTGGCCATTTTTGTTGAGTGGGACTATTAGTTTTTTTGTGATTAGGTGAAGGAGTCATGTTTGGATAGTAGAAAGGCGGTTGTTGATTCATCGGTTGTTTGGGGACGGGAATAGTAGGGCTGGGAAGAGTAGGGATAGTAGGATTAAGGGGATGCCGAATAGATTGGGGCTGGAAAATTGGTCAAAGAAGCTTAGGTTCATGGTCAGGATCATGGTGTGGGTTTGGTAGTGAGGGAGGTCTTATTTGATGGGGGGTTGGTTGTGGTGAAGGCTAGTAGTTTTGGTTGGATGAGGAGTGCTAGGGTTAATCAGGTTATAATTATGATTGAAAATCATGGTGCGGGGTTAAGCTGTGGCATATCATTAAGGAGGGGGAAGTCCCTCTTTGGCTAGCTTAAAAGGCTAGTGCTGTTGCATAGCTTCTTAATGATTAGGATGATGATAGAAGGGACGATCAGGCCTCGAAATGTGGGAGTGGGGTTGATTCTACTACAATGGGTATGTAGCTGTGATTAGCCCCGCAAATTTCTGAGCATTGTCCGTAAAAAATCCCAGGCCGGGTGGTAATGAATGAAGTTTGGTTTAGTCGGCCTGGGATTGCGTCTGTTTTAACTCCGAGCGTTGGGACTGCTCAGGAGTGGAGTACGTCTCCTGCAGTAATGATCACGTGGATGGGGGATTCTATTGGGATAACTACGCGGTGGTCAACTTCTAGCAGTCGGAAGTGGCCGTTGGGTAAGTCTGGGGTGGGCACTATGTAGGAGTCGAATGATAGGTCTTTGAAGTCTGTGTATTCGTAGCTTCAGTATCATTGGTGGCCGATGGCTTTTAGGGTGAGGTCTGGTTCATCGATTTTGTCCATTATGTAGAGGATTTGTAGGGATGGGAGGGCGAGGAGTACCAGGACGATAGCAGGTAGGATTGTCCAGATCAGCTCTACTTCTTGGGCGTCTACAGCATTGGACGAGAGTTTTTCTGTTAGTATGTGGGCTAAAAGGTAGAGAACTAGGCTGCAGATAGCTAGGGCAACGATTAGGGCGTGGTCGTGGAATTCAACGAGTTCTTCTATGATGGCTGATGAGGCGTCTTGGAATCCTAGTTGGGAGTGGTTGGCCACATGAGATGTACAGGATTTTTACCTGTGATTTAGTCTTGACAAGGCTATGTAATTGGTTTACTAACGTCTCATAAGAAAGAAGCATGAGCGGTGAATGCAGTTGGCTTGAAACCAGCATGTGAGGGTTCGATTCCTTCCTTTCTTGTACTTGGACGAAGGCCGGTTCCTCGAAAGTATGGTATGGGGGAGGGCAGCCGTGGATTCATTCAACGTTTGTGGTAGTTAGTTCTGGTTGTAGGACTTTTCGTTTGGCCGAAAAGGCTTCTCAGATGATGAATATTAGTATGATTACGGCTACTATTGAGATTAGGGAGCCGATGGAGGAAATGGTGTTTCATAGTGTGTAGGCGTCGGGATAGTCCGAGTATCGTCGGGGTATTCCTGCTAGGCCTAGGAAGTGCTGGGGGAAGAACGTTAGGTTTACTCCTGTAAATATTACCCCGAAGTGGGCTTTTGCTCATGTTTGGTGTAGGGTAAACCCAGTGAGTAGTGGGAATCAGTGAGTAAATCCTGCTAGAATGGCAAAGACGGCGCCTATGGATAGGACGTAGTGGAAGTGGGCAACTACGTAGTACGTGTCGTGCAGGGCGATGTCTAGGGAAGAGTTTGCAAGAACGATTCCTGTTAATCCTCCGATGGTAAATAGGAAGATAAATCCTAGAGCTCATAGTATTGGGGGGGGTCTCATTTGATTGTTCCTCCGTGCAGGGTGGCTAGTCAGCTAAATACTTTGATTCCGGTAGGGATGGCAATGATTATAGTGGCTGATGTAAAGTAGGCTCGGGTATCAACGTCTATTCCTACTGTAAACATGTGGTGAGCTCAGACGATGAATCCTAGGAAGCCGATGGATAGTATGGCTCAGACTATTCCCATGTAGCCGAAGGGCTCCTTTTTGCCTGAGTAGTACGTGACTACGTGTGAGATGATTCCGAACCCCGGTAGGATCAGAATATAGACTTCTGGGTGTCCGAAGAATCAGAATAGGTGTTGGTACAGGATTGGGTCTCCTCCTCCAGCGGGGTCGAAGAATGTGGTGTTTAGGTTTCGATCAGTTAGTAATATTGTAATACCGGCGGCGAGTACGGGGAGTGATAGAAGGAGTAGGATGGCGGTAATTAGTACGGATCAGACAAATAGTGGGGTTTGGTATTGTGAGAGTGCGGGGGGTTTTATGTTGATGGCTGTGGTGATAAAGTTGATGGCCCCAAGGATGGAGGAGATACCGGCTAAGTGGAGTGAGAAGATAGCCAGGTCTACTGAAGCTCCGGCGTGGGCAAGGTCACCTGCTAGGGGAGGGTAGACAGTTCAGCCTGTGCCGGCGCCAGCTTCTACAGTGGATGAGGCTAGTAGGAGGAGGAATGATGGGGGGAGGAGTCAAAAGCTTATGTTGTTTATTCGCGGGAATGCTATGTCGGGGGCACCGATTATGAGGGGGACTAATCAGTTGCCGAATCCTCCGATCATGATGGGTATGACTATAAAGAAGATTATTACAAAGGCGTGAGCGGTAACGATTACATTGTAAATTTGGTCGTCGCCTAGGAGAGTTCCTGGTTGTCCTAGTTCTGCGCGGATTAATAGGCTGAGTGCGGTGCCGACTATTCCTGCTCATGCCCCGAAGATGAGGTACAGGGTGCCAATATCCTTATGGTTAGTGGAAAATAGTCATCGGTTGATGAAGGTGACGGGTAAGATGGCTGAGTGTTGAAGCGTTAGGCTGTAGTCCTTTTTACAGAGGTTTAATTCCTCTTCTTATCGGCTCTGTAGTGAAATTCATGTTGAGTTGCAAGCTCATCGATGCGCACTAGGGTGCGTCAGGGTCTTTGTAGGCAGAAGCCAATTGGTTTAGGCATTTAGCTGTTAACTAGAGTTTTGTGGGATCGAAGCCCATCTGTCTAGGGAGGCTTTAGCTTAATTAAAGCGTCTGACTTGCATTCAGAAGATACAGGTTAATGTTCTGTAAGTCTTAATGTGCAGAAACTAAGAGGGTTTAACTCTTATTTAAGGCTTTGAAGGCCTTCGGTTTGGGGTGTTATCCTAAGTTTCTAGACAATGGCATGTATTATTGGGGACAGGGGAAGTAAGAGGATTGATAGTGAGGCAAGGACCGCAGTAGGTGTGCTTGGGGCTTTGCTAGTGTATCATTGTTTTATGTGGTTAGAGGAGTTGGGGGGAAGGGTAATTGTTGAGTGGTATGCGAGGCGTAGGTAGAAGAAGAGGCTGAGCAGTGATAGCATGGCAATTGCCATGGCTGCTGGTGTTATTTCCTGTTTAGTTAGTTCTTGGATGATAAGTCACTTTGGTATAAAGCCTGTTAATGGGGGGAGGCCTGCTAGGGATAAAAGTACTAGTATTAGGGTGGCGTTTAGCACTGGGGTTTTTGTTCATGAGGTTGTGATCATGGATAGGTTAAGGGCTTTGATTTTGTTAAGGGCTAGGAATACGGCTGATGTTATGATTGTGTATAGGTAGAAGGTAAGTAAGGCCAATTTGGGGCTGTAAACTAGGATGATGGCGATTCAGCCTAAGTGGGAGATGGACGAGAAGGCTAGGATTTTGCGTGTTTGTGTTTGGTTCAGTCCTATTCAGCCTCCTAGTGCTGTTGAGGCTAGGGCCATGGCGGTGAGTAGAGCTGGGTCGAGGGATTTGGATGTTAGTAGGAGCAGGGTTAGTGGGGGGAATTTTATGAGGGTCGAGAGTAGCAGGGCTGTTATTAGTGGCGATCCTTGTAGTACTTCTGGGAATCAGAAGTGAAATGGCACTAGGCCCAGTTTAATAGCGATTGCTGCTGTCAGTAGTAGACAGGAGGTTGGGTGGTTTATTTGTGTGATGTCTCATTGGCCGGTGACTCAGGCATTGGTTATGCTAGAGAATAGGACCAGGGCGGAAGCAGCTGCTTGGGTTAGGAAGTATTTCGTTGCGGCTTCTACTGCTCGTGGGTGGTGGGATTTGGCAATTAGGGGAATGATGGCTAGTGTGTTGATCTCCAGTCCTGTCCAGGCCAGAACTCAGTGGTTGCTGGAAATTGTGATTGTGGTGCCCAAGATGAGGCTGAAGGTTATGATTGGGGTCGCGTAAGGGTTCATTAGTAGAGGAGGGGGTTAAACCATCATTTTCGGGGTATGGGCCCGATAGCTTGATTAGCTGACTCTACTAGAAAATAATATAAGGGAAGTATGGAGAATTTTGATTTCTCTTGTGTGGGTTCAATTCCTACTTTTCTAAGGTCAACAGGAAATGAGAGGGCTGTTATACCTCTATGTTCACTTTATCATAGTGACCCTTTGTAGTTCAGGCACATTTCCTTATGTAAGGAGGTAGGCCTGCATAGCAGATAGGTATGCTGATGTGTCAGAGGCACAGAGCTAGTGTGAGGGGTAGGAAGTTTTTTCATAGTAGGTGCATTAGTTGGTCATATCGGAATCGTGGGTATGAAGCTCGGACCCATAAGAAACCAGAAGATAGTAGGAGGACTTTTGTGGCTAGGATGACGGGGAATAGTTCTGTGGGTGGCCCTAGGGCGCTTGGGTTTAGGAATATGATGGCTGTAAGTGTATTTATTAGCATAATGTTCGCATATTCAGCTAGGAAGAATAAGGCGAAGGGTCCTGCGGCGTATTCAACGTTAAACCCTGAGACTAGCTCAGATTCACCCTCTGTGAGATCAAAAGGAGCTCGGTTTGTCTCTGCTAGGGTGGATACGTATCATATTATTGCTAGGGGTCATGAGGAGAAAATGAAGTATAGAGGCTCCTGTGCGATGGCAAAGGAGCTGAGTGTGTAGCTTCCGCTTAGTATGATTATTGATAGCAGGATTATGGCCAGTGTCACTTCGTATGAAATGGTCTGTGCTACTGCCCGTAGGGCTCCGATTAGTGCGTATTTTGAGTTCGAGGCTCAGCCTGATCATAGGACTGAGTAGACGGCTAGGCTTGACATGGCTATTAGGAAGAGAACTCCGAGGTTTAGATCTGCTAGGGGAAATGGGAGTGGTAGTGGTGCTCAAGTGGTGAGGGCTAGGACAAGGGCTAGTATTGGTATCAGAATGAATAGAAGTGGGGAAGAGGTAGAGGGTCGGATGGGCTCTTTGGTAAATAGTTTCAGTCCGTCCGCAAATGGTTGAAGTAGGCCAAAAGGCCCGACAACGTTAGGGCCTTTGCGGGATTGTATGTAGCTTAGGATTTTCCGTTCTACTAGGGTTAGGAAGGCTACGGCAATCAGGATTGGGATGATGTATAGGAGGGATATAACGAGGCAGCTTAGTGTTGTTATTTGAATCATGGGTGAAGCTAGGGAGAGGATTTGAACCTCTGGGGAAAGGGCTTAAGCCTTCTGCACTTGCCGGGCTCTGCCACTCTAGCTGGTCCTTTTCTAGGATTGAAAGTGGTGGGGGAAGGCCCTCTTCACGGTTTAGTTGGTTTCACTGCTTAGAGGGGGGGGGCGTGCTTGTGGTATTGGCCCCACTTTCCCGGTCCTTTCGTACTGGGGAGAGTGTGTCATAGATAGAAACCGACCTGGATTGCTCCGGTCTGAACTCAGATCACGTAGGACTGTTAATCGTTGAACAAACGAACCCTTAATAGCGGCTGCACCATTAGGATGTCCTGATCCAACATCGAGGTCGTAAACCCCCCTGTCGATATGGGCTCTTGAGGGGGATTGCGCTGTTATCCCTGGGGTAGCTTGGTCCATTAATCAATTATATTGGGTCTGGTCACTGTTAGCACTTTGAGGGGTAGCTCTAGGTAAAGAGGTATGGTCTTGTTTTTGGAGGATTTGTTCTCCTCCAAGGTCGCCCCAACCGAAAAATATCGACCAGGCTCTGCGATGGTAGTGGCCCCAGTGGGGTTGATTGAGGATTCGCGGTGGTCGTTGATTTTTAAGTTCCACAGGGTCTTCTCGTCTTATGTTCACATCCCCGCTTTTGCACGGGGAGATCAATTTCACTGATTATCTGTGAGAGACAGTTAAGACCTCGTTTAGCCATTCATACAAGTCTCGATTTATGGGACAATTGATTGCGCTACCTTTGCACGGTTAGGATACCGCGGCCGTTAAACCTAAGTCACCGGGCAGGCATCACCTTCAATACTTGTTTAATTTGCTGAAGGCTATGTTTTTGGTAAACAGTCGGGCCTTATTAATTTGCCGAGTTCCTTTCACAGATTTTAATCGCTCTTATAGGCGCTCCTGAGTCGGGTTAACAGGGTTAGTTAATACGTGGTCTTGTAGGGGTTTTTGTATCTGTCTAGGTCTGTTAATAATGTTTCTATGTAAGCTTGCGCCGTTAGAGGGGTGTGGCCCTGAGTTACTTATTTTAGCATTAATTCTCCTATATTCATAGGTTGACCTGTTTGTGATAAGGGAATCATCTTATTTTGGTATTTTTAGGTGGTGGAGCTTTGACGCACTCTTTTTTGATGGCTGCTTTAGGGCCCACGGTAGGATCAGTAGTAAGAATTATCCGCTAGTCGAGGTTGTGTCCTTTTTTAATGGAGCTGTCCCTCCATTAAATAGCTCTTAATCATCTCATTAGGGTTCAGGATGTCCGGTAGGGAGGATTAAGGGGGAACTTAGATTCGTTTCACAGGTAACCAGCTATCACCCAGCTCGGTTGGCTTTTCACCTCTACTGACAAGTCATCCCACTCTTTTGCAACAGAGACGGGTTCGCTCTCTTTAACTGCTTGAAAGTAGCTCGCTTGGGTTTCGGGGGGGCAAACTTTAGTTCACTTTGCTTGGTTGTTCTCGCTAAACCATGATGCAAAAGGTACAAGGGTTGATCTTTGCTGTCTGTCGCTTTGATTGTTTCACTGCTATTTCATCTTTCCCTTACGGTACTGGGGTCTCTATCGCGTCTAAGTGTCTTTTCTATCGCCTATACTAAGACTGTAAAATGCTTTAGTTTAATTAGTTTAGTAAATTCTTTAGTTTTGGTGTACTATTTGTGTGGTTGAGCTAGAGGGGGGGCTTCAAGACGATCCGGTCTAGTAGATATCTTTCAGGTGTAAGCTGAGTGCTTTGGTGTTATAGCTACGTCTTGATATTCTAAGTACACCTTCCGGTACACTTACCTTGTTACGACTTACCTCATCTTCAGCGTATTTATGGTATTAGTTATGTGGGATGTGGCTTTTGAGGAGGGTGACGGGCGGTATGTACGTGCCCCAGGGCCGGCTTAAAGTAGGCTCTATTGTCCCACTTTACTGCTAAATCCGCCTTCCAGAAGTGGTTTCACGCTTCTTTCCGTGTGCCCTATGAATAGGGAATGTAGCCCATTTCTTCCACTCCATAGGCTATACCTTGACCTGTCTTATTAGCGGGGTGCTATTGTGTCCACTGTTGTGCTCTCATTCGAGGTGGGCTGGCGACGGCGGTATGTAGGCTGTGTTGGCAAGGGGTGGTTGGGTTAATCGGGGATTATCGATTGTAGAACAGGCTCCTCTAGGTGGGTTTGGGGCACCGCCAAGTCCTTAGAGTTTTAAGCGTTTGTGCTCGTAGTTCTCTGGCGGATACTTCGGTAAAGTAAGTATCAAGATTTAGGGCCAGGCATAGTGGGGTATCTAATCCCAGTTTGGGCCCTGGCTTTCGTGGGTTTAAATCAGTCGTTAGTTCCTAAGATCATCTTAATGGTGTGTTTAGGTGCATCTTGGGCTTATGACAGCTCAGTTGCATTTTGATCTTAGTTAGCTAGGATAGGCATTTTACCACTCTTTACGCCGTGTCAATAGGACGGTTGATTTGGGTTTCTTGTATGACCGCGGTGGCTGGCACAAGATTTACCAACCCTTGAAGTTAGGCTGTTGCTATAACTAAGTCAAGTTTGCACTCATTGCTTAATGTTAATTACTGCTGAATACCCGTGGGGGCGTGGCTTAGCGAGGCGTCTTGGGCTACTACTTGGGTGTGCCTGATACCCGCTCCTCAAGGCCTGTATGGGGGTAGGTGGTCGAGGGCGTTTACACTGGGGCGCGGATACTTGCATGTATATATTTAGCAAAAACCAACCGTAAGGTTAGGACTAAGTCTTTTGTCCGCAGGCATGTTTTATGCCATCTTGGCAACTTCAGTGCCATGCTTTGTGTTAAGCTATGTGGACGGGGGTGTGGTTAGCTGATAGTTGAGTGGTGAGTGAGAGTGAAGTATATGAAATTATTGCTTGTGTTTACTATTTTTAGTACTGGAGTTTCTCTAATAAGTTTAAGTTATTTTGTATGTGTTTGTGTGTATATGTACATCGTTCCGATGATGTCATGGAAGGGATGATTAATGGAGTTTTAGAGGTAGTTTGCTGGGATTGGGCGATGAAGGTTTATGCTACATGGTGGTTAGCGAAAGTTTACTGGTTTAGTTTGTGAAGCGCAGGGGTTGCGCTTAATGATTTGTTGTTTTGTGCTATGTCCAACGAGCATTCATCCAATAGCCCCATTTAACCCGGAGGGTGGAGGTAACATTAACTGAATGTGGTCAAAGTGCATCAGTGTCAGGATGATTCCCCATATACGCCAACCGTCTCATCGAGGGACCCTTGAAATATAGGATAGGCCGTGAGGCAGGTGTGTCCAGGCTTAGATTGTGGGACCCCCGAGATCACTGGGAATAGCCACCTGTGAGGTAACCCCGGAAAAAATAAGAGGAACCAGAGGCGCCAAAAAGCTGGAACATGCCGCGATTACGCATTGAGAAGGTGAAAGTACTCACAGATGCCACTTTGAAGGGCAAGGAGGGGTGAGTGAACCCAATGGATGGCCCTGACCGAGGAACCAGAGGCGCAAAAATGTGAGGAGGGCGAGGGGTTTAGGGGGAACGTATGGGCCTGAAGCTAGTCATACCGGACATTATGTGCAACGGGTTGCTGATTTCACGTGAGGAGTACGATTAATAAATCCGTCTGATACGAACTGCATGAGATATGTGGTGGAGAGTTGTTGTTGGAGCATGTCCTGTGAGCATTCATTAAAATGGGGTCTTGTTATGCGCTTGAGTGGAGTTGTATTGGGTGTTGTGCGGTATGGTCCTAGAACATTCATGCCGGGTGGTTTGGTAGGAGTGTGTTTAAGGGTTTAATGGCCGTGTACATGTATGGGTTTAGCACCTGCTTATAAGATAGTCCGTATATAATGTATATTACTGGTACTATAGTATGTATGTATATGGGGTATATAAATTTATGCACGAATATGCATAACCAAATACCCCCGCCTCGGGGGGGGAGGGGGGGGGGGTTAAGCATAATGGCATAGATGGGGTAGAATTATTGGGGGCTTGCGGTTAGTTCCTGTAGTTGAGAACAATGGCGGCTTTTCGAGCCGCAGGCCTCGGGTAGTGTCCGGGCAGGAATAATGACTTATTTTATGTTTTTTTTAGGGATTTGCTTTGCGGTGGGTGTTTTGGGTGTGGCGTCGAATCCTTCGCCGTATTATGGGGTTGTTGGTTTGGTGTTAGCGTCTGTGGCGGGGTGCGGGTGGTTGCTGGGCCTTGGGGTTTCGTTCGTGGCTTTAGTGCTGTTTATGGTGTATTTGGGGGGTATGCTGGTGGTGTTTGTTTATTCAGTAGCTTTAGCAGCGGAGCCTTTCCCTGGGGCTTGGGGGGATTGACAGGTGATTGGATGTGCAGTAGCGTTTGTGGCAATTGTTTTTGGGGGGTTGGTGTTTGGGGGGTTTATGGGGGCTTGGAAGTTCGGGGTTTCTACTGTGAATAATGTTGGGGTGTTTGTTGTTCGGTCGGATTTTAGTGGAGTTTCCATGTTTTATTCACATGGGGCAGGGATGTTTTTAGTGGCGGGTTGGGGGCTGTTGTTGACTTTGTTTGTTGTATTGGAGCTTGTGCGGGGGTTGTCGCGGGGTGCTATTCGGGCGGTTTAGGGGTTAGGGTCAGAGAATAGTTTATTGAAAATGCCAGCTTTGGGAGCTGGAGATAAAGGTTTGAGTCCTTTT
Organism: Anser brachyrhynchus; assembly: GCF_964034855.1. Lineage (NCBI taxonomy): Eukaryota > Metazoa > Chordata > Aves > Anseriformes > Anatidae > Anser > Anser brachyrhynchus. The sequence continues at coordinate 152,273 of NW_027663491.1, read as the reverse complement.
TTTCTGAGTTTGGGGTACTCTAAGAAGTGGTAAGTCTTCAATCTTTGGTTTACAAGACCAATGTTTTTATAAACTATTAGAGTATTTAGCAGTTGAGTATTTTGTTTTCTAGGGCGCTTGCGGCGGGGAGGAGAAATAGGAGGATAGTGAAGTAGGCGATTGAAGCGAGTTGGCCGATGATGATGAATGGGTGTTCGACGGGTTGGCTTCCTACTCATGTTAGGACGAGGAGGTCGGCGACTAGTACTCAGAATAGGAGCTGGGAGAGTGGTCGGAATGTTATTGCTCGTTGTTTTGATTTGTGCAGGAATGGGATTAGGAATAGGATCAGTACGGAGGCGGCCAGTGCTAATACGCCTCCTAGTTTATTTGGGATTGAACGTAGGATGGCGTAGGCGAATAGGAAGTATCATTCTGGCTTGATGTGTGGTGGGGTTACTAGTGGGTTTGCTGGGGTGAAGTTTTCTGGGTCTCCCAGGAGGTTAACCGCTCATGCTTCTTTCTTATGAGACGTTAGTAAACCAATTACATAGCCTTGTCAAGACTAAATCACAGGTAAAAATCCTGTACATCTCATGTGGCCAACCACTCCCAACTAGGATTCCAAGACGCCTCATCACCCATCATAGAAGAACTCGTTGAATTCCACGACCACGCCCTAATCGTTGCCCTAGCTATCTGCAGCCTAGTTCTCTACCTTTTAGCCCACATACTAACAGAAAAACTCTCGTCCAATGCTGTAGACGCCCAAGAAGTAGAGCTGATCTGGACAATCCTACCTGCTATCGTCCTGGTACTCCTCGCCCTCCCATCCCTACAAATCCTCTACATAATGGACGAAATCGATGAACCAGACCTCACCCTAAAAGCCATCGGCCACCAATGATACTGAAGCTACGAATACACAGACTTCAAAGACCTATCCTTCGACTCCTACATAGTGCCCACCCCAGACTTACCCAACGGCCACTTCCGACTGCTAGAAGTTGACCACCGCGTAGTTATCCCAATAGAATCCCCCATCCGCGTGATCATTACTGCAGGAGACGTACTCCACTCCTGAGCAGTCCCAACGCTCGGAGTTAAAACAGACGCAATCCCAGGCCGACTAAACCAAACTTCATTCATTACCACCCGGCCTGGGAATTTTACGGACAATGCTCAGAAATTTGCGGGGCTAATCACAGCTACATACCCATTGTAGTAGAATCAACCCCACTCCCACATTTCGAGGCCTGATCGTCCCTTCTATCATCATCCTAATCATTAAGAAGCTATGCAACAGCACTAGCCTTTTAAGCTAGCCAAAGAGGGACTTCCCCCTCCTTAATGATATGCCACAGCTTAACCCCGCACCATGATTTTCAATCATAATTATAACCTGATTAAACCTAGTACTCCTCATCCAACCAAAACTACTAGCCTTCACCACAACCAACCCCCCATCAAATAAGACCTCCCTCACTACCAAACCCACACCATGATCCTGACCATGAACCTAAGCTACTGTGACCAATTTTCCAGCCCCAATCTATTTGGCATCCCCTTAATCCTACTATCCCTACTCTTCCCAGCCCTACTATTCCCGTCCCCAAACAACCGATGAATCAACAACCGCCTTTCTACTATCCAAACATGACTCCTTCACCTAATCACAAAACAACTAATAGTCCCACTCAACAAAAATGGCCACAAATGAGCCATAATATTTACATCCCTAATAATCATACTTCTTACAATCAACCTTCTAGGCCTCCTTCCATATACATTCACCCCAACCACCCAACTATCTATGAACATAGCCCTAGCCTTCCCACTATGGCTCGCCACACTACTAACAGGCCTACGAAACCAACCATCAGCCTCTTTAGCCCACCTATTACCCGAAGGTACCCCTACACCCCTAATCCCCACACTAATCCTGATCGAAACAACCAGCCTACTAATCCGCCCCCTAGCCCTCGGAGTCCGCCTTACAGCCAACCTTACAGCAGGACACTTACTCATCCAACTCGTCTCTACAGCCTCCATTGCATTAATACCCACCCTTCCTGCAGTATCCATCCTAACAATAATCATCCTACTACTCCTAACCATCCTAGAAGTAGCAGTAGCCATAATCCAGGCCTACGTCTTCGTGCTCCTTCTAAGCCTATACTTACAAGAAAACATCTAATGGCACACCAAGCACACTCATACCACATAGTTGACCCAAGCCCTTGACCAATCTTCGGGGCAGCCGCCGCCCTACTCACAACCTCAGGATTAATCATGTGATTCCACTACAACTCATCCATACTACTAACCCTAGGCCTCATCTCAATACTCCTAGTAATACTCCAATGATGACGAGACATTGTACGAGAAAGCACCTTCCAAGGCCATCACACTCCCACAGTCCAAAAAGGCCTACGATACGGCATAATCCTTTTCATCACATCCGAAGCATTCTTCTTCTTAGGGTTCTTCTGAGCGTTCTTCCACTCGAGCCTGGCCCCAACCCCAGAACTAGGAGGCCAATGACCCCCAACAGGAATTAAACCACTCAACCCGATAGAAGTCCCCCTACTAAACACAGCCATCCTACTAGCCTCAGGCGTTACCGTAACGTGAGCCCATCACAGCATCACAGAAGGAAACCGAAAACACGCCATCCACGCCCTAACCCTAACGATCCTCCTGGGATTCTACTTCACAGCCCTACAAGCAATAGAATACCACGAAGCCCCATTCTCAATCGCCGATAGCGTCTACGGATCTACCTTCTTCGTTGCCACTGGATTCCACGGACTCCACGTAATCATCGGATCCTCCTTCCTGACCGTCTGCCTCTTCCGACTGATCAAGTTCCACTTTACATCAGACCACCACTTCGGATTCGAGGCAGCAGCCTGATACTGACACTTCGTAGACGTCATCTGACTATTCCTCTACATAACCATCTACTGATGAGGATCTTGCTCTTCTAGTATATTAATTACAATTGACTTCCAATCTCTAGAATCTGGTATAAACCCAGAGGAGAGCAATGAACGCACTCATGTTCATATTCGCCCTATCATCAATCCTAAGCGCCGCCCTAACCGCATTAAACTTCTGACTCGCCCAAATAAACCCCGACTCAGAGAAACTCTGACCGTACGAATGTGGATTCGACCCACTTGGATCTGCTCGATTACCATTCTCAGTCCGATTCTTCCTCAGTAGCCATCCTGTTCGTCCTATTCGACCTAGAAATCGCCCTCCTACTCCCCCTGCCATGAGCCGTCCAACTCCAATCCCCCCTAATGACCCTCACCTGAACTGTAGTGATCCTCCTTCTCCTAACACTCGGACTGGCCTACGAGTGAATTCAAGGGGGCCTAGAATGAGCAGAATAACAGAAAGTTAGTCTAACCAAAAAGATAGCTGGTTTCGACCCAGCAGATTACAGCCAACCCTGTAACTTTCTTATGTCGCCCCTACATTTAAGCTTCTACTCAGCCTTCATTTTCAGCGGACTAGGACTAGCCTTCCACCGAACCCACCTAGTATCCGCCCTACTATGCCTTGAAAGCATAATATTATCGATATTCGTAGGCCTATCAATATGATCCATCGAAAACCAAGTCTCCTCATTCACCATGGTACCAATTCTCATGCTAACCTTCTCAGCGTGTGAGGCGGGCACAGGCCTGGCCATCCTAGTAGCCTCCACCCGCACACATGGCTCCGACCATCTACACAACCTAAACCTCCTGCAATGCTAAAAATCATCCTACCCACAATCATACTTCTTCCAACAGCCCTGCTGTCTCCACCAAAATTTCTATGGACTAACACCACCTTATACAGCCTCCTAATCGCTGCCCTAAGCCTACAGTGATTAATCCCAACCTACTACCCCTACAAATTTTTATCCAACTGAACAGGAATTGACCAAATCTCATCCCCCCTCCTAGTACTATCCTGCTGACTACTCCCACTCATAATCATAGCAAGCCAAAACCACCTGCAACAAGAACCCCTACAACGCAAACGAATCTTTATCTCAACCTTAGTCGCAGTCCAGCCATTCATCCTACTAGCCTTTTCCACCACAGAACTAGCACTATTTTACATCTCATTTGAAGCAACCCTCATTCCCACCCTAATCTTAATCACCCGATGGGGGAACCAACCAGAACGCCTAAGCGCTGGCATCTACCTGCTATTCTACACGCCAGTAAGCTCTCTACCCCTGCTAATCACAATCATACACCTATACGTGAAAATTGGCACCCTGCACCTGCCAACCCTACAACTAACCCACCCAACCCTATCCACCTCATGGACAGGAATACTATCAGGTCTAGCACTGCTCATAGCATTCATAGTAAAAGCCCCACTATACGGCCTACACCTCTGACTGCCAAAAGCCCACGTAGAAGCACCCATCGCAGGCTCAATACTCCTCGCCGCCCTACTACTAAAGCTAGGAGGATACGGAATTATACGAGTCACTCTATTTATGGGCCCACTGTCCAACCTCCTGCACTACCCCTTCCTAACCCTGGCCCTATGAGGCGCCCTAATGACTAGCTCAATCTGCCTACGACAGACAGACCTAAAATCACTAATCGCTTATTCATCCGTTAGCCACATAGGCCTAGTTATCGCCGCAGGAATAATCCAAACCCACTGATCATTCTCAGGGGCAATGATCCTAATAATTTCCCATGGACTAACTTCCTCCATACTATTCTGCCTAGCCAACACAAACTATGAACGTACGCACAGCCGAATTCTACTACTCACACGAGGCCTACAACCTCTCCTACCACTCATAGCTACCTGATGATTGCTGGCCAATCTAACAAACATAGCCTTACCCCCAACAACAAACCTCATAGCAGAGCTAACCATTATAATCACCTTATTCAACTGATCTGCCTTCACGATCATCCTAACAGGAATCGCAACCCTACTAACCGCCTCCTACACCTTATTCATACTACTAATGACCCAACGAGGCTCAATCCCCTCCCACATCACATCTATGCAAAACTCAACCACGCGAGAACACCTGCTCATAACACTCCACATTATCCCAATATTCCTCCTAATCCTCAAACCCGAACTGATCTCCGGAATCCCCTCATGCAAGTATAGTTTAAACCAAACATTAGACTGTGATTCTAAGAATAGAAGTTCAAACCTTCTTACCTGCCGAGGGGAGGGTTTAACCAACAAGAGCTGCTAACTCTTACATCTGAGCCTAAAACCTCAGCCCCCTTACTTTTAAAGGATAACAGCAATCCACTGGTCTTAGGAACCACCCATCTTGGTGCAAATCCAAGTAAAAGTAGTGAACCCCACACTACTAATCAACTCCCTCACACTACTCACGCTGACAATCCTCCTAACCCCAATCATCCTGCCATTTCTATTTAAAAACTTTAAAAACACCCCACAAGCCACCACCCGCGCTGTTAAAACCGCATTCCTAATTAGCCTAGCCCCTACAACCGCATTCATCTACTCGGGAGTAGAATCTGTCACCTGCCACTGGGAGTGAAAATTCATTATAAACTTTAAAATCCCCCTGAGCCTAAAAATAGACCAATACTCAATAACATTTCTTCCAATCGCCCTATTTGTAACATGATCAATCCTACAATTCGCCATATGATACATGGCCTCAGAGCCATACGTAACAAAATTTTTCACCTACCTACTGACATTCCTAGTCGCCATACTCCTCCTAACAACCGCAAACAACATATTCCTCCTATTCGTAGGCTGGGAAGGAGTACGAATCATGTCCTTCCTTCTCATCGGCTGATGACAAGGCCGAGCAGATGCCAACACCGCCGCCCTACGAGCCGTAATCTACAACCGAATCGGAGACATCGGACTGATCCTGAGCATAGCATGACTAGCTTCAACATTCAACACCTGAGAGATCCAACAAGCCGTACACCCCCACCAAACCCCAATCCTCCCCCTCATAGGATTAATCCTCGCAGCCGCAGGAAAATCCGCCCAATTTGGACTCCACCCATGACTGCCCGCAGCAATAGAAGGCCCCACCCCAGTATCAGCCCTACTGCACTCCAGTACCATAGTAGTAGCCGGAATCTTCCTGCTCATCCGCATGCACCCCCTGCTAGCCACCAACCAGACAGCCCTAACTGCCTGCCTATGCCTAGGTGCTCTATCAACCCTATTCGCTGCCACATGCGCCCTAACCCAAAATGACATCAAAAAAATCATTGCTTTCTCAACATCCAGCCAACTAGGACTAATAATAGTCACTATCGGACTAAACCTCCCACAACTAGCCTTCCTACACATCTCAACCCATGCCTTCTTTAAAGCCATACTATTCCTATGCTCAGGGTCTATCATCCACAACCTAAACGGAGAACAAGATATCCGAAAGATAGGAGGCCTACAGAAAATACTCCCAGTCACTACTTCCTGCCTAACCATCGGAAACCTGGCGCTGATAGGAACCCCATTCCTAGCCGGATTCTACTCAAAAGACCTCATCATCGAAAGCTTAAACACATCATACCTAAATACTTGAGCCCTACTCCTAACCCTTATAGCCACAGCATTCACCGCAACCTACAGCATCCGCATAACCATCCTAGTCCAAGCTGGACAAACCCGAATCCCCCCAATAGTATCAATAAACGAAAACAACCCACTAATCACCGCCCCCCTAACCCGACTCGCCCTAGGCAGCATTACAGCAGGAATAATCATTACCTCTTTCATCACACCAACCAAAACCCCCCCAATAACCATACCCCTTATCACCAAAACCGCTGCCATCCTCATAACAATCCTAGGAATCATCCTAGGCCCCTCATGTACAGGGCCACACCCCTCTAACGGCGCAAGCTTACATAGAAACATTATTAACAGACCTAGACAGATACAAAAACCCCTACAAGACCACGTATTAACTAACCCTGTTAACCCGACTCAGGAGCGCCTATAAGAGCGATTAAAATCTGTGAAAGGAACTCGGCAAATTAATAAGGCCCGACTGTTTACCAAAAACATAGCCTTCAGCAAATTAAACAAGTATTGAAGGTGATGCCTGCCCGGTGACTTAGGTTTAACGGCCGCGGTATCCTAACCGTGCAAAGATAGCGCAATCAATTGTCCCATAAATCGAGACTTGTATGAATGGCTAAACGAGGTCTTAACTGTCTCTCACAGATAATCAGTGAAATTGATCTCCCCGTGCAAAAGCGGGGATGTGAACATAAGACGAGAAGACCCTGTGGAACTTAAAAATCAACGACCACCGCGAATCCTCAATCAACCCCACTGGGGCCACTACCATCGCAGAGCCTGGTCGATATTTTTCGGTTGGGGCGACCTTGGAGGAGAACAAATCCTCCAAAAACAAGACCATACCTCTTTACCTAGAGCTACCCCTCAAAGTGCTAACAGTGACCAGACCCAATATAATTGATTAATGGACCAAGCTACCCCAGGGATAACAGCGCAATCCCCCTCAAGAGCCCATATCGACAGGGGGGTTTACGACCTCGATGTTGGATCAGGACATCCTAATGGTGCAGCCGCTATTAAGGGTTCGTTTGTTCAACGATTAACAGTCCTACGTGATCTGAGTTCAGACCGGAGCAATCCAGGTCGGTTTCTATCTATGACACACTCTCCCCAGTACGAAAGGACCGGGAAAGTGGGGCCAATACCACAAGCACGCCCCCCCCCCTCTAAGCAGTGAAACCAACTAAACCGTGAAGAGGGCCTTCCCCCACCACTTTCAATCCTAGAAAAGGACCAGCTAGAGTGGCAGAGCCCGGCAAGTGCAGAAGGCTTAAGCCCTTTCCCCAGAGGTTCAAATCCTCTCCCTAGCTTCACCCATGATTCAAATAACAACACTAAGCTGCCTCGTTATATCCCTCCTATACATCATCCCAATCCTGATTGCCGTAGCCTTCCTAACCCTAGTAGAACGGAAAATCCTAAGCTACATACAATCCCGCAAAGGCCCTAACGTTGTCGGGCCTTTTGGCCTACTTCAACCATTTGCGGACGGACTGAAACTATTTACCAAAGAGCCCATCCGACCCTCTACCTCTTCCCCACTTCTATTCATTCTGATACCAATACTAGCCCTTGTCCTAGCCCTCACCACTTGAGCACCACTACCACTCCCATTTCCCCTAGCAGATCTAAACCTCGGAGTTCTCTTCCTAATAGCCATGTCAAGCCTAGCCGTCTACTCAGTCCTATGATCAGGCTGAGCCTCGAACTCAAAATACGCACTAATCGGAGCCCTACGGGCAGTAGCACAGACCATTTCATACGAAGTGACACTGGCCATAATCCTGCTATCAATAATCATACTAAGCGGAAGCTACACACTCAGCTCCTTTGCCATCGCACAGGAGCCTCTATACTTCATTTTCTCCTCATGACCCCTAGCAATAATATGATACGTATCCACCCTAGCAGAGACAAACCGAGCTCCTTTTGACCTCACAGAGGGTGAATCTGAGCTAGTCTCAGGGTTTAACGTTGAATACGCCGCAGGACCCTTCGCCTTATTCTTCCTAGCTGAATATGCGAACATTATGCTAATAAATACACTTACAGCCATCATATTCCTAAACCCAAGCGCCCTAGGGCCACCCACAGAACTATTCCCCGTCATCCTAGCCACAAAAGTCCTCCTACTATCTTCTGGTTTCTTATGGGTCCGAGCTTCATACCCACGATTCCGATATGACCAACTAATGCACCTACTATGAAAAAACTTCCTACCCCTCACACTAGCTCTGTGCCTCTGACACATCAGCATACCTATCTGCTATGCAGGCCTACCTCCTTACATAAGGAAATGTGCCTGAACTACAAAGGGTCACTATGATAAAGTGAACATAGAGGTATAACAGCCCTCTCATTTCCTGTTGACCTTAGAAAAGTAGGAATTGAACCCACACAAGAGAAATCAAAATTCTCCATACTTCCCTTATATTATTTTCTAGTAGAGTCAGCTAATCAAGCTATCGGGCCCATACCCCGAAAATGATGGTTTAACCCCCTCCTCTACTAATGAACCCTTACGCGACCCCAATCATAACCTTCAGCCTCATCTTGGGCACCACCATCACAATTTCCAGCAACCACTGAGTTCTGGCCTGGACAGGACTGGAGATCAACGCACTAGCCATCATTCCCCTAATTGCCAAATCCCACCACCCACGAGCAGTAGAAGCCGCAACGAAATACTTCCTAACCCAAGCAGCTGCTTCCGCCCTGGTTCTATTCTCTAGCATAACCAATGCCTGAGTCACCGGCCAATGAGACATCACACAAATAAACCACCCAACCTCCTGTCTACTACTGACAGCAGCAATCGCTATTAAACTGGGCCTAGTGCCATTTCACTTCTGATTCCCAGAAGTACTACAAGGATCGCCACTAATAACAGCCCTGCTACTCTCGACCCTCATAAAATTCCCCCCACTAACCCTGCTCCTACTAACATCCAAATCCCTCGACCCAGCTCTACTCACCGCCATGGCCCTAGCCTCAACAGCACTAGGAGGCTGAATAGGACTGAACCAAACACAAACACGCAAAATCCTAGCCTTCTCGTCCATCTCCCACTTAGGCTGAATCGCCATCATCCTAGTTTACAGCCCCAAATTGGCCTTACTTACCTTCTACCTATACACAATCATAACATCAGCCGTATTCCTAGCCCTTAACAAAATCAAAGCCCTTAACCTATCCATGATCACAACCTCATGAACAAAAACCCCAGTGCTAAACGCCACCCTAATACTAGTACTTTTATCCCTAGCAGGCCTCCCCCCATTAACAGGCTTTATACCAAAGTGACTTATCATCCAAGAACTAACTAAACAGGAAATAACACCAGCAGCCATGGCAATTGCCATGCTATCACTGCTCAGCCTCTTCTTCTACCTACGCCTCGCATACCACTCAACAATTACCCTTCCCCCCAACTCCTCTAACCACATAAAACAATGATACACTAGCAAAGCCCCAAGCACACCTACTGCGGTCCTTGCCTCACTATCAATCCTCTTACTTCCCCTGTCCCCAATAATACATGCCATTGTCTAGAAACTTAGGATAACACCCCAAACCGAAGGCCTTCAAAGCCTTAAATAAGAGTTAAACCCTCTTAGTTTCTGCACATTAAGACTTACAGAATATTAACCTGTATCTTCTGAATGCAAGTCAGACGCTTTAATTAAGCTAAAGCCTCCCTAGACAGATGGGCTTCGATCCCACAAAACTCTAGTTAACAGCTAAATGCCTAAACCAATTGGCTTCTGCCTACAAAGACCCTGACGCACCCTAGTGCGCATCGATGAGCTTGCAACTCAACATGAATTTCACTACAGAGCCGATAAGAAGAGGAATTAAACCTCTGTAAAAAGGACTACAGCCTAACGCTTCAACACTCAGCCATCTTACCCGTCACCTTCATCAACCGATGACTATTTTCCACTAACCATAAGGATATTGGCACCCTGTACCTCATCTTCGGGGCATGAGCAGGAATAGTCGGCACCGCACTCAGCCTATTAATCCGCGCAGAACTAGGACAACCAGGAACTCTCCTAGGCGACGACCAAATTTACAATGTAATCGTTACCGCTCACGCCTTTGTAATAATCTTCTTTATAGTCATACCCATCATGATCGGAGGATTCGGCAACTGATTAGTCCCCCTCATAATCGGTGCCCCCGACATAGCATTCCCGCGAATAAACAACATAAGCTTTTGACTCCTCCCCCCATCATTCCTCCTCCTACTAGCCTCATCCACTGTAGAAGCTGGCGCCGGCACAGGCTGAACTGTCTACCCTCCCCTAGCAGGTAACCTTGCCCACGCCGGAGCTTCAGTAGACCTGGCTATCTTCTCACTCCACTTAGCCGGTATCTCCTCCATCCTTGGGGCCATCAACTTTATCACCACAGCCATCAACATAAAACCCCCCGCACTCTCACAATACCAAACCCCACTATTTGTCTGATCCGTACTAATTACCGCCATCCTACTCCTTCTATCACTCCCCGTACTCGCCGCCGGTATTACAATATTACTAACTGATCGAAACCTAAACACCACATTCTTCGACCCCGCTGGAGGAGGAGACCCAATCCTGTACCAACACCTATTCTGATTCTTCGGACACCCAGAAGTCTATATTCTGATCCTACCGGGGTTTGGAATCATCTCACACGTAGTCACGTACTACTCAGGCAAAAAGGAGCCCTTCGGCTACATGGGAATAGTCTGAGCCATACTATCCATCGGCTTCCTAGGATTCATCGTCTGAGCTCACCACATGTTTACAGTAGGAATAGACGTTGATACCCGAGCCTACTTTACATCAGCCACTATAATCATTGCCATCCCTACCGGAATCAAAGTATTTAGCTGACTAGCCACCCTGCACGGAGGAACAATCAAATGAGACCCCCCCAATACTATGAGCTCTAGGATTTATCTTCCTATTTACCATCGGAGGATTAACAGGAATCGTTCTTGCAAACTCTTCCCTAGACATCGCCCTGCACGACACGTACTACGTAGTTGCCCACTTCCACTACGTCCTATCCATGGGCGCCGTCTTTGCCATTCTAGCAGGATTTACTCACTGATTCCCACTACTCACTGGGTTTACCCTACACCAAACATGAGCAAAAGCCCACTTCGGGGTAATATTTACAGGAGTAAACCTAACGTTCTTCCCCCAGCACTTCCTAGGCCTAGCAGGAATACCCCGACGATACTCGGACTATCCCGACGCCTACACACTATGAAACACCATTTCCTCCATCGGCTCCCTAATCTCAATAGTAGCCGTAATCATACTAATATTCATCATCTGAGAAGCCTTTTCGGCCAAACGAAAAGTCCTACAACCAGAACTAACTACCACAAACGTTGAATGAATCCACGGCTGCCCTCCCCCATACCATACTTTCGAGGAACCGGCCTTCGTCCAAGTACAAGAAAGGAAGGAATCGAACCCTCACATGCTGGTTTCAAGCCAACTGCATTCACCGCTCATGCTTCTTTCTTATGAGACGTTAGTAAACCAATTACATAGCCTTGTCAAGACTAAATCACAGGTAAAAATCCTGTACATCTCATGTGGCCAACCACTCCCAACTAGGATTCCAAGACGCCTCATCACCCATCATAGAAGAACTCGTTGAATTCCACGACCACGCCCTAATCGTTGCCCTAGCTATCTGCAGCCTAGTTCTCTACCTTTTAGCCCACATACTAACAGAAAAACTCTCGTCCAATGCTGTAGACGCCCAAGGAGTAGAGCTGATCTGGACAATCCTACCTGCTATCGTCCTGGTACTCCTCGCCCTCCCATCCCTACAAATCCTCTACATAATGGACAAAATCGATGAACCAGACCTCACCCTAAAAGCCATCGGCCACCAATGATACTGAAGCTACGAATACACAGACTTCAAAGACCTATCATTCGACTCCTACATAGTGCCCACCCCAGACTTACCCAACGGCCACTTCCGACTGCTAGAAGTTGACCACCGCGTAGTTATCCCAATAGAATCCCCCATCCGCGTGATCATTACTGCAGGAGACGTACTCCACTCCTGAGCAGTCCCAACGCTCGGAGTTAAAACAGACGCAATCCCAGGCCGACTAAACCAAACTTCATTCATTACCACCCGGCCTGGGATTTTTTACGGACAATGCTCAGAAATTTGCGGGGCTAATCACAGCTACATACCCATTGTAGTAGAATCAACCCCACTCCCACATTTCGAGGCCTGATCGTCCCTTCTATCATCATCCTAACCATTAAGAAGCTATGCAACAGCACTAGCCTTTTAAGCTAGCCAAAGAGGGACTTCCCCCTCCTTAATGATATGCCACAGCTTGATGTGGGAGGGGATTGAGCCTCGTTGGGTCATTAGTAGTATGAATAAGGTGTAGGAGGCGGTTAGTAGGGTTGCGATTCCTGTTAGGATGATCGTGAAGGCAGATCAGTTGAATAAGGTGATTATAATGGTTAGCTCTGCTATGAGGTTTGTTGTTGGGGGTAAGGCTATGTTTGTTAGATTGGCCAGCAATCATCAGGTAGCTATGAGTGGTAGGAGAGGTTGTAGGCCTCGTGTGAGTAGTAGAATTTGGCTGTGCGTACGTTCATAGTTTGTGTTGGCTAGGCAGAATAGTATGGAGGAAGTTAGTCCATGGGAAATTATTAGGATCATTGCCCCTGAGAATGATCAGTGGGTTTGGATTATTCCTGCGGCGATAACTAGGCCTATGTTACATGCCATGTTTTATGCCATCTTGGCAACTTCAGTGCCATGCTTTGTGTTAAGCTATGTGGACGGGGGTGTGGTTAGCTGATAGTTGAGTGGTGAGTGAGAGTGAAGTATATGAAATTATTGCTTGTGTTTACTATTTTTAGTACTGGAGTTTCTCTAATAAGTTTAAGTTATTTTGTATGTGTTTGTGTGTATATGTACATCGTTCCGATGATGTCATGGAAGGGATGATTAATGGAGTTTTAGAGGTAGTTTGCTGGGATTGGGCGATGAAGGTTTATGCTACATGGTGGTTAGCGAAAGTTTACTGGTTTAGTTTGTGAAGCGCAGGGGTTGCGCTTAATGATTTGTTGTTTTGTGCTATGTCCAACGAGCATTCATCCAATAGCCCCATTTAACCCGGAGGGTGGAGGTAACATTAACTGAATGTGGTCAAAGTGCATCAGTGTCAGGATGATTCCCCATATACGCCAACCGTCTCATCGAGGGACCCTTGAAATATAGGATAGGCCGTGAGGCAGGTGTGTCCAGGCTTAGATTGTGGGACCCCCGAGATCACTGGGAATAGCCACCTGTGAGGTAACCCCGGAAAAAATAAGAGGAACCAGAGGCGCCAAAAAGCTGGAACATGCCGCGATTACGCATTGAGAAGGTGAAAGTACTCACAGATGCCACTTTGAAGGGCAAGGAGGGGTGAGTGAACCCAATGGATGGCCCTGACCGAGGAACCAGAGGCGCAAAAATGTGAGGAGGGCGAGGGGTTTAGGGGGAACGTATGGGCCTGAAGCTAGTCATACCGGACATTATGTGCAACGGGTTGCTGATTTCACGTGAGGAGTACGATTAATAAATCCGTCTGATACGAACTGCATGAGATATGTGGTGGAGAGTTGTTGTTGGAGCATGTCCTGTGAGCATTCATTAAAATGGGGTCTTGTTATGCGCTTGAGTGGAGTTGTATTGGGTGTTGTGCGGTATGGTCCTAGAACATTCATGCCGGGTGGTTTGGTAGGAGTGTGTTTAAGGGTTTAATGGCCGTGTACATGTATGGGTTTAGCACCTGCTTATAAGATAGTCCGTATATAATGTATATTACTGGTACTATAGTATGTATGTATATGGGGTATATAAATTTATGCACGAATATGCATAACCAAATACCCCCGCCTCGGGGGGGGAGGGGGGGGGGGTTAAGCATAATGGCATAGATGGGGTAGAATTATTGGGGGCTTGCGGTTAGTTCCTGTAGTTGAGAACAATGGCGGCTTTTCGAGCCGCAGGCCTCGGGTAGTGTCCGGGCAGGAATAATGACTTATTTTATGTTTTTTTTAGGGATTTGCTTTGCGGTGGGTGTTTTGGGTGTGGCGTCGAATCCTTCGCCGTATTATGGGGTTGTTGGTTTGGTGTTAGCGTCTGTGGCGGGGTGCGGGTGGTTGCTGGGCCTTGGGGTTTCGTTCGTGGCTTTAGTGCTGTTTATGGTGTATTTGGGGGGTATGCTGGTGGTGTTTGTTTATTCAGTAGCTTTAGCAGCGGAGCCTTTCCCTGGGGCTTGGGGGGATTGACGGGTGATTGGATGTGCAGTAGCGTTTGTGGCAATTGTTTTTGGGGGGTTGGTGTTTGGGGGGTTTATGGGGGCTTGGAAGTTCGGGGTTTCTACTGTGAATAATGTTGGGGTGTTTGTTGTTCGGTCGGATTTTAGTGGAGTTTCCATGTTTTATTCACATGGGGCAGGGATGTTTTTAGTGGCGGGTTGGGGGCTGTTGTTGACTTTGTTTGTTGTATTGGAGCTTGTGCGGGGGTTGTCGCGGGGTGCTATTCGGGCGGTTTAGGGGTTAGGGTCAGAGAATAGTTTATTGAAAATGCCAGCTTTGGGAGCTGGAGATAAAGGTTTGAGTCCTTTTTTTCTGAGTTTGGGGTACTCTAAGAAGTGGTAAGTCTTCAATCTTTGGTTTACAAGACCAATGTTTTTATAAACTATTAGAGTATTTAGCAGTTGAGTATTTTGTTTTCTAGGGCGCTTGCGGCGGGGAGGAGAAATAGGAGGATAGTGAAGTAGGCGATTGAAGCGAGTTGGCCGATGATGATGAATGGGTGTTCGACGGGTTGGCTTCCTACTCATGTTAGGACGAGGAGGTCGGCGACTAGTACTCAGAATAGGAGCTGGGAGAGTGGTCGGAATGTTATTGCTCGTTGTTTTGATTTGTGCAGGAATGGGATTAGGAATAGGATCAGTACGGAGGCGGCCAGTGCTAATACGCCTCCTAGTTTATTTGGGATTGAACGTAGGATGGCGTAGGCGAATAGGAAGTATCATTCTGGCTTGATGTGTGGTGGGCTTACTAGTGGGTTTGCTGGGGTGAAGTTTTCTGGGTCTCCCAGGAGGTTAACCGCTCATGCTTCTTTCTTATGAGACGTTAGTAAACCAATTACATAGCCTTGTCAAGACTAAATCACAGGTAAAAATCCTGTACATCTCATGTGGCCAACCACTCCCAACTAGGATTCCAAGACGCCTCATCACCCATCATAGAAGAACTCGTTGAATTCCACGACCACGCCCTAATCGTTGCCCTAGCTATCTGCAGCCTAGTTCTCTACCTTTTAGCCCACATACTAACAGAAAAACTCTCGTCCAATGCTGTAGACGCCCAAGAAGTAGAGCTGATCTGGACAATCCTACCTGCTATCGTCCTGGTACTCCTCGCCCTCCCATCCCTACAAATCCTCTACATAATGGACGAAATCGATGAACCAGACCTCACCCTAAAAGCCATCGGCCACCAATGATACTGAAGCTACGAATACACAGACTTCAAAGACCTATCCTTCGACTCCTACATAGTGCCCACCCCAGACTTACCCAACGGCCACTTCCGACTGCTAGAAGTTGACCACCGCGTAGTTATCCCAATAGAATCCCCCATCCGCGTGATCATTACTGCAGGAGACGTACTCCACTCCTGAGCAGTCCCAACGCTCGGAGTTAAAACAGACGCAATCCCAGGCCGACTAAACCAAACTTCATTCATTACCACCCGGCCTGGGAATTTTACGGACAATGCTCAGAAATTTGCGGGGCTAATCACAGCTACATACCCGTTGTAGTAGAATCAACCCCACTCCCACATTTCGAGGCCTGATCGTCCCTTCTATCATCATCCTAATCATTAAGAAGCTATGCAACAGCACTAGCCTTTTAAGCTAGCCAAAGAGGGACTTCCCCCTCCTTAATGATATGCCACAGCTTAACCCCGCACCATGATTTTCAATCATAATTATAACCTGATTAACCCTAGCACTCCTCATCCAACCAAAACTACTAGCCTTCACCACAACCAACCCCCCATCAAATAAGACCTCCCTCACTACCAAACCCACACCATGATCCTGACCATGAACCTAAGCTTCTGTGACCAATTTTCCAGCCCCAATCTATTTGGCATCCCCTTAATCCTACTATCCCTACTCTTCCCAGCCCTACTATTCCCGTCCCCAAACAACCGATGAATCAACAACCGCCTTTCTACTATCCAAACATGACTCCTTCACCTAATCACAAAACAACTAATAGTCCCACTCAACAAAAATGGCCACAAATGAGCCATAATATTTACATCCCTAATAATCATACTTCTTACAATCAACCTTCTAGGCCTCCTTCCATATACATTCACCCCAACCACCCAACTATCTATGAACATAGCCCTAGCCTTCCCACTATGGCTCGCCACACTACTAACAGGCCTACGAAACCAACCATCAGCCTCTTTAGCCCACCTATTACCCGAAGGTACCCCTACACCCCTAATCCCCACACTAATCCTGATCGAAACAACCAGCCTACTAATCCGCCCCCTAGCCCTCGGAGTCCGCCTTACAGCCAACCTTACAGCAGGACACTTACTCATCCAACTCGTCTCTACAGCCTCCATTGCATTAATACCCACCCTTCCTGCAGTATCCATCCTAACAATAATCATCCTACTACTCCTAACCATCCTAGAAGTAGCAGTAGCCATAATCCAGGCCTACGTCTTCGTGCTCCTTCTAAGCCTATACTTACAAGAAAACATCTAATGGCACACCAAGCACACTCATACCACATAGTTGACCCAAGCCCTTGACCAATCTTCGGGGCAGCCGCCGCCCTACTCACAACCTCAGGATTAATCATGTGATTCCACTACAACTCATCCATACTACTAACCCTAGGCCTCATCTCAATACTCCTAGTAATACTCCAATGATGACGAGACATTGTACGAGAAAGCACCTTCCAAGGCCATCACACTCCCACAGTCCAAAAAGGCCTACGATACGGCATAATCCTTTTCATCACATCCGAAGCATTCTTCTTCTTAGGGTTCTTCTGAGCGTTCTTCCACTCGAGCCTGGCCCCAACCCCAGAACTAGGAGGCCAATGACCCCCAACAGGAATTAAACCACTCAACCCGATAGAAGTCCCCCTACTAAACACAGCCATCCTACTAGCCTCAGGCGTTACCGTAACGTGAGCCCATCACAGCATCACAGAAGGAAACCGAAAACACGCCATCCACGCCCTAACCCTAACGATCCTCCTGGGATTCTACTTCACAGCCCTACAAGCAATAGAATACCACGAAGCCCCATTCTCAATCGCCGATAGCGTCTACGGATCTACCTTCTTCGTTGCCACTGGATTCCACGGACTCCACGTAATCATCGGATCCTCCTTCCTGACCGTCTGCCTCTTCCGACTGATCAAGTTCCACTTTACATCAGACCACCACTTCGGATTCGAGGCAGCAGCCTGATACTGACACTTCGTAGACGTCATCTGACTATTCCTCTACATAACCATCTACTGATGAGGATCTTGCTCTTCTAGTATATTAATTACAATTGACTTCCAATCTCTAGAATCTGGTATAAACCCAGAGGAGAGCAATGAACGCACTCATGTTCATATTCGCCCTATCATCAATCCTAAGCGCCGCCCTAACCGCATTAAACTTCTGACTCGCCCAAATAAACCCCGACTCAGAGAAACTCTGACCGTACGAATGTGGATTCGACCCACTTGGATCTGCTCGATTACCATTCTCAGTCCGATTCTTCCTCAGTAGCCATCCTGTTCGTCCTATTCGACCTAGAAATCGCCCTCCTACTCCCCCTGCCATGAGCCGTCCAACTCCAATCCCCCCTAATGACCCTCACCTGAACTGTAGTGATCCTCCTTCTCCTAACACTCGGACTGGCCTACGAGTGAATTCAAGGGGGCCTAGAATGAGCAGAATAACAGAAAGTTAGTCTAACCAAAAAGATAGCTGGTTTCGACCCAGCAGATTACAGCCAACCCTGTAACTTTCTTATGTCGCCCCTACATTTAAGCTTCTACTCAGCCTTCATTTTCAGCGGACTAGGACTAGCCTTCCACCGAACCCACCTAGTATCCGCCCTACTATGCCTTGAAAGCATAATATTATCGATATTCGTAGGCCTATCAATATGATCCATCGAAAACCAAGTCTCCTCATTCACCATGGTACCAATTCTCATGCTAACCTTCTCAGCGTGTGAGGCGGGCACAGGCCTGGCCATCCTAGTAGCCTCCACCCGCACACATGGCTCCGACCATCTACACAACCTAAACCTCCTGCAATGCTAAAAATCATCCTACCCACAATCATACTTCTTCCAACAGCCCTGCTGTCTCCACCAAAATTTCTATGGACTAACACCACCTTATACAGCCTCCTAATCGCTGCCCTAAGCCTACAGTGATTAATCCCAACCTACTACCCCTACAAATTTTTATCCAACTGAACAGGAATTGACCAAATCTCATCCCCCCTCCTAGTACTATCCTGCTGACTACTCCCACTCATAATCATAGCAAGCCAAAACCACCTGCAACAAGAACCCCTACAACGCAAACGAATCTTTATCTCAACCTTAGTCGCAGTCCAGCCATTCATCCTACTAGCCTTTTCCACCACAGAACTAGCACTATTTTACATCTCATTTGAAGCAACCCTCATTCCCACCCTAATCTTAATCACCCGATGGGGGAACCAACCAGAACGCCTAAGCGCTGGCATCTACCTGCTATTCTACACGCCAGTAAGCTCTCTACCCCTGCTAATCACAATCATACACCTATACGTGAAAATTGGCACCCTGCACCTGCCAACCCTACAACTAACCCACCCAACCCTATCCACCTCATGGACAGGAATACTATCAGGTCTAGCACTGCTCATAGCATTCATAGTAAAAGCCCCACTATACGGCCTACACCTCTGACTGCCAAAAGCCCACGTAGAAGCACCCATCGCAGGCTCAATACTCCTCGCCGCCCTACTACTAAAGCTAGGAGGATACGGAATTATACGAGTCACTCTATTTATGGGCCCACTGTCCAACCTCCTGCACTACCCCTTCCTAACCCTGGCCCTATGAGGCGCCCTAATGACTAGCTCAATCTGCCTACGACAGACAGACCTAAAATCACTAATCGCTTATTCATCCGTTAGCCACATAGGCCTAGTTATCGCCGCAGGAATAATCCAAACCCACTGATCATTCTCAGGGGCAATGATGCTAATAATTTCCCATGGACTAACTTCCTCCATACTATTCTGCCTAGCCAACACAAACTATGAACGTACGCACAGCCGAATTCTACTACTCACACGAGGCCTACAACCTCTCCTACCACTCATAGCTACCTGATGATTGCTGGCCAATCTAACAAACATAGCCTTACCCCCAACAACAAACCTCATAGCAGAGCTAACCATTATAATCACCTTATTCAACTGATCTGCCTTCACGATCATCCTAACAGGAATCGCAACCCTACTAACCGCCTCCTACACCTTATTCATACTACTAATGACCCAACGAGGCTCAATCCCCTCCCACATCACATCTATGCAAAACTCAACCACGCGAGAACACCTGCTCATAACACTCCACATTATCCCAATATTCCTCCTAATCCTCAAACCCGAACTGATCTCCGGAATCCCCTCATGCAAGTATAGTTTAAACCAAACATTAGACTGTGATTCTAAGAATAGAAGTTCAAACCTTCTTACCTGCCGAGGGGAGGGTTTAACCAACAAGAGCTGCTAACTCTTACATCTGAGCCTAAAACCTCAGCCCCCTTACTTTTAAAGGATAACAGCAATCCACTGGTCTTAGGAACCACCCATCTTGGTGCAAATCCAAGTAAAAGTAGTGAACCCCACACTACTAATCAACTCCCTCACACTACTCACGCTGACAATCCTCCTAACCCCAATCATCCTGCCATTTCTATTTAAAAACTTTAAAAACACCCCACAAGCCACCACCCGCGCTGTTAAAACCGCATTCCTAATTAGCCTAGCCCCTACAACCGCATTCATCTACTCGGGAGTAGAATCTGTCACCTGCCACTGGGAGTGAAAATTCATTATAAACTTTAAAATCCCCCTGAGCCTAAAAATAGACCAATACTCAATAACATTTCTTCCAATCGCCCTATTTGTAACATGATCAATCCTACAATTCGCCATATGATACATGGCCTCAGAGCCATACGTAACAAAATTTTTCACCTACCTACTGACATTCCTAGTCGCCATACTCCTCCTAACAACCGCAAACAACATATTCCTCCTATTCGTAGGCTGGGAAGGAGTACGAATCATGTCCTTCCTTCTCATCGGCTGATGACAAGGCCGAGCAGATGCCAACACCGCCGCCCTACGAGCCGTAATCTACAACCGAATCGGAGACATCGGACTGATCCTGAGCATAGCATGACTAGCTTCAACATTCAACACCTGAGAGATCCAACAAGCCGTACACCCCCACCAAACCCCAATCCTCCCCCTCATAGGATTAATCCTCGCAGCCGCAGGAAAATCCGCCCAATTTGGACTCCACCCATGACTGCCCGCAGCAATAGAAGGCCCCACCCCAGTATCAGCCCTACTGCACTCCAGTACCATAGTAGTAGCCGGAATCTTCCTGCTCATCCGCATGCACCCCCTGCTAGCCACCAACCAGACAGCCCTAACTGCCTGCCTATGCCTAGGTGCTCTATCAACCCTATTCGCTGCCACATGCGCCCTAACCCAAAATGACATCAAAAAAATCATTGCTTTCTCAACATCCAGCCAACTAGGACTAATAATAGTCACTATCGGACTAAACCTCCCACAACTAGCCTTCCTACACATCTCAACCCATGCCTTCTTTAAAGCCATACTATTCCTATGCTCAGGGTCTATCATCCACAACCTAAACGGAGAACAAGATATCCGAAAGATAGGAGGCCTACAGAAAATACTCCCAGTCACTACTTCCTGCCTAACCATCGGAAACCTGGCGCTGATAGGAACCCCATTCCTAGCCGGATTCTACTCAAAAGACCTCATCATCGAAAGCTTAAACACATCATACCTAAATACTTGAGCCCTACTCCTAACCCTTATAGCCACAGCATTCACCGCAACCTACAGCATCCGCATAACCATCCTAGTCCAAGCTGGACAAACCCGAATCCCCCCAATAGTATCAATAAACGAAAACAACCCACTAATCACCGCCCCCCTAACCCGACTCGCCCTAGGCAGCATTACAGCAGGAATAATCATTACCTCTTTCATCACACCAACCAAAACCCCCCCAATAACCATACCCCTTATCACCAAAACCGCTGCCATCCTCATAACAATCCTAGGAATCATCCTAGGCCCCTCATGTACAGGGCCACACCCCTCTAACGGCGCAAGCTTACATAGAAACATTATTAACAGACCTAGACAGATACAAAAACCCCTACAAGACCACGTATTAACTAACCCTGTTAACCCGACTCAGGAGCGCCTATAAGAGCGATTAAAATCTGTGAAAGGAACTCGGCAAATTAATAAGGCCCGACTGTTTACCAAAAACATAGCCTTCAGCAAATTAAACAAGTATTGAAGGTGATGCCTGCCCGGTGACTTAGGTTTAACGGCCGCGGTATCCTAACCGTGCAAAGATAGCGCAATCAATTGTCCCATAAATCGAGACTTGTATGAATGGCTAAACGAGGTCTTAACTGTCTCTCACAGATAATCAGTGAAATTGATCTCCCCGTGCAAAAGCGGGGATGTGAACATAAGACGAGAAGACCCTGTGGAACTTAAAAATCAACGACCACCGCGAATCCTCAATCAACCCCACTGGGGCCACTACCATCGCAGAGCCTGGTCGATATTTTTCGGTTGGGGCGACCTTGGAGGAGAACAAATCCTCCAAAAACAAGACCATACCTCTTTACCTAGAGCTACCCCTCAAAGTGCTAACAGTGACCAGACCCAATATAATTGATTAATGGACCAAGCTACCCCAGGGATAACAGCGCAATCCCCCTCAAGAGCCCATATCGACAGGGGGGTTTACGACCTCGATGTTGGATCAGGACATCCTAATGGTGCAGCCGCTATTAAGGGTTCGTTTGTTCAACGATTAACAGTCCTACGTGATCTGAGTTCAGACCGGAGCAATCCAGGTCGGTTTCTATCTATGACACACTCTCCCCAGTACGAAAGGACCGGGAAAGTGGGGCCAATACCACAAGCACGCCCCCCCCCCTCTAAGCAGTGAAACCAACTAAACCGTGAAGAGGGCCTTCCCCCACCACTTTCAATCCTAGAAAAGGACCAGCTAGAGTGGCAGAGCCCGGCAAGTGCAGAAGGCTTAAGCCCTTTCCCCAGAGGTTCAAATCCTCTCCCTAGCTTCACCCATGATTCAAATAACAACACTAAGCTGCCTCGTTATATCCCTCCTATACATCATCCCAATCCTGATTGCCGTAGCCTTCCTAACCCTAGTAGAACGGAAAATCCTAAGCTACATACAATCCCGCAAAGGCCCTAACGTTGTCGGGCCTTTTGGCCTACTTCAACCATTTGCGGACGGACTGAAACTATTTACCAAAGAGCCCATCCGACCCTCTACCTCTTCCCCACTTCTATTCATTCTGATACCAATACTAGCCCTTGTCCTAGCCCTCACCACTTGAGCACCACTACCACTCCCATTTCCCCTAGCAGATCTAAACCTCGGAGTTCTCTTCCTAATAGCCATGTCAAGCCTAGCCGTCTACTCAGTCCTATGATCAGGCTGAGCCTCGAACTCAAAATACGCACTAATCGGAGCCCTACGGGCAGTAGCACAGACCATTTCATACGAAGTGACACTGGCCATAATCCTGCTATCAATAATCATACTAAGCGGAAGCTACACACTCAGCTCCTTTGCCATCGCACAGGAGCCTCTATACTTCATTTTCTCCTCATGACCCCTAGCAATAATATGATACGTATCCACCCTAGCAGAGACAAACCGAGCTCCTTTTGACCTCACAGAGGGTGAATCTGAGCTAGTCTCAGGGTTTAACGTTGAATACGCCGCAGGACCCTTCGCCTTATTCTTCCTAGCTGAATATGCGAACATTATGCTAATAAATACACTTACAGCCATCATATTCCTAAACCCAAGCGCCCTAGGGCCACCCACAGAACTATTCCCCGTCATCCTAGCCACAAAAGTCCTCCTACTATCTTCTGGTTTCTTATGGGTCCGAGCTTCATACCCACGATTCCGATATGACCAACTAATGCACCTACTATGAAAAAACTTCCTACCCCTCACACTAGCTCTGTGCCTCTGACACATCAGCATACCTATCTGCTATGCAGGCCTACCTCCTTACATAAGGAAATGTGCCTGAACTACAAAGGGTCACTATGATAAAGTGAACATAGAGGTATAACAGCCCTCTCATTTCCTGTTGACCTTAGAAAAGTAGGAATTGAACCCACACAAGAGAAATCAAAATTCTCCATACTTCCCTTATATTATTTTCTAGTAGAGTCAGCTAATCAAGCTATCGGGCCCATACCCCGAAAATGATGGTTTAACCCCCTCCTCTACTAATGAACCCTTACGCGACCCCAATCATAACCTTCAGCCTCATCTTGGGCACCACCATCACAATTTCCAGCAACCACTGAGTTCTGGCCTGGACAGGACTGGAGATCAACGCACTAGCCATCATTCCCCTAATTGCCAAATCCCACCACCCACGAGCAGTAGAAGCCGCAACGAAATACTTCCTAACCCAAGCAGCTGCTTCCGCCCTGGTTCTATTCTCTAGCATAACCAATGCCTGAGTCACCGGCCAATGAGACATCACACAAATAAACCACCCAACCTCCTGTCTACTACTGACAGCAGCAATCGCTATTAAACTGGGCCTAGTGCCATTTCACTTCTGATTCCCAGAAGTACTACAAGGATCGCCACTAATAACAGCCCTGCTACTCTCGACCCTCATAAAATTCCCCCCACTAACCCTGCTCCTACTAACATCCAAATCCCTCGACCCAGCTCTACTCACCGCCATGGCCCTAGCCTCAACAGCACTAGGAGGCTGAATAGGACTGAACCAAACACAAACACGCAAAATCCTAGCCTTCTCGTCCATCTCCCACTTAGGCTGAATCGCCATCATCCTAGTTTACAGCCCCAAATTGGCCTTACTTACCTTCTACCTATACACAATCATAACATCAGCCGTATTCCTAGCCCTTAACAAAATCAAAGCCCTTAACCTATCCATGATCACAACCTCATGAACAAAAACCCCAGTGCTAAACGCCACCCTAATACTAGTACTTTTATCCCTAGCAGGCCTCCCCCCATTAACAGGCTTTATACCAAAGTGACTTATCATCCAAGAACTAACTAAACAGGAAATAACACCAGCAGCCATGGCAATTGCCATGCTATCACTGCTCAGCCTCTTCTTCTACCTACGCCTCGCATACCACTCAACAATTACCCTTCCCCCCAACTCCTCTAACCACATAAAACAATGATACACTAGCAAAGCCCCAAGCACACCTACTGCGGTCCTTGCCTCACTATCAATCCTCTTACTTCCCCTGTCCCCAATAATACATGCCATTGTCTAGAAACTTAGGATAACACCCCAAACCGAAGGCCTTCAAAGCCTTAAATAAGAGTTAAACCCTCTTAGTTTCTGCACATTAAGACTTACAGAATATTAACCTGTATCTTCTGAATGCAAGTCAGACGCTTTAATTAAGCTAAAGCCTCCCTAGACAGATGGGCTTCGATCCCACAAAACTCTAGTTAACAGCTAAATGCCTAAACCAATTGGCTTCTGCCTACAAAGACCCTGACGCACCCTAGTGCGCATCGATGAGCTTGCAACTCAACATGAATTTCACTACAGAGCCGATAGGAAGAGGAATTAAACCTCTGTAAAAAGGACTACAGCCTAACGCTTCAACACTCAGCCATCTTACCCGTCACCTTCATCAACCGATGACTATTTTCCACTAACCATAAGGATATTGGCACCCTGTACCTCATCTTCGGGGCATGAGCAGGAATAGTCGGCACCGCACTCAGCCTATTAATCCGCGCAGAACTAGGACAACCAGGAACTCTCCTAGGCGACGACCAAATTTACAATGTAATCGTTACCGCTCACGCCTTTGTAATAATCTTCTTTATAGTCATACCCATCATGATCGGAGGATTCGGCAACTGATTAGTCCCCCTCATAATCGGTGCCCCCGACATAGCATTCCCGCGAATAAACAACATAAGCTTTTGACTCCTCCCCCCATCATTCCTCCTCCTACTAGCCTCATCCACTGTAGAAGCTGGCGCCGGCACAGGCTGAACTGTCTACCCTCCCCTAGCAGGTAACCTTGCCCACGCCGGAGCTTCAGTAGACCTGGCTATCTTCTCACTCCACTTAGCCGGTATCTCCTCCATCCTTGGGGCCATCAACTTTATCACCACAGCCATCAACATAAAACCCCCCGCACTCTCACAATACCAAACCCCACTATTTGTCTGATCCGTACTAATTACCGCCATCCTACTCCTTCTATCACTCCCCGTACTCGCCGCCGGTATTACAATATTACTAACTGATCGAAACCTAAACACCACATTCTTCGACCCCGCTGGAGGAGGAGACCCAATCCTGTACCAACACCTATTCTGATTCTTCGGACACCCAGAAGTCTATATTCTGATCCTACCGGGGTTTGGAATCATCTCACACATAGTCACGTACTACTCAGGCAAAAAGGAGCCCTTCGGCTACATGGGAATAGTCTGAGCCATACTATCCATCGGCTTCCTAGGATTCATCGTCTGAGCTCACCACATGTTTACAGTAGGAATAGACGTTGATACCCGAGCCTACTTTACATCAGCCACTATAATCATTGCCATCCCTACCGGAATCAAAGTATTTAGCTGACTAGCCACCCTGCACGGAGGAACAATCAAATGAGACCCCCCCAATACTATGAGCTCTAGGATTTATCTTCCTATTTACCATCGGAGGATTAACAGGAATCGTTCTTGCAAACTCTTCCCTAGACATCGCCCTGCACGACACGTACTACGTAGTTGCCCACTTCCACTACGTCCTATCCATAGGCGCCGTCTTTGCCATTCTAGCAGGATTTACTCACTGATTCCCACTACTCACTGGGTTTACCCTACACCAAACATGAGCAAAAGCCCACTTCGGGGTAATATTTACAGGAGTAAACCTAACGTTCTTCCCCCAGCACTTCCTAGGCCTAGCAGGAATACCCCGACGATACTCGGACTATCCCGACGCCTACACACTATGAAACACCATTTCCTCCATCGGCTCCCTAATCTCAATAGTAGCCGTAATCATACTAATATTCATCATCTGAGAAGCCTTTTCGGCCAAACGAAAAGTCCTACAACCAGAACTAACTACCACAAACGTTGAATGAATCCACGGCTGCCCTCCCCCATACCATACTTTCGAGGAACCGGCCTTCGTCCAAGTACAAGAAAGGAAGGAATCGAACCCTCACATGCTGGTTTCAAGCCAACTGCATTCACCGCTCATGCTTCTTTCTTATGAGACGTTAGTAAACCAATTACATAGCCTTGTCAAGACTAAATCACAGGTAAAAATCCTGTACATCTCATGTGGCCAACCACTCCCAACTAGGATTCCAAGACGCCTCATCACCCATCATAGAAGAACTCGTTGAATTCCACGACCACGCCCTAATCGTTGCCCTAGCTATCTGCAGCCTAGTTCTCTACCTTTTAGCCCACATACTAACAGAAAAACTCTCGTCCAATGCTGTAGACGCCCAAGGAGTAGAGCTGATCTGGACAATCCTACCTGCTATCGTCCTGGTACTCCTCGCCCTCCCATCCCTACAAATCCTCTACATAATGGACAAAATCGATGAACCAGACCTCACCCTAAAAGCCATCGGCCACCAATGATACTGAAGCTACGAATACACAGACTTCAAAGACCTATCATTCGACTCCTACATAGTGCCCACCCCAGACTTACCCAACGGCCACTTCCGACTGCTAGAAGTTGACCACCGCGTAGTTATCCCAATAGAATCCCCCATCCGCGTGATCATTACTGCAGGAGACGTACTCCACTCCTGAGCAGTCCCAACGCTCGGAGTTAAAACAGACGCAATCCCAGGCCGACTAAACCAAACTTCATTCATTACCACCCGGCCTGGGATTTTTTACGGACAATGCTCAGAAATTTGCGGGGCTAATCACAGCTACATACCCATTGTAGTAGAATCAACCCCACTCCCACATTTCGAGGCCTGATCGTCCCTTCTATCATCATCCTAATCATTAAGAAGCTATGCAACAGCACTAGCCTTTTAAGCTAGCCAAAGAGGGACTTCCCCCTCCTTAATGATATGCCACAGCTTGATGTGGGAGGGGATTGAGCCTCGTTGGGTCATTAGTAGTATGAATAAGGTGTAGGAGGCGGTTAGTAGGGTTGCGATTCCTGTTAGGATGATCGTGAAGGCAGATCAGTTGAATAAGGTGATTATAATGGTTAGCTCTGCTATGAGGTTTGTTGTTGGGGGTAAGGCTATGTTTGTTAGATTGGCCAGCAATCATCAGGTAGCTATGAGTGGTAGGAGAGGTTGTAGGCCTCGTGTGAGTAGTAGAATTTGGCTGTGCGTACGTTCATAGTTTGTGTTGGCTAGGCAGAATAGTATGGAGGAAGTTAGTCCATGGGAAATTATTAGGATCATTGCCCCTGAGAATGATCAGTGGGTTTGGATTATTCCTGCGGCGATAACTAGGCCTATGTTACATGCCATGTTTTATGCCATCTTGGCAACTTCAGTGCCATGCTTTGTGTTAAGCTATGTGGACGGGGGTGTGGTTAGCTGATAGTTGAGTGGTGAGTGAGAGTGAAGTATATGAAATTATTGCTTGTGTTTACTATTTTTAGTACTGGAGTTTCTCTAATAAGTTTAAGTTATTTTGTATGTGTTTGTGTGTATATGTACATCGTTCCGATGATGTCATGGAAGGGATGATTAATGGAGTTTTAGAGGTAGTTTGCTGGGATTGGGCGATGAAGGTTTATGCTACATGGTGGTTAGCGAAAGTTTACTGGTTTAGTTTGTGAAGCGCAGGGGTTGCGCTTAATGATTTGTTGTTTTGTGCTATGTCCAACGAGCATTCATCCAATAGCCCCATTTAACCCGGAGGGTGGAGGTAACATTAACTGAATGTGGTCAAAGTGCATCAGTGTCAGGATGATTCCCCATATACGCCAACCGTCTCATCGAGGGACCCTTGAAATATAGGATAGGCCGTGAGGCAGGTGTGTCCAGGCTTAGATTGTGGGACCCCCGAGATCACTGGGAATAGCCACCTGTGAGGTAACCCCGGAAAAAATAAGAGGAACCAGAGGCGCCAAAAAGCTGGAACATGCCGCGATTACGCATTGAGAAGGTGAAAGTACTCACAGATGCCACTTTGAAGGGCAAGGAGGGGTGAGTGAACCCAATGGATGGCCCTGACCGAGGAACCAGAGGCGCAAAAATGTGAGGAGGGCGAGGGGTTTAGGGGGAACGTATGGGCCTGAAGCTAGTCATACCGGACATTATGTGCAACGGGTTGCTGATTTCACGTGAGGAGTACGATTAATAAATCCGTCTGATACGAACTGCATGAGATATGTGGTGGAGAGTTGTTGTTGGAGCATGTCCTGTGAGCATTCATTAAAATGGGGTCTTGTTATGCGCTTGAGTGGAGTTGTATTGGGTGTTGTGCGGTATGGTCCTAGAACATTCATGCCGGGTGGTTTGGTAGGAGTGTGTTTAAGGGTTTAATGGCCGTGTACATGTATGGGTTTAGCACCTGCTTATAAGATAGTCCGTATATAATGTATATTACTGGTACTATAGTATGTATGTATATGGGGTATATAAATTTATGCACGAATATGCATAACCAAATACCCCCGCCTCGGGGGGGGAGGGGGGGGGGGTTAAGCATAATGGCATAGATGGGGTAGAATTATTGGGGGCTTGCGGTTAGTTCCTGTAGTTGAGAACAATGGCGGCTTTTCGAGCCGCAGGCCTCGGGTAGTGTCCGGGCAGGAATAATGACTTATTTTATGTTTTTTTTAGGGATTTGCTTTGCGGTGGGTGTTTTGGGTGTGGCGTCGAATCCTTCGCCGTATTATGGGGTTGTTGGTTTGGTGTTAGCGTCTGTGGCGGGGTGCGGGTGGTTGCTGGGCCTTGGGGTTTCGTTCGTGGCTTTAGTGCTGTTTATGGTGTATTTGGGGGGTATGCTGGTGGTGTTTGTTTATTCAGTAGCTTTAGCAGCGGAGCCTTTCCCTGGGGCTTGGGGGGATTGACGGGTGATTGGATGTGCAGTAGCGTTTGTGGCAATTGTTTTTGGGGGGTTGGTGTTTGGGGGGTTTATGGGGGCTTGGAAGTTCGGGGTTTCTACTGTGAATAATGTTGGGGTGTTTGTTGTTCGGTCGGATTTTAGTGGAGTTTCCATGTTTTATTCACATGGGGCAGGGATGTTTTTAGTGGCGGGTTGGGGGCTGTTGTTGACTTTGTTTGTTGTATTGGAGCTTGTGCGGGGGTTGTCGCGGGGTGCTATTCGGGCGGTTTAGGGGTTAGGGTCAGAGAATAGTTTATTGAAAATGCCAGCTTTGGGAGCTGGAGATAAAGGTTTGAGTCCTTTTTTTCTGAGTTTGGGGTACTCTAAGAAGTGGTAAGTCTTCAATCTTTGGTTTACAAGACCAATGTTTTTATAAACTATTAGAGTATTTAGCAGTTGAGTATTTTGTTTTCTAGGGCGCTTGCGGCGGGGAGGAGAAATAGGAGGATAGTGAAGTAGGCGATTGAAGCGAGTTGGCCGATGATGATGAATGGGTGTTCGACGGGTTGGCTTCCTACTCATGTTAGGACGAGGAGGTCGGCGACTAGTACTCAGAATAGGAGCTGGGAGAGTGGTCGGAATGTTATTGCTCGTTGTTTTGATTTGTGCAGGAATGGGATTAGGAATAGGATCAGTACGGAGGCGGCCAGTGCTAATACGCCTCCTAGTTTATTTGGGATTGAACGTAGGATGGCGTAGGCGAATAGGAAGTATCATTCTGGCTTGATGTGTGGTGGGCTTACTAGTGGGTTTGCTGGGGTGAAGTTTTCTGGGTCTCCCAGGAGGTTAACCGCTCATGCTTCTTTCTTATGAGACGTTAGTAAACCAATTACATAGCCTTGTCAAGACTAAATCACAGGTAAAAATCCTGTACATCTCATGTGGCCAACCACTCCCAACTAGGATTCCAAGACGCCTCATCACCCATCATAGAAGAACTCGTTGAATTCCACGACCACGCCCTAATCGTTGCCCTAGCTATCTGCAGCCTAGTTCTCTACCTTTTAGCCCACATACTAACAGAAAAACTCTCGTCCAATGCTGTAGACGCCCAAGAAGTAGAGCTGATCTGGACAATCCTACCTGCTATCGTCCTGGTACTCCTCGCCCTCCCATCCCTACAAATCCTCTACATAATGGACGAAATCGACGAACCAGACCTCACCCTAAAAGCCATCGGCCACCAATGATACTGAAGCTACGAATACACAGACTTCAAAGACCTATCCTTCGACTCCTACATAGTGCCCACCCCAGACTTACCCAACGGCCACTTCCGACTGCTAGAAGTTGACCACCGCGTAGTTATCCCAATAGAATCCCCCATCCGCGTGATCATTACTGCAGGAGACGTACTCCACTCCTGAGCAGTCCCAACGCTCGGAGTTAAAACAGACGCAATCCCAGGCCGACTAAACCAAACTTCATTCATTACCACCCGGCCTGGGAATTTTACGGACAATGCTCAGAAATTTGCGGGGCTAATCACAGCTACATACCCGTTGTAGTAGAATCAACCCCACTCCCACATTTCGAGGCCTGATCGTCCCTTCTATCATCATCCTAATCATTAAGAAGCTATGCAACAGCACTAGCCTTTTAAGCTAGCCAAAGAGGGACTTCCCCCTCCTTAATGATATGCCACAGCTTAACCCCGCACCATGATTTTCAATCATAATTATAACCTGATTAACCCTAGCACTCCTCATCCAACCAAAACTACTAGCCTTCACCACAACCAACCCCCCATCAAATAAGACCTCCCTCACTACCAAACCCACACCATGATCCTGACCATGAACCTAAGCTTCTGTGACCAATTTTCCAGCCCCAATCTATTTGGCATCCCCTTAATCCTACTATCCCTACTCTTCCCAGCCCTACTATTCCCGTCCCCAAACAACCGATGAATCAACAACCGCCTTTCTACTATCCAAACATGACTCCTTCACCTAATCACAAAACAACTAATAGTCCCACTCAACAAAAATGGCCACAAATGAGCCATAATATTTACATCCCTAATAATCATACTTCTTACAATCAACCTTCTAGGCCTCCTTCCATATACATTCACCCCAACCACCCAACTATCTATGAACATAGCCCTAGCCTTCCCACTATGGCTCGCCACACTACTAACAGGCCTACGAAACCAACCATCAGCCTCTTTAGCCCACCTATTACCCGAAGGTACCCCTACACCCCTAATCCCCACACTAATCCTGATCGAAACAACCAGCCTACTAATCCGCCCCCTAGCCCTCGGAGTCCGCCTTACAGCCAACCTTACAGCAGGACACTTACTCATCCAACTCGTCTCTACAGCCTCCATTGCATTAATACCCACCCTTCCTGCAGTATCCATCCTAACAATAATCATCCTACTACTCCTAACCATCCTAGAAGTAGCAGTAGCCATAATCCAGGCCTACGTCTTCGTGCTCCTTCTAAGCCTATACTTACAAGAAAACATCTAATGGCACACCAAGCACACTCATACCACATAGTTGACCCAAGCCCTTGACCAATCTTCGGGGCAGCCGCCGCCCTACTCACAACCTCAGGATTAATCATGTGATTCCACTACAACTCATCCATACTACTAACCCTAGGCCTCATCTCAATACTCCTAGTAATACTCCAATGATGACGAGACATTGTACGAGAAAGCACCTTCCAAGGCCATCACACTCCCACAGTCCAAAAAGGCCTACGATACGGCATAATCCTTTTCATCACATCCGAAGCATTCTTCTTCTTAGGGTTCTTCTGAGCGTTCTTCCACTCGAGCCTGGCCCCAACCCCAGAACTAGGAGGCCAATGACCCCCAACAGGAATTAAACCACTCAACCCGATAGAAGTCCCCCTACTAAACACAGCCATCCTACTAGCCTCAGGCGTTACCGTAACGTGAGCCCATCACAGCATCACAGAAGGAAACCGAAAACACGCCATCCACGCCCTAACCCTAACGATCCTCCTGGGATTCTACTTCACAGCCCTACAAGCAATAGAATACCACGAAGCCCCATTCTCAATCGCCGATAGCGTCTACGGATCTACCTTCTTCGTTGCCACTGGATTCCACGGACTCCACGTAATCATCGGATCCTCCTTCCTGACCGTCTGCCTCTTCCGACTGATCAAGTTCCACTTTACATCAGACCACCACTTCGGATTCGAGGCAGCAGCCTGATACTGACACTTCGTAGACATCATCTGACTATTCCTCTACATAACCATCTACTGATGAGGATCTTGCTCTTCTAGTATATTAATTACAATTGACTTCCAATCTCTAGAATCTGGTATAAACCCAGAGGAGAGCAATGAACGCACTCATGTTCATATTCGCCCTATCATCAATCCTAAGCGCCGCCCTAACCGCATTAAACTTCTGACTCGCCCAAATAAACCCCGACTCAGAGAAACTCTCACCGTACGAATGTGGATTTGACCCACTTGGATCTGCTCGATTACCATTCTCAGTCCGATTCTTCCTCAGTAGCCATCCTGTTCGTCCTATTCGACCTAGAAATCGCCCTCCTACTCCCCCTGCCATGAGCCGTCCAACTCCAATCCCCCCTAATGACCCTCACCTGAACTGTAGTGATCCTCCTTCTCCTAACACTCGGACTGGCCTACGAGTGAATTCAAGGGGGCCTAGAATGAGCAGAATAACAGAAAGTTAGTCTAACCAAAAAGATAGCTGGTTTCGACCCAGCAGATTACAGCCAACCCTGTAACTTTCTTATGTCGCCCCTACATTTAAGCTTCTACTCAGCCTTCATTTTCAGCGGACTAGGACTAGCCTTCCACCGAACCCACCTAGTATCCGCCCTACTATGCCTTGAAAGCATAATATTATCGATATTCGTAGGCCTATCAATATGATCCATCGAAAACCAAGTCTCCTCATTCACCATGGTACCAATTCTCATGCTAACCTTCTCAGCGTGTGAGGCGGGCACAGGCCTGGCCATCCTAGTAGCCTCCACCCGCACACATGGCTCCGACCATCTACACAACCTAAACCTCCTGCAATGCTAAAAATCATCCTACCCACAATCATACTTCTTCCAACAGCCCTGCTGTCTCCACCAAAATTTCTATGGACTAACACCACCTTATACAGCCTCCTAATCGCTGCCCTAAGCCTACAGTGATTAATCCCAACCTACTACCCCTACAAATTTTTATCCAACTGAACAGGAATTGACCAAATCTCATCCCCCCTCCTAGTACTATCCTGCTGACTACTCCCACTCATAATCATAGCAAGCCAAAACCACCTGCAACAAGAACCCCTACAACGCAAACGAATCTTTATCTCAACCTTAGTCGCAGTCCAGCCATTCATCCTACTAGCCTTTTCCACCACAGAACTAGCACTATTTTACATCTCATTTGAAGCAACCCTCATTCCCACCCTAATCTTAATCACCCGATGGGGGAACCAACCAGAACGCCTAAGCGCTGGCATCTACCTGCTATTCTACACGCCAGTAAGCTCTCTACCCCTGCTAATCACAATCATACACCTATACGTGAAAATTGGCACCCTGCACCTGCCAACCCTACAACTAACCCACCCAACCCTATCCACCTCATGGACAGGAATACTATCAGGTCTAGCACTGCTCATAGCATTCATAGTAAAAGCCCCACTATACGGCCTACACCTCTGACTGCCAAAAGCCCACGTAGAAGCACCCATCGCAGGCTCAATACTCCTCGCCGCCCTACTACTAAAGCTAGGAGGATACGGAATTATACGAGTCACTCTATTTATGGGCCCACTGTCCAACCTCCTGCACTACCCCTTCCTAACCCTGGCCCTATGAGGCGCCCTAATGACTAGCTCAATCTGCCTACGACAGACAGACCTAAAATCACTAATCGCTTATTCATCCGTTAGCCACATAGGCCTAGTTATCGCCGCAGGAATAATCCAAACCCACTGATCATTCTCAGGGGCAATGATGCTAATAATTTCCCATGGACTAACTTCCTCCATACTATTCTGCCTAGCCAACACAAACTATGAACGTACGCACAGCCGAATTCTACTACTCACACGAGGCCTACAACCTCTCCTACCACTCATAGCTACCTGATGATTGCTGGCCAATCTAACAAACATAGCCTTACCCCCAACAACAAACCTCATAGCAGAGCTAACCATTATAATCACCTTATTCAACTGATCTGCCTTCACGATCATCCTAACAGGAATCGCAACCCTACTAACCGCCTCCTACACCTTATTCATACTACTAATGACCCAACGAGGCTCAATCCCCTCCCACATCACATCTATGCAAAACTCAACCACGCGAGAACACCTGCTCATAACACTCCACATTATCCCAATATTCCTCCTAATCCTCAAACCCGAACTGATCTCCGGAATCCCCTCATGCAAGTATAGTTTAAACCAAACATTAGACTGTGATTCTAAGAATAGAAGTTCAAACCTTCTTACCTGCCGAGGGGAGGGTTTAACCAACAAGAGCTGCTAACTCTTACATCTGAGCCTAAAACCTCAGCCCCCTTACTTTTAAAGGATAACAGCAATCCACTGGTCTTAGGAACCACCCATCTTGGTGCAAATCCAAGTAAAAGTAGTGAACCCCACACTACTAATCAACTCCCTCACACTACTCACGCTGACAATCCTCCTAACCCCAATCATCCTGCCATTTCTATTTAAAAACTTTAAAAACACCCCACAAGCCACCACCCGCGCTGTTAAAACCGCATTCCTAATTAGCCTAGCCCCTACAACCGCATTCATCTACTCGGGAGTAGAATCTGTCACCTGCCACTGGGAGTGAAAATTCATTATAAACTTTAAAATCCCCCTGAGCCTAAAAATAGACCAATACTCAATAACATTTCTTCCAATCGCCCTATTTGTAACATGATCAATCCTACAATTCGCCATATGATACATGGCCTCAGAGCCATACGTAACAAAATTTTTCACCTACCTACTGACATTCCTAGTCGCCATACTCCTCCTAACAACCGCAAACAACATATTCCTCCTATTCGTAGGCTGGGAAGGAGTACGAATCATGTCCTTCCTTCTCATCGGCTGATGACAAGGCCGAGCAGATGCCAACACCGCCGCCCTACGAGCCGTAATCTACAACCGAATCGGAGACATCGGACTGATCCTGAGCATAGCATGACTAGCTTCAACATTCAACACCTGAGAGATCCAACAAGCCGTACACCCCCACCAAACCCCAATCCTCCCCCTCATAGGATTAATCCTCGCAGCCGCAGGAAAATCCGCCCAATTTGGACTCCACCCATGACTGCCCGCAGCAATAGAAGGCCCCACCCCAGTATCAGCCCTACTGCACTCCAGTACCATAGTAGTAGCCGGAATCTTCCTGCTCATCCGCATGCACCCCCTGCTAGCCACCAACCAGACAGCCCTAACTGCCTGCCTATGCCTAGGTGCTCTATCAACCCTATTCGCTGCCACATGCGCCCTAACCCAAAATGACATCAAAAAAATCATTGCTTTCTCAACATCCAGCCAACTAGGACTAATAATAGTCACTATCGGACTAAACCTCCCACAACTAGCCTTCCTACACATCTCAACCCATGCCTTCTTTAAAGCCATACTATTCCTATGCTCAGGGTCTATCATCCACAACCTAAACGGA
Organism: Anser brachyrhynchus; assembly: GCF_964034855.1. NCBI lineage: Eukaryota > Metazoa > Chordata > Aves > Anseriformes > Anatidae > Anser > Anser brachyrhynchus. The sequence goes on along the minus strand of NW_027663491.1, from coordinate 115,458 downwards.
GAACAAGATATCCGAAAGATAGGAGGCTTACAGAAAATACTCCCAGTCACTACTTCCTGCCTAACCATCGGAAACCTGGCGCTGATAGGAACCCCATTCCTAGCCGGATTCTACTCAAAAGACCTCATCATCGAAAGCTTAAACACATCATACCTAAATACTTGAGCCCTACTCCTAACCCTTATAGCCACAGCATTCACCGCAACCTACAGCATCCGCATAACCATCCTAGTCCAAGCTGGACAAACCCGAATCCCCCCAATAGTATCAATAAACGAAAACAACCCACTAATCACCGCCCCCCTAACCCGACTCGCCCTAGGCAGCATTACAGCAGGAATAATCATTACCTCTTTCATCACACCAACCAAAACCCCCCCAATAACCATACCCCTTATCACCAAAACTGCTGCCATCCTCATAACAATCCTAGGAATCATCCTAGCCCTAGAACTATCGAACATAACACACACCCTCACTCACCCCAAACCAACCCCCCTCATAAACTTCTCCTCTGCATTAGGGTACTTCAACCCCCTAGTACACCGATTCTTCTCCAAAAACCTACTAGAAAAGGGACAAAACATTGCCCTACACTTGATCGACCTCTCCTGACTCAAAAAAATAGGGCCAGAGGGCCTTGCTGAACTACAAGTAGCCGCAAGCAAAGCCGCAACCTCAATACACACAGGGCTAATTAAGGCCTACCTAGGATCCTTCGCCCTCTCCATCCTGGTAATAATCCTAATAACACACAGACTCACTAATGGCCCCTAACATCCGCAAATCCCATCCCCTACTAAAAATAATCAACAACTCCCTAATCGACCTACCCGCCCCCTCCAACATCTCTGCCTGATGAAACTTCGGCTCCCTTCTAGCCATCTGCTTAGCCACACAAATCCTAACAGGCCTGCTACTAGCCATACACTACACCGCAGACACTTCACTCGCCTTCTCCTCAGTAGCTCACACATGCCGAGACGTCCAGTACGGATGGCTCATCCGCAACCTCCACGCCAATGGTGCTTCGCTCTTCTTTATCTGCATCTACTTACACATCGGACGAGGCCTCTACTACGGCTCCTACCTATACAAAGAAACCTGAAACACAGGAGTAATCCTCCTACTCACCCTAATAGCAACTGCCTTCGTAGGGTATGTCCTACCATGAGGACAAATGTCATTCTGAGGGGCCACCGTAATCACCAACCTATTCTCAGCCATCCCGTACATTGGGCAAACTCTAGTAGAATGAGCCTGAGGAGGATTCTCAGTAGACAATCCAACCTTAACCCGATTCTTCGCCATCCACTTCCTACTGCCCTTCCTAATTGCAGGAATCACCCTAGTCCACCTAACCTTCCTACACGAATCAGGATCAAATAACCCACTAGGAATCGTATCAGACTGCGACAAAATCCCATTCCACCCACACTTCTCCATGAAAGACAGCTTAGGGCTTATCCTAATAATCACCCCTCTAATAGCACTAGCCCTATTTTCACCGAACCTCCTGGTTCTTGGAATCCTAGTTGGGAGTGGTTGGCCACATGAGATGTACAGGATTTTTACCTGTGATTTAGTCTTGACAAGGCTATGTAATTGGTTTACTAACGTCTCATAAGAAAGAAGCATGAGCGGTTAATGCAGTTGGCTTGAAACCCATCCCCAGTGGTGCCAGTGCGCTCTCTGGACTCACTGCACTGCTTCCCCAGTGGTGCCAGTGCAGTCTCTGGACTCACTAAACTGCATCCCCAGTGGTGCCAGTGCACTCTGTGGACTCACTGTAGTGCATCCCCAGTGGTGCCAGTGCACTCTCTGGACTCACTGTACTGCATCCACAGTGGTGCCAGTGCACACGCTGGACTCACTGCAGTGCATCCACAGTGGTGCCAGTGCACTCTCTGGACTCACTGCAGTGCATCCCCAGTGGTGCCAGTGCACTCTCTGGACTCACTGCAGGGCATCCCCAGTGGTGCCAGTGCACTCTCTGGACTCACTGCACTGCATCCCCAGTGGTGCCAGTGCACTCTCTGGACTCACTGAAGTGCATCCCCATTGGTGCCATTGCACTCTCTGCACTCACTGCACTGCATCCCCAGTGGTGCCAGTGCACTCTCTGGACTCACTGCAGTGCATCCCCAGTGGTGCCAGTGCAGTCTCTGGACTCACTGCAGTGCATCGCCAGTGGTGCCAGTGCACTCTCTCGAGTCACTGAAGTGCATCCCATGTGGTGTCAGTGCACTCACTGGACTGACTGCACTGCATCCCCAGTGGTGCCAGTGCGCTCTCCGGAGTCACAGCACTGCATCCCCAGTGGTGCCAGTGCACTCACTGGACTCACTACAGTGAATCCCCGGTGGTGCCAGTGCACTCTCTGCACTCACTGCACAGCATCCCCAGTGGTGCCAGTGCACTCTCTGGACTCACTGCACTGCATCCCCAGTGGTGCCAGTGCACTCTCTGGACTCACTGAACTGCATCCCCAGTGGTGCCAGTGCACTCTCTGGACTCACTGCACTGCATCCCCAGTGGTGTCAGTGCACTCTCTGGACTCACTGCAGTGCATCCCCAGTGGTGCCAGTGCAATCTCTGGACTCACTGCAGTGCATCCCCAGTGGTGCCAGTGCACTCTCTGGACTCACTGCACTGCATCCCCAGTGGTGATGGTACAATCTCTGGACTCACTGTAGTGCATCCCCAGTGGTGATGGTACAATCTCTGGACTCACTGTAGTGCATCCCCAGTGGTGCCAGTGCACTCTCTGGACTCACTGCACTGCATCCCCAGTGGTGCCAGTGCACTCTCTGGAGTCACAGCACTGCATCCCCAGTGGTGCCAGTGCACTCTCTGGACTCACTGCACTGCATCCCCAGTGGTGCCAGTGCACTCTCTGGACTCACTGAAGTGCATCCCCAGTGGTGCCAGTGCACTCTCTGGACTAACTGAAGTGCATTCTCAGTGGTGCCAGTGCACTCTCTGGACTCACTGCAGTGCATCCCCAGTGGTGCCAGTACACTCACTGGACTCACTGCACTGCATCCCCAGTGGTGCCAGTGCACTCTCTGCACTCACTAAACTGCATCACCAGTGGTGCCTCTGCACTCTCTGGACTCACTGCACTGCTTCCCCAGTGGAGCCAGTGCACTCACTGGACTCACTGCAGTGCATCCCCACTGGTGCCAGTGCACTCTCTGGGCTCACTACAGTGCATCCCGAGTGGTGCCAGTGCACTCTCTGGACTCACTGCACTGCATCCCCAGTGGTGCCTGTGCGCTCTCTGGAGTCACAGCACTGCATCCCCAGTGGTGCCAGTGCAATCTCTGGACTCACTGCACTGCATCCCCAGTGGTGCCAGTGCACTCTCTGGACTCACTGAAGTGCATTCTCAGTGGTGCCAGAGCACTCTCTGGACTCACTGCACTGCATCCCCAGTGGTGCCAATGCACTCTCTGGACTCACTGAAGTGCATCCCCAGTGGTGCCAGTGCACTCTCTGGACTCACTGCACTGCATCCCCAGTGCTGCCAGTGCACTCTCTGGACTCACTGCACTGCATCCCCAGTGGTGCCACTGCACTCTCTGGACTCACTGCACTGCTTCCCCAGTGGTGCCAGTGCACTCTCTGGACTCACTGCACTGCATCCCCAGTGGTGCCAGTGCACTCACTGGACTCACTGCAGTGCATCCCCACTGGTGCCAGTGCACTCTCTGGACTCACTGCACTGCATCCCCAGTGGTGCCAGTGCACTCTCTGGACTCACTGCACTGCATCCCCAGTGGTTCCAGCGCACTCTCTGGACTCACTGCACTGCATCCCCAGTGGTGCTAGTGCACTCTGTGGACTCACTGCAGTGCATCCCCAGTGGTGCCAGTGCACTCTCTGGACTCACTGAAGTGCATTCTCAGTGGTGCCAGTGCACTCTCTGGACTCACTTCAGTGCATCCCCAGTGGTGCCAGTACACTCTCTGGACTCACTGCAGTGCATCCCCATTGGTGCCAGTGCACTCTCTGGACTCACTGCAGTGCATCCCCAGTGGAGCCAGTGCACTCTCTGGGCTCACTACAGTGCATCCCGAGTGGTGCCAGTGCACTCTCTGGACTCACTGCACTGCATCCCCAGTGGTGCCTGTGCGCTCTCTGGAGTCACAGCACTGCATCCCCAGTGGTGCCAGTGCAATCTCTGGACTCACTGCACTGCATCCCCAGTGGTGCCAGTGCACTCTCTGGACTCACTGCACTGCATCCCCAGTGGTTCCAGCGCACTCTCTGGACTCACTGCACTGCATCCCCAGTGGTGCTAGTGCACTCTGTGGACTCACTGCAGTGCATCCCCAGTGGTGCCAGTGCACTCTCTGGACTCACTGAAGTGCATTCTCAGTGGTGCCAGTGCACTCTCTGGACTCACTTCAGTGCATCCCCAGTGGTGCCAGTACACTCTCTGGACTCACTGCAGTGCATCCCCATTGGTGCCAGTGCACTCTCTGGACTCACTGCAGTGCATCCCCAGTGGAGCCAGTGCACTCTCTGGGCTCACTACAGTGCATCCCGAGTGGTGCCAGTGCACTCTCTGGACTCACTGCACTGCATCCCCAGTGGTGCCTGTGCGCTCTCTGGAGTCACAGCACTGCATCCCCAGTGGTGCCAGTGCAATCTCTGGACTCACTGCACTGCATCCCCAGTGGTGCCAGTGCACTCTCTGGACTCACTGAAGTGCATTCTCAGTGGTGCCAGTGCACTCTCTGGACTCACTGCACTGCATCCCCAGTGGTGCCAGTGCACTCTCTGGACTCACTGAAGTGCATCCCCAGTGGTGCCAGTGCACTCTCTGGACTCACTGCACTGCATCCCCAGTGCTGCCAGTGCACTCTCTGGACTCACTGCACTGCATCCCTAGTGGTGCCACTGCACTCTCTGGACTCACTGCACTGCTTCCCCAGTGGTGCCAGTGCACTCTCTGGACTCACTGCACTGCATCCCCAGTGGTGCCAGTGCACTCACTGGACTCACTGCAGTGCATCCCCACTGGTGCCAGTGCACTCTCTGGACTCACTGCACTGCATCCCCAGTGGTGCCAGTGCACTCTCTGGACTCACTGCACTGCATCCCCAGTGGTTCCAGCGCACTCTCTGGACTCACTGCACTGCATCCCCAGTGGTGCTAGTGCACTCTGTGGACTCACTGCAGTGCATCCCCAGTGGTGCCAGTGCACTCTCTGGACTCACTGAAGTGCATTCTCAGTGGTGCCAGTGCACTCTCTGGACTCACTTCAGTGCATCCCCAGTGGTGCCAGTACATTCTCTGGACTCACTGCAGTGCATCCCCAGTGGTGCCAGTGCACTCTCTGGACTCACTGCAGTGCATCACCAGTGGAGCCAGTGCACTCTCTGGACTCACTGCAGTGCATCTCCAGTGGTGCCAGTGCACTCTCTGGACTCACTGCACTGCATCCCCAGTGCTGCCAGTGCACTCTCTTGAGTCACTGCACTGCATCCCCTGTGGTGCAAGAGCACTCTCTGGACTCACAGCAGTGCATCACCAGTGGTGCCAGTGCACTCTCTGGACTCACTGCACTGCATCACCAGTGGTGCCAGTGCACTCTCTGGACTCACTGCACTGCATCCCCAGTAGTGCTAGTGCACTGTGTGGACTCACTGTACTGCATCCCCAGTGGTGCCAGTGCAATCTCTGGACTCACTGTACTGCATCCCCTGTGGTGCCAGTGCACTCTCAGGACTCACTGCACTGCATCCCCAGTGGTGCCAGTGCACTCACTGGATTCACTGCACTGCATCCCCAGTGGTGCCAGTGCACTCTCTGGACTCACTGCACTGCATCCCCAGTGGTGCCAGTGCACTCTCTGGACTCACTGCAGTGCATCCCCAGTGGTGACAGTGCACTCTCTGGACTCACTGCAGTGCATCCCCAGTGGTGCCAGTGCACTCTCTGGACTCACTGCAGTGCATCCCAACTGGTGCCAGTGCACTCTCTGCACTCACTGCACTGCATCCCCAGTGGTGACAGTGCATTCTCTGGAGTAACTGCAGTGCATCCCCACTGGTGCCAGTGCACTCTCTGGACTCACTGCAGTGCATCCCCAGTGGTGCCACTGCACGCTCTGGACTCACTGCAGTGCATCCCCAGTGGTGCCAGTGCACTCTCTGCACTCATTGAAGTGCATTCTCAGTGGTGCCAGTGCACTCTCTGGACTCACTGCAGTGCATCCCCAGTGGTGCCAGTACACTCACTAGACTCACTGCACTGCATCCCCAGTGGTGCCAGTGCACTCTCTGGACTCACTAAACTGCATCCCCAGTGGTGCCACTGCACTCTCTGGACTCACTGCACTGCTTCCCCAGTGGTGCCAGTGCACTCACTGGACTCACTGCAGTGCATCCCCACTGGTGCCAGTGCACTCTCTGGGCTCACTACAGTGCATCCCGAGTGGTGCCAGTGCACTCTCTGGACTCACTGCACTGCATCCCCAGTGGTGCCTGTGCGCTCTCTGGAGTCACAGCACTGCATCCCCAGTGGTGCCAGTGCAATCTCTGGACTCACTGCACTGCATCCCCAGTGGTGCCAGTGCACTCTCTGGACTCACTGAAGTGCATTCTCAGTGGTGCCAGTGCACTCTCAGGACTCACTGCACTGCATCCCCAGTGGTGCCAGTGCACTCTCTGGACTCACTGAAGTGCATCCCCAGTGGTGCCAGTGCACTCTCTGGACTCACTGCACTGCATCCCCAGTGCTGCCAGTGCACTCTCTGGACTCACTGCACTGCATCCCTAGTCGTGCCACTGCACTCTCTGGACTCACTGCACTGCTTCCCCAGTGGTGCCAGTGCACTCTCTGGACTCACTGCACTGCATCCCCAGTGGTGCCAGTGCACTCACTGGACTCACTGCAGTGCATCCCCAGTGGTGCCAGTGCACTCTCTGGACTCACTGCACTGCATCCCCAGTGGTGCCAGCGCACTCTCTGGACTCACTGCACTGCATCCCCAGTGGTGCTAGTGCACTCTGTGGACTCACTGCAGTGCATCCCCAGTGGTGCCAGTGCACTCTCTGGACTCACTGAAGTGCATTCTCAGTGGTGCCAGTGCACTCTCTGGACTCACTTCAGTGCATCCCCAGTGGTGCCAATACACTCTCTGGATTCACTGCAGTGCATCCCCAGTGGTGCCAGTGCACTCTCTGGACTCACTGCAGTGCATCCCCAGTGGAGCCAGTGCACTCTCTGGACTCACTGCAGTGCATCTCCAGTGGTGCCAGTGCACTCTCTGGACTCACTGCACTGCATCCCCAGTGCTGCCAGTGCACTCTCTTGAGTCACTGCACTGCATCCCCTGTGGTGCAAGAGCACTCTCTGGACTCACAGCAGTGCATCACCCGTGGTGCCAGTGCACTCTCTGGACTCACTGCACTGCATCACCAGTGGTGCCAGTGCACTCTCTGGACTCACTGCACTGCATCCCCAGTAGTGCTAGTGCACTGTGTGGACTCACTGTACTGCATCCCCAGTGGTGCCAGTGCAATCTCTGGACTCACTGCAGTGCATCCCCAGTGGTGCCAGTGCACTCTCAGGACTCACTGCACTGCATCCCCAGTGGTGCCAGTGCACTCACTGGATTCACTGCACTGCATCCCCAGTGGTGCCAGTGCACTCTCTGGACTCACTGCACTGCATCCCCAGTGGTGCCAGTGCACTCTGTGGACTCACTGTACTGCATCCCCAGTGGTGACAGTGCACTCTCTGGACTCACTGCAGTGCATCCCCAGTGGTGCCAGTGCACTTTCTGGACTCACTGCAGTGCATCCCCACTGGTGCCAGTGCACTCTCTGCACTCACTGCACTGCATCCCCAGTGGTGACAGTGCAGTCTCTGGAGTAACTGCAGTGCATACCCACTGGTGCCAAAGCACTCTCTGGACTCTCTGCAGTGCATCCCCAGTGGTGCCACTGCACTCTCTGGACTCACTGCAGTGCATCCCCAGTGGTGCCAGTGCACTCTGTGGACTCACTGAAGTGCATTCTCAGTGTTGCCAGTGCACTCTCTGGACTCACTGCAGTGCATCCCCAGTGGTGCCAGTACACTCACTGGACTCACTGCACTGCATCCCCAGTGGTGCCAGTGCACTCTCTGGACTCACTAAACTGCATCCCCAGTGGTGCCACTGCACTCTCTGGACTCACTGCACTGCTTCCCCAGTGGTGCCAGTGCACTCACTGGACTCACTGCAGTGCATCCCCACTGGTGCCAGTGCACTCTCTGGACTCACTGCACTGCATCCCCGGTGGTGCCAGTGCAGTCTCTGGAGTAACTGCACTGCATCCCCACTGGTGCCAAAGCACTCTCTGGACTCCCAGCACCGCATCCCCAGTGGTGCCAGTGCACTCTCTGGACTCACTGCACTGCATGCCCAGTGGTGCCAGTGCACTCTCTGGACTCACTGTACTGCATACCCACTGGTGCCAGTGCACTCTGTGGACTCACTGTACTGCATCCCCAGTGGTGCCAGTGCACTCTCTGGACTCACTGCAGTGCATCCCCAGTGGTGCCAGTGCACTCTCTGGACTCACTGCACTGCATCCCCAGTGCTGCCAGTGCACTCTCTGGACTCACTGCACTGCATCCCTAGTGGTGCCAGTGCACTCTCTGGACTCACTGCACTGCTTCCCCAGTGGTGCCAGTGCACTCTCTGGACTCACTGCACTGCTTCCCCAGTGGTGCCAGTGCACTCACTGGACTCACTGCAGTGCATCCCCAATGGTGCCAGTGCACTCTCTGGACTCACTGCACTGCATCCCCAGTGGTGCCAGTGCACTCTCTGGACTCACTGCACTGCATCCCCAGTGGTTCCAGCGCACTCTCTGGACTCACTGCACTGCATCCCCAGTGGTGCTAGTGCACTCTGTGGACTCATTGCAGTGCATCCCCAGTGGTGCCAGTGCACTCTCTGGACTCACTGAAGTGCATTCTCAGTGGTGCCAGTGCACTCTCTGGACTCACTTCAGTGCATCCCCAGTGGTGCCAGTACACTCTCTGGACTCACTGCAGTGCATCCCCAGTGGTGCCAGTGCACTCTCTGGACTCACTGCAGTGCATCCCCAGTGGAGCCAGTGCACTCTCTGGACTCACTGCAGTGCATCTCCAGTGGTGCCAGTGCACTCTCTGGACTCACTGCACTGCATCCCCAGTGCTGCCAGTGCACTCTCTTGAGTCACTGCACTGCATCCCCTGTGGTGCAAGAGCACTCTCTGGACTCACAGCAGTGCATCACCAGTGGTGCCAGTGCACTCTCTGGACTCACTGCAGTGCATCACCAGTGGTGCCAGTGCACTCTCTGGACTCACTGCACGGCATCCCCAGTAGTGCTAGTGCACTGTGTGGACTCACTGTACTGCATCCCCAGTGGTGCCAGTGCACTCTCTGGACTCACTGCACTGCATCCCCAGTGGTGCCAGTGCACTCTCAGGACTCACTGCACTGCATCCCCAGTGGTGCCAGTGCACTCACTGGATTCACTGCACTGCATCCCCAGTGGTGCCAGTGCACTCTCTGGACTCACTGCACTGCATCCCCAGTGGTGCCAGTGCACTCTCTGGACTCACTGCAGTGCATCCCCAGTGGTGACAGTGCACTCTCTGGACTCACTGCAGTGCATCCCCAGTGGTGCCAGTGCACTCTCTGGACTCACTGCAGTGCATCCCAACTGGTGCCAGTGCACTCTCTGCACTCACTGCACTGCATCCCCAGTGGTGACAGTGCAGTCTCTGGAGTAACTGCAGTGCATCCCCACTGGTGCCAGTGCACTCTCTGGACTCACTGCAGTGCATCCCCAGTGGTGCCACTGCACTCTCTGGACTCACTGCAGTGCATCCCCAGTGGTGCCAGTGCACTCTCTGGACTCATTGAAGTGCATTCTCAGTGGTGCCAGTGCACTCTCTGGACTCACTGCAGTGCATCCCCAGTGGTGCCAGTACACTCACTGGACTCACTGCACTGCATCCCCAGTGGTGCCAGTGCACTCTCTGGACTCACTAAACTGCATCCCCAGTGGTGCCACTGCACTCTCTGGACTCACTGCACTGCTTCCCCAGTGGTGCCAGTGCACTCACTGGACTCACTGCAGTGCATCCCCACTGGTGCCAGTGCACTCTCTGGGCTCACTTCAGTGCATCCCGAGTGGTGCCAGTGCACTCTCTGGACTCACTGCACTGCATCCCCAGTGGTGCCTGTGCGCTCTCTGGAGTCACAGCACTGCATCCCCAGTGGTGCCAGTGCAATCTCTGGACTCACTGCAGTGCATCCCCAGTGGTGCCAGTGCACTCTCTGGACTCACTGAAGTGCATTCTCAGTGGTGCCAGTGCACTCTCTGGACTCACTGCACTGCATCCCCAGTGGTGCCAGTGCACTCTCTGGACTCACTGAAGTGCATCCCCAGTGGTGCCAGTGCACTCTCTGGACTCACTGCACTGCATCCCCAGTGCTGCCAGTGCACTCTCTGGACTCACTGCACTGCATCCCTAGTGGTGCCACTGCACTCTCTGGACTCACTGCACTGCTTCCCCAGTGGTGCCAGTGCACTCTCTGGACTCACTGCACTGCATCCCCAGTGGTGCCAGTGCACTCACTGGACTCACTGCAGTGCATCCCCAGTGGTGCCAGTGCACTCTCTGGACTCACTGCACTGCATCCCCAGTGGTGCCAGCGCACTCTCTGGACTCACTGCACTGCATCCCCAGTGGTGCTAGTGCACTCTGTGGACTCACTGCAGTGCATCCCCAGTGGTGTCAGTGCACTCTCTGGACTCACTGAAGTGCATTCTCAGTGGTGCCAGTGCACTCTCTGGACTCACTTCAGTGCATCCCCAGTGGTGCCAGTACACTCTCTGGACTCACTGCAGTGCATCCCCAGTGGTGCCAGTGCACTCTCTGGACTCACTGCAGTGCATCCCCAGTGGAGCCAGTGCACTCTCTGGACTCACTGCAGTGCATCTCCAGTGGTGCCAGTGCACTCTCTGGACTCACTGCACTGCATCCCCAGTGCTGCCAGTGCACTCTCTTGAGTCACTGCACTGCATCCCCTGTGGTGCAAGAGCACTCTCTGGACTCACAGCAGTGCATCACCCGTGGTGCCAGTGCACTCTCTGGACTCACTGCACTGCATCACCAGTGGTGCCAGTGCACTCTCTGGACTCACTGCACTGCATCCCCAGTAGTGCTAGTGCACTGTGTGGACTCACTGTACTGCATCCCCAGTGGCGCCAGTGCAATCTCTGGACTCACTGCAGTGCATCCCCAGTGGTGCCAGTGCACTCTCAGGACTCACTGCACTGCATCCCCAGTGGTGCCAGTGCACTCACTGGATTCACTGCACTGCATCCCCAGTGGTGCCAGTGCACTCTCTGGACTCACTGCACTGCATCCCCAGTGGTGCCAGTGCACTCTGTGGACTCACTGTACTGCATCCCCAGTGGTGACAGTGCACTCTCTGGACTCACTGCAGTGCATCCCCAGTGGTGCCAGTGCACTCTCTGGACTCACTGCAGTGCATCCCCACTGGTGCCAGTGCACTCTCTGCACTCACTGCACTGCATCCCCAGTGGTGACAGTGCAGTCTCTGGAGTAACTGCAGTGCATACCCACTGGTGCCAAAGCACTCTCTGGACTCACTGCAGTGCATCCCCAGTGGTGCCACTGCACTCTCTGGACTCACTGCAGTGCATCCCCAGTGGTGCCAGTGCACTCTCTGGACTCATTGAAGTGCATTCTCAGTGTTGCCAGTGCACTCTCTGGACTCACTGCAGTGCATCCCCAGTGGTGCCAGTACACTCACTGGACTCACTGCACTGCATCCCCAGTGGTGCCAGTGCACTCTCTGGACTCACTAAACTGCATCCCCAGTGGTGCCACTGCACTCTCTGGACTCACTGCACTGCTTCCCCAGTGGTGCCAGTGCACTCACTGGACTCACTGCACTGCATCCCCACTGGTGCCAGTGCACTCTCTGGACTCACTGCACTGCATCCCCGGTGGTGCCAGTGCAGTCTCTGGAGTAACTGCACTGCATCCCCACTGGTGCCAAAGCACTCTCTGGACTCCCAGCACCGCATCCCCACTGGTGCCAGTGCACTCTGTGGACTCACTGTACTGCATCCCCAGTGGTGCCAGTGCACTCTCTGGACTCACTGCAGTGCATCCCCAGTGGTGCCAGTGCACTCTCTGGACTCACTGCAGTGCATCCCCAGTGGTGCCAGTGCACTCTCTTGACTCACTGCACTGAAGCCCCAGTGGTGCCAGTGCACTCTCTGGACTCACTGCAGTGCATCCCCAGTGGTGCCAGTGCACTCTCTGGACTCACTGCACTGCATCCCCAGTGGTGCCAGTGCACTCTCTGGACTCACTGCAGGGCATCACCAGTGGTGCCAGTACACTGTCTGGACTCACTGCAGTGCATCCCCAGTGGTGCCAGTGCACTCTCTGGACACACTGTACTGCACCCCCAGTGGTGCCAGTGCACTCACTGGACTGACTGCACTGCATCCCCAGTGGTGCCAGTGCACTCTCTGGACTCACTGCACTGCATCCCCACTGGTGCCAGTGTACTCTCTGGACTCACTGCACTGCATCCCCAGTGGTGCCAGTGCACTCACTGGACTCACTGGACACATCCCCAGTGGTGCCAGTGCACTCTCTGGACTCACTGCAGTGCATCCCCAGTGGTACCAGTGCACTCTCTGGACTCACTGCACTGCATCCCCAGTGGTGCCAGTGTAATCTCTGGACTCACTTCAGTGCATCCCCAGTGGTGCCAGTGCACTCCCTGGACTCACTGCACTGCATCCCCACTGGTGCCAGTGCACTCTCTGGACTCACTGAAGTGCATCCCCAGTTGTGCCAGTGCACTCTCTGGACTCAATGCACTGCATCCCCAGTGGTGCCAGTGCACTCTCTGGACTCACTGCACGGCATCCCCAGTGGTGCCAGTGCAATCTCTGGACTCACTGTAGTGCATCCCCAGTGGTGCCAGTGCACTCTCTGGACTCACTGCAGTGCATCCCCAGTGGTGCCAGTGCACTCTCTGGACTCACTGTACTGCATCACCAGTGGTGCCAGTGCACTCACTGGACTCACTGCAGTGCATTCCCAGTGGTGCCAGTGCACTCTTTGTACTCACTGCACTGCAGCTCCATTGGTGCCAGTGCACTCTCTGGACTCACTGCACTGCATCACAGGTGGTGCCAGTGCACTCTCTGGACTCACTGCACTGCATCCCCAGTGGTGCCAGTGCACTCTCTGGACTCACTGCACTGCATCCCCAGTGGTGCCAGTGCACTCTCTGGACTCACTTCTCTGCATTCCCAGTGGTGCCAGTGAAGTCTCTGGACTCACTGCACTGCATCCACAGTGGTGCCAGTGCAATCTCTGGACTCACTGCAGTGCATCACCAGTGGTGCCAGTGCACTCTCTGGACTCACTGCACTGCATCCCCAGTGGTGCTAGTGCACTCTGTGGACTCACTGCAGTGCATCCCCAGTGGTGCCAGTGCACTCTCTGGACTCACTGCACTGCATCCCCAGTGGTGCAAGTGCACTCTCTCGAGTCACTGCACTACATCCCGAGTGGTGCCAGTGCACTCACTGGACTCACTGTACTGCATCATCTGTGGTGCCAGTGCACTCTCTGGACTCACTGCAATGCATCCCCAGTGGTGCCAGTGCACTCTCTGGACTCACTGCACTGCATCCCCAGTGGTGCCAGTGCACTCTCTGGACTCACTGCACTGTATCCCCAGTGGTGCCAGTGCACTCACTGGATTCACTGCAGTGCATCCCCAGTGGTGCCAGTGCACTCTCTGGACTCACTGCACTGCATCCCCAGTGGTGCCAGTGCACTCTCTGGACTCACTGCACTGCATCCCCAGTGGTGACAGTGCACTCTCTGGACTCACTGCAGTGCATCCCCAGTGGTGACAGTGCACTCTCTGGACTCACTGCAGTGCATCCCCAGTGGTGCCAGTGCACTCTCTGGACTCACTGCACTGCATCCCCAGTGGTGCCAGTGCAGTCTCTGGAATAACTGCAGTGCATCCCCACTGGTGCCAAAGCACTCTCTGGACTCCCGGCACCGCATCCCCAGTGGTGCCAGTGCTCTCTCTGGACTCACTGCACTGCATCCCCAGTGGTGCCAGTGCACTCTCTGGAGTCACAGCACTGCATCCCCAGTGGTGCCAGTGCACTCTCTGGACTCACTGCAGTGCATCCCCAGTGGTGCCAGTGCACTCTCTGGACTCACTGAAGTGCATTCTCAGTGGTGCCAGTGCACTCTCTGGACTCACTGCCCTGCATCCCCAGTGGTGCCAGTGCACTCTCTGGACTCACTGAACTGCATCCCCAGTGGTGCCAGTGCACTCTCTGGACTCACTGCACTGCATCCCCAGTGGTGACAGTGCACTCTCTGGACTCACTGCACTGCATCCCTAGTGGTGCCACTGCACTCTCTGGACTCACTGCAGTGCATCCCCAGTGGTGCCAGTGCACTCTCTGGACTCACTGCACTGCATCCCCAGTGGTGCCAGTGCACTCACTGGACTCACTGCAGTGCATCCCCACTGGTGCCAGTGCACTCTCTGGACTCACTGCACTGCATCCCCAGTGGTGCCAGTGCACTCTCTGGACTCACTGCACTGCATCCCCAGTGCTTCCAGCGCACTCTCTGGACTCACTGCACTGCATCCCCAGTGGTGCTCGTGCACTCTGTGGACTCACTGCAGTGCATCCCCAGTGGTGCCAGTGCACTCTCTGGACTCACTGAAGTGCATTCTCAGTGGTGCCAGTGCACTCTCTGGACTCACTTCAGTGCATCCCCAGTGGTGCCAGTACACTCTCTGGACTCACTGCAGTGCATCCCCAGTGGTGCCAGTGCACTCTCTGGACTCACTGCAGTGCATCCCCAGTGGAGCCAGTGCACTCTCTGGACTCACTGCAGTGCATCCCCAGTGGTGCCATTGCACTCTCTGGACTCACTGCACTGCATCTCCAGTGGTGCCAGTGCACTCTCTGGACTCACTGCACTGCATCCCCAGTGCTGCCAGTGCACTCTCTTGAGTCACTGCACTGCATCCCCTGTGGTGCAAGAGCACTCTCCGGACTCACAGCAGTGCATCACCAGTGGTGCCAGTGCACTCTCTGGACTCACTGCACTGCATCCCCAGTGGTGCCAGTGCACTCTCTGGACTCACTGCACTGCATCCCCAGTGGTGCTAGTGCACTGTGTGGACTCACTGTACTGCATCCCCAGTGGTGCCAGTGCAATCTCTGGACTCACTGCAGTGCATCCCCAGTGGTGTCAGTGCACTCTCAGGACTCACTGCACTGCATCCCCAGTGGTGCCAGTGCACTCTCTGGACTCACTGCACTGCATCCCCAGTAGTGACAGTGCACTCTCTGGACTCACTGCAGTGCATCCCCAGTGGTGCCAGTGCACTCTCTGGACTCACTGCACTGCATCCCCAGTAGTGCCAGTGCACTCTCTGGACTCACTGCACTGCATCCCCAGTGGTGCCAGTGCACTCACTGGATTCACTGCACTGCATCCCCAGTGGTGCCAGTGCACTCTCTGGACTCACTGCACGGCATCCCCAGTGGTGCCAGTGCACTCTGTGGACTCACTGTACTGCATCCCCAGTGGTGACAGTGCACTCTCTGGACTCACTGCAGTGCATCCCCAGTGGTGCCAGTGCACTCTCTGGACTCACTGCAGTGCATCCCCACTGGTGCCAGTGCACTCTCTGGACTCACTGCACTGCTTCCCCTGTGGTGCCAGTGCACTCACTGGACTCACTGCAGTGCATCCCCACTGGAGCCAGTGCACTCTCTGGGCTCACTGCAGTGCATCCCCAGTGGTGCCAGTGCACTCTCTGGACTCACTGCGCTGCATCCCCAGTGGTGCCAGTGCGCTCTCTGGAGTCACAGCACTGCATCCCCAGTGGTGCCAGTGCAATCTCTGGACTCACTGCACTGCATACCCAGTGGTGCCAGTGCACTCTCTGGACTCACTGCACTGCATCCCCGGTGGTGCCAGTACAGTCTCTGGAGTAACTGCACTGCATCCCCACTGGTACCAAAGCACTCTCTGGACTCCCAGCACCGCATCCCCAGTGGTGCCAGTGCACTCTCTGGACTCACTGCACTGCATCCCCAGTGGTGCCAGTGCACTCTCTGGACTCACTGCACTGCATCCCCAGTGGTGCCAGTGCACTCTCTGGACTCACTGAAGTGCATCCCCAGTGGTGCCACTGCACTCTCTGGACTCACTGCACTGCATCCCCACTGGTGCCAGTGCACTCTCTGGACTCACTGAAGTGCATTCTCAGTGGTGCCAGTGCACTCTCTGGACTCACTGCAGTGCATCCCCAGTGGTGCCAGTACACTCACTGGACTCACTGCACTGCATCCCCAGTGGTGCCAGTGCACTCTCTGGACTCACTGCAGTGCATCCCCAGTGGTGCCAGTGCACTCACTGGACTGACTGCAGTGCATCCCCACTGGTGCCAGTGCACTCTCTTGGCTCACTGCAGTGCATCCCCAGTGGTGCCACTGCACTCTCTGGACTCACTGCACTGCATCCCCAGTGGTGCCAGTGCACTCTCTGGACTCACTGCACTGCATCCCCACTGGTGCCAGTGTACTCTCTGGACTCACTGCACTGCATCCCCAGTGGTGCCAGTGCACTCACTGGACTCACTGGACACATCCCCAGTGGTGCCAGTGCACTCTCTGGACTCACTGCAGTGCATCCCCAGTGGTACCAGTGCACTCTCTGGACTCACTGCACTGCATCCCCAGTGGTGCCAGTGTAATCTCTGGACTCACTTCAGTGCATCCCCAGTGGTGCCAGTGCACTCCCTGGACTCACTGCACTGCATCCCCACTGGTGCCAGTGCACTCTCTGGACTCACTGAAGTGCATCCCCAGTTGTGCCAGTGCACTCTCTGGACTCAATGCACTGCATCCCCAGTGGTGCCAGTGCACTCTCTGGACTCACTGCACGGCATCCCCAGTGGTGCCAGTGCAATCTCTGGACTCACTGTAGTGCATCCCCAGTGGTGCCAGTGCACTCTCTGGACTCACTGCAGTGCATCCCCAGTGGTGCCAGTGCACTCTCTGGACTCACTGTACTGCATCACCAGTGGTGCCAGTGCACTCACTGGACTCACTGCAGTGCATTCCCAGTGGTGCCAGTGCACTCTTTGGACTCACTGCACTGCAGCCCCATTGGTGCCAGTGCACTCTCTGGACTCACTGCACTGCATCACAGGTGGTGCCAGTGCACTCTCTGGACTCACTGCACTGCATCCCCAGTGGTGCCAGTGCACTCTCTGGACTCACTGCACTGCATCCCCAGTGGTGCCAGTGCACTCTCTGGACTCACTTCTCTGCATTCCCAGTGGTGCCAGTGAAGTCTCTGGACTCACTGCACTGCATCCACAGTGGTGCCAGTGCAATCTCTGGACTCACTGCAGTGCATCACCAGTGGTGCCAGTGCACTCTCTGGACTCACTGCACTGCATCCCCAGTGGTGCTAGTGCACTCTGTGGACTCACTGCAGTGCATCCCCAGTGGTGCCAGTGCACTCTCTGGACTCACTGCACTGCATCCCCAGTGGTGCAAGTGCACTCTCTCGAGTCACTGCACTACATCCCGAGTGGTGCCAGTGCACTCACTGGACTCACTGTACTGCATCATCTGTGGTGCCAGTGCACTCTCTGGACTCACTGCAATGCATCCCCAGTGGTGCCAGTGCACTCTCTGGACTCACTGCACTGCATCCCCAGTGGTGCCAGTGCACTCTCTGGACTCACTGCACTGTATCCCCAGTGGTGCCAGTGCACTCACTGGATTCACTGCAGTGCATCCCCAGTGGTGCCAGTGCACTCTCTGGACTCACTGCACTGCATCCCCAGTGGTGCCAGTGCACTCTCTGGACTCACTGCACTGCATCCCCAGTAGTGACAGTGCACTCTCTGGACTCACTGCAGTGCATCCCCAGTGGTGACAGTGCACTCTCTGGACTCACTGCAGTGCATCCCCAGTGGTGCCAGTGCACTCTCTGGACTCACTGCACTGCATCCCCAGTGGTGCCAGTGCAGTCTCTGGAATAACTGCAGTGCATCCCCACTGGTGCCAAAGCACTCTCTGGACTCCCGGCACCGCATCCCCAGTGGTGCCAGTGCTCTCTCTGGACTCACTGCACTGCATCCCCAGTGGTGCCAGTGCACTCTCTGGAGTCACAGCACTGCATCCCCAGTGGTGCCAGTGCACTCTCTGGACTCACTGCAGTGCATCCCCAGTGGTGCCAGTGCACTCTCTGGACTCACTGAAGTGCATTCTCAGTGGTGCCAGTGCACTCTCTGGACTCACTGCCCTGCATCCCCAGTGGTGCCAGTGCACTCTCTGGACTCACTGAACTGCATCCCCAGTGGTGCCAGTGCACTCTCTGGACTCACTGCACTGCATCCCCAGTGGTGCCAGTGCACTCTCTGGACTCACTGCACTGCATCCCTAGTGGTGCCACTGCACTCTCTGGACTCACTGCAGTGCATCCCCAGTGGTGCCAGTGCACTCTCTGGACTCACTGCACTGCATCCCCAGTGGTGCCAGTGCACTCACTGGACTCACTGCAGTGCATCCCCACTGGTGCCAGTGCACTCTCTGGACTCACTGCACTGCATCCCCAGTGGTGCCAGTGCACTCTCTGGACTCACTGCACTGCATCCCCAGTGCTTCCAGCGCACTCTGTGGACTCACTGCACTGCATCCCCAGTGGTGCTCGTGCACTCTGTGGACTCACTGCAGTGCATCCCCAGTGGTGCCAGTGCACTCTCTGGACTCACTGAAGTGCATTCTCAGTGGTGCCAGTGCACTCTCTGGACTCACTTCAGTGCATCCCCAGTGGTGCCAGTACACTCTCTGGACTCACTGCAGTGCATCCCCAGTGGTGCCAGTGCACTCTCTGGACTCACTGCAGTGCATCCCCAGTGGAGCCAGTGCACTCTCTGGACTCACTGCAGTGCATCCCCAGTGGTGCCATTGCACTCTCTGGACTCACTGCACTGCATCTCCAGTGGTGCCAGTACACTCTCTGGACTCACTGCACTGCATCCCCAGTGCTGCCAGTGCACTCTCTTGAGTCACTGCACTGCATCCCCTGTGGTGCAAGAGCACTCTCCGGACTCACAGCAGTGCATCACCAGTGGTGCCAGTGCACTCTCTGGACTCACTGCACTGCATCCCCAGTGGTGCCAGTGCACTCTCTGGACTCACTGCACTGCATCCCCAGTGGTGCTAGTGCACTGTGTGGACTCACTGTACTGCATCCCCAGTGGTGCCAGTGCAATCTCTGGACTCACTGCAGTGCATCCCCAGTGGTGCCAGTGCACTCTCAGGACTCACTGCACTGCATCCCCAGTGGTGCCAGTGCACTCTCTGGACTCACTGCACTGCATCCCCAGTAGTGACAGTGCACTCTCTGGACTCACTGCAGTGCATCCCCAGTGGTGCCAGTGCACTCTCTGGACTCACTGCACTGCATCCCCAGTAGTGCCAGTGCACTCTCTGGACTCACTGCACTGCATCCCCAGTGGTGCCAGTGCACTCACTGGATTCACTGCACTGCATCCCCAGTGGTGCCAGTGCACTCTCTGGACTCACTGCACGGCATCCCCAGTGGTGCCAGTGCACTCTGTGGACTCACTGTACTGCATCCCCAGTGGTGACAGTGCACTCTCTGGACTCACTGCAGTGCATCCCCAGTGGTGCCAGTGCACTCTCTGGACTCACTGCAGTGCATCCCCACTGGTGCCAGTGCACTCTCTGGACTCACTGCACTGCTTCCCCTGTGGTGCCAGTGCACTCACTGGACTCACTGCAGTGCATCCCCACTGGAGCCAGTGCACTCTCTGGGCTCACTGCAGTGCATCCCCAGTGGTGCCAGTGCACTCTCTGGACTCACTGCGCTGCATCCCCAGTGGTGCCAGTGCGCTCTCTGGAGTCACAGCACTGCATCCCCAGTGGTGCCAGTGCAATCTCTGGACTCACTGCACTGCATACCCAGTGGTGCCAGTGCACTCTCTGGACTCGCTGCACTGCATCCCCGGTGGTGCCAGTACAGTCTCTGGAGTAACTGCACTGCATCCCCACTGGTACCAAAGCACTCTCTGGACTCCCAGCACCGCATCCCCAGTGGTGCCAGTGCACTCTCTGGACTCACTGCACTGCATCCCCAGTGGTGCCAGTGCACTCTCTGGACTCACTGCACTGCATCCCCAGTGGTGCCAGTGCACTCTCTGGACTCACTGAAGTGCATCCCCAGTGGTGCCACTGCACTCTCTGGACTCACTGCACTGCATCCCCACTGGTGCCAGTGCACTCTCTGGACTCACTGAAGTGCATTCTCAGTGGTGCCAGTGCACTCTCTGGACTCACTGCAGTGCATCCCCAGTGGTGCCAGTACACTCACTGGACTCACTGCACTGCATCCCCAGTGGTGCCAGTGCACTCTCTGGACTCACTGCAGTGCATCCCCAGTGGTGCCAGTGCACTCACTGGACTCACTGCAGTGCATCCCCACTGGTGCCAGTGCACTCTCTTGGCTCACTGCAGTGCATCCCCAGTGGTGCCACTGCACTCTCTGGACTCACTGCACTGCATCCCCAGTGGTGCCAGTGCACTCTCTGGACTCACTGAACTGCATCCCCAGTGGTGCCAGTGCACTCTCTGGACTCACTAAACTGCATCCCCAGTGCTGCCAGTGCACTCTCTGGACTCACTGCACTGCATCCCCAGTGGTGCCACTGCACTCTCTGGACTCACTGCACTGCTTCCCCAGTGGTGCCAGTGCACTGTCTGGACTCACTGCACTGCATCCCCAGTGGTGCCAGTGCACTCACTGGACTCACTGCAGTGCATCCCCAGTGGTGCCAGTGAACTCTCTGGAGTCACTGCACTGCATCCCCATTGGTGCCAGTGCACTATCTGGACTCACTGCACTGCATCCCCAGTGGTTCCAGCGCACTCTCTGGACTCACTGCACTGCATCCCCAGTGGTGCTAGTGCACTCTGTGGACTCACTGCAGTGCATCCCCAGTGGTGCCAGTGCACTCTCTGGACTCACTGCAGTGCATCTCCAGTGGTGCCAGTGCACTCTCTGGACTCAGTGCAGTGCATCCCCAGTGGTGCCAGTACACTCTCTGGACTCACTGCAGTGCATCCCCAGTGGTGCCAGTGCACTCTCTGGACTCACTGCAGTGCATCCCCAGTGGAGCCAGTGCACTCTCTGGACTCACTGCAGTGCATCCGCAGTGGTGCCATTGCACTCTCTGGACTCACTGCACTGCATCCCCAGTGGTGCCAGTGCACTCTCTGGACTCACTGCACTGCATCCCCAGTGCTGCCAGTGCACTCTCTTGAGTCACTGCACTGCATCCCCTGTGGTGCAAGAGCACTCTCTGGACTCACTGTACTGCATCCCCAGTGGTGCCAGTGCAATCTCTGCACTCACTGCACTGCATCCCCAGTGGTGCCAGTGCACTCTCAGGACTCACTGCACTGCATCCCCAGTGGTGCCAGTGCACTCTCTGGACTCACTGCACTGCATCCCCAGTAGTGACAGTGCACTCTCTGGACTCACTGCAGTGCATCCCCAGTGGTGCAAGTGCACTCTCTGGACTCACTGCACTGCATCCCAAGTAGTGCCAGTGCACTCTCTGGACTCACTGCACTGCATCCCCAGTGGTGCCAGTGCACTCACTGGATTCACTGCACTGCATCCCCAGTGGTGCCAGTGCACTCTCTGGACTCACTGCACGGCATCCCCAGTGGTGCTAGTGCACTCTGTGGACTCACTGCACTGCATCCCCAGTGGTGACAGTGCACTCTCTGGACTCACTGCAGTGCATCCCCAGTGGTGCCAGTGCACTCTCTGGACTCACTGCAGTGCATCCCCAGTGGTGCCAGTACACTCTCTGGACTCACTGCACTGCTTCCCCAGTGGTGACAGTGCACTCTCTGGACTCACTGCACTGCATCCCCAGTGGTGACAGTGCACTCTCTGGACTCACTGCAGTGCATCCCCAGTGGTGCCAGTGCACTCTCTGGACTCACTGCACTGCATCCCCAGTGGTGCCAGTGCAGTCTCTGGAATAACTGCAGTGCATCCCCACTGGTGCCAAAGCACTCTCTGGACTCCCGGCACCGCATCCCCAGTGGTGCCAGTGCTCTCTCTGGACTCACTGCACTGCATCCCCAGTGGTGCCAGTGCACTCTCTGGAGTCACAGCACTGCATCCCCAGTGGTGCCAGTGCACTCTCTGGACTCACTGCAGTGCATCCCCAGTGGTGCCAGTGCACTCTCTGGACTCACTGAAGTGCATTCTCAGTGGTGCCAGTGCACTCTCTGGACTCACTGCCCTGCATCCCCAGTGGTGCCAGTGCACTCTCTGGACTCACTGAACTGCATCCCCAGTGGTGCCAGTGCACTCTCTGGACTCACTGCACTGCATCCCCAGTGGTGCCAGTGCACTCTCTGGACTCACTGCACTGCATCCCTAGTGGTGCCACTGCACTCTCTGGACTCACTGCAGTGCATCCCCAGTGGTGCCAGTGCACTCTCTGGACTCACTGCACTGCATCCCCAGTGGTGCCAGTGCACTCACTGGACTCACTGCAGTGCATCCCCACTGGTGCCAGTGCACTCTCTGGACTCACTGCACTGCATCCCCAGTGGTGCCAGTGCACTCTCTGGACTCACTGCACTGCATCCCCAGTGCTTCCAGCGCACTCTCTGGACTCACTGCACTGCATCCCCAGTGGTGCTCGTGCACTCTGTGGACTCACTGCAGTGCATCCCCAGTGGTGCCAGTGCACTCTCTGGACTCACTGAAGTGCATTCTCAGTGGTGCCAGTGCACTCTCTGGACTCACTTCAGTGCATCCCCAGTGGTGCCAGTACACTCTCTGGACTCACTGCAGTGCATCCCCAGTGGTGCCAGTGCACTCTCTGGACTCACTGCAGTGCATCCCCAGTGGAGCCAGTGCACTCTCTGGACTCACTGCAGTGCATCCCCAGTGGTGCCATTGCACTCTCTGGACTCACTGCACTGCATCTCCAGTGGTGCCAGTGCACTCTCTGGACTCACTGCACTGCATCCCCAGTGCTGCCAGTGCACTCTCTTGAGTCACTGCACTGCATCCCCTGTGGTGCAAGAGCACTCTCCGGACTCACAGCAGTGCATCACCAGTGGTGCCAGTGCACTCTCTGGACTCACTGCACTGCATCCCCAGTGGTGCCAGTGCACTCTCTGGACTCACTGCACTGCACCCCCAGTGGTGCTAGTGCACTGTGTGGACTCACTGTACTGCATCCCCAGTGGTGCCAGTGCAATCTCTGGACTCACTGCAGTGCATCCCCAGTGGTGCCAGTGCACTCTCAGGACTCACTGCACTGCATCCCCAGTGGTGCCAGTGCACTCTCTGGACTCACTGCACTGCATCCCCAGTAGTGACAGTGCACTCTCTGGACTCACTGCAGTGCATCCCCAGTGGTGCCAGTGCACTCTCTGGACTCACTGCACTGCATCCCCAGTAGTGCCAGTGCACTCTCTGGACTCACTGCACTGCATCCCCAGTGGTGCCAGTGCACTCACTGGATTCACTGCACTGCATCCCCAGTGGTGCCAGTGCACTCTCTGGACTCACTGCACGGCATCCCCAGTGGTGCCAGTGCACTCTGTGGACTCACTGTACTGCATCCCCAGTGGTGACAGTGCACTCTCTGGACTCACTGCAGTGCATCCCCAGTGGTGCCAGTGCACTCTCTGGACTCACTGCAGTGCATCCCCACTGGTGCCAGTGCACTCTCTGGACTCACTGCACTGCTTCCCCTGTGGTGCCAGTGCACTCACTGGACTCACTGCAGTGCATCCCCACTGGAGCCAGTGCACTCTCTGGGCTCACTGCAGTGCATCCCCAGTGGTGCCAGTGCACTCTCTGGACTCACTGCGCTGCATCCCCAGTGGTGCCAGTGCGCTCTCTGGAGTCACAGCACTGCATCCCCAGTGGTGCCAGTGCAATCTCTGGACTCACTGCACTGCATACCCAGTGGTGCCAGTGCACTCTCTGGACTCACTGCAGTGCATCCCCAGTGGTGCCAGTGCACTCTCTGGACTCACTGCACTGCATCCCCAGTGGTGCCAGTGCACTCTCTGGACTCCCAGCACCGCATCCCCAGTGGTGCCAGTGCACTCTCTGGACTCACTGCACTGCATCCCCAGTGGTGCCAGTGCACTCTCTGGACTCACTGCACTGCATCCCCAGTGGTGCCAGTGCACTCTCTGGACTCACTGAAGTGCATCCCCAGTGGTGCCACTGCACTCTCTGGACTCACTGCACTGCATCCCCACTGGTGCCAGTGCACTCTCTGGACTCACTGAAGTGCATTCTCAGTGGTGCCAGTGCACTCTCTGGACTCACTGCAGTGCATCCCCAGTGGTGCCAGTACACTCACTGGACTCACTGCACTGCATCCCCAGTGGTGCCAGTGCACTCTCTGGACTCACTGCAGTGCATCCCCAGTGGTGCCAGTGCACTCACTGGACTGACTGCAGTGCATCCCCACTGGTGCCAGTGCACTCTCTTGGCTCACTGCAGTGCATCCCCAGTGGTGCCACTGCACTCTCTGGACTCACTGCACTGCATCCCCAGTGGTGCCAGTGCACTCTCTGGACTCACTGAACTGCATCCCCAGTGGTGCCAGTGCACTCTCTGGACTCACTGCACTGCATCCCCAGTGCTGCCAGTGCACTCTCTGGACTCACTGCACTGCATCCCCAGTGGTGCCACTGCACTCTCTGGACTCACTGCACTGCTTCCCCAGTGGTGCCAGTGCACTGTCTGGACTCACTGCACTGCATCCCCAGTGGTGCCAGTGCACTCACTGGACTCACTGCAGTGCATCCCCAGTGGTGCCAGTGCACTCTCTGGAGTCACTGCACTGCATCCCCATTGGTGCCAGTGCACTCTCTGGACTCACTGCACTGCATCCCCAGTGGTTCCAGCGCACTCTCTGGACTCACTGCACTGCATCCCCAGTGGTGCTAGTGCACTCTGTGGACTCACTGCAGTGCATCCCCAGTGGTGCCAGTGCACTCTCTGGACTCACTGCAGTGCATCCCCAGTGGTGCCAGTGCACTCTCTGGACTCACTGCAGTGCATCCCCAGTGGTGCCAGTACACTCTCTGGACTCACTGCAGTGCATCCCCAGTGGTGCCAGTGCACTCTCTGGACTCACTGCAGTGCATCCCCAGTGGAGCCAGTGCACTCTCTGGACTCACTGCAGTGCATCCGCAGTGGTGCCATTGCACTCTCTGGACTCACTGCACTGCATCCCCAGTGGTGCCAGTGCACTCTCTGGACTCACTGCACTGCATCCCCAGTGCTGCCAGTGCACTCTCTTGAGTCACTGCACTGCATCCCCTGTGGTGCAAGAGCACTCTCTGGACTCACTGTACTGCATCCCCAGTGGTGCCAGTGCAATCTCTGCACTCACTGCACTGCATCCCCAGTGGTGCCAGTGCACTCTCAGGACTCACTGCACTGCATCCCCAGTGGTGCCAGTGCACTCTCTGGACTCACTGCACTGCATCCCCAGTAGTGACAGTGCACTCTCTGGACTCACTGCAGTGCATCCCCAGTGGTGCAAGTGCACTCTCTGGACTCACTGCACTGCATCCCAAGTAGTGCCAGTGCACTCTCTGGACTCACTGCACTGCATCCCCAGTGGTGCCAGTGCACTCACTGGATTCACTGCACTGCATCCCCAGTGGTGCCAGTGCACTCTCTGGACTCACTGCACGGCATCCCCAGTGGTGCTAGTGCACTCTGTGGACTCACTGCACTGCATCCCCAGTGGTGACAGTGCACTCTCTGGACTCACTGCAGTGCATCCCCAGTGGTGCCAGTGCACTCTCTGGACTCACTGCAGTGCATCCCCAGTGGTGCCAGTACACTCTCTGGACTCACTGCACTGCTTCCCCAGTGGTGCCAGTGCACTCACTGGACTCACTGCAGTGCATCCCCAGTGGTGCCAGTGCAGTCTCTGGGCTCACTGCAGTGCATCCCCAGTGGTGCCAGTGCACTCTCTGGACTCACTGCGCTGCATCCCCAGTGGTGCCAGTGCGCTCTCTGGAGTCACAGCACTGCATCCCCAGTGGTGCCAGTGCAATCTCTGGACTCACTGCACTGCATACCCAGTGGTGCCAGTGCACTCTCTGGACTCACTGCACTGCATCCCCGGTGGTGCCAGTACAGTCTCTGGAGTAACTGCACTGCATCCCCACTGGTACCAAAGCACTCTCTGGACTCCCAGCACCGCATCCCCAGTGGTGCCAGTGCACTCTCTGGACTCACTGCACTGCATCCCCAGTGGTGCCAGTGCACTCTCTGGACTCACTGCACTGCATCCCCAGTGGTGCCAGTGCACTCTCTGGACTCACTGCAGTGCATCCCCAGTGGTGCCACTGCACTCTCTGGACTCACTGCAGTGCATCCCCAGTGGTGCCAGTGCACTCTCTGGACTCACTGAAGTGCATTCTCAGTGGTGCCAGTGCACTCTCTGGACTCACTGCAGTGCATCCCCAGTGGTGCCAGTACACTCACTGGACTCACTGCACTGCATCCCCAGTGGTGCCAGTGCACTCTCTGGACTCACTGCAGTGCATCTCCAGTGGTGCCAGTGCACTCACTGGACTGACTGCAGTGCATCCCCACTGGTGCCAGTGCACTCTCTGGGCTCACTGCAGTGCATCCCCAGTGGTGCCACTGCACTCTCTGGACTCACTGCACTGCATCCCCAGTGGTGCCAGTGCACTCTCTGGACTCACTGAACTGCATCTCCAGTGGTGCCAGTGCACTCTCTGGACTCACTGCACTGCATCCCCAGTGTTGCCAGTGCACTCTCTGGACTCACTGCACTGCATCCCCAGTGGTGCCACTGCACTCTCTGGACTCACTGCACTGCTTCCCCAGTGGTGCCAGTGCACTGTCTGGACTCACTGCACTGCATCCCCAGTGGTGCCAGTGCACTCTCTGGACTCACTGCAGTGCATCCCCAGTGGTGCCAGTGCACTCTCTGGAGTCACTGCACTGCATCCCCATTGGTGCCAGTGCACTCTCTGGACTCACTGCACTGCGTCCCCAGTGGTTCCAGCGCACTCTCTGGACTCACTGCACTGCATCCCCAGTAGTGCTAGTGCACTCTGTGGACTCACTGCAGTGCATCCCCAGTGGTGCCAGTGCACTCTCTGGACTCACTGCAGTGCATCCCCAGTGGTGCCAGTACACTCTGTGGACTCACTGCAGTGCATCCCCAGTGGTGCCAGTGCACTCTCTGGACTCACTGCAGTGCATCCCCAGTGGAGCCAGTGCACTCTCTGGACTCACTGCAGTGCATCCGCAGTGGTGCCATTGCACTCTCTGGACTCACTGCAGTGCATCCCCAGTGGTGCCAGTGCACTCTCTGGACTCACTGCACTGCATCCCCAGTGCTGCCAGTGCACTCTCTTGAGTCACTGCACTGCATCCCCTGTGGTGCAAGAGCACTCTCTGGACTCACAGCAGTGCATCACCAGTGGTGCCAGTGCACTCTCTGGACTCACTGCACTGCATCCCCAGTGGTGCCAGTGCACTCTCTGGACTCACTGCACTGCATCCCCAGTGGTGCTAGTGCACTGTGTGGACTCACTGTACTGCATCCCCAGTGGTGCCAGTGCAATCTCTGGACTCACTGCAGTGCATCCCCAGTGGTGCCAGTGCACTCTCTGGACTCACTGAAGTGCATTCTCAGTGGTGCCAGTGCACTCTCTGGACTCACTGCACTGCATCCCCAGTAGTGACAGTGCACTCTCTGGACTCACTGCAGTGCATCCCCAGTGGTGCCAGTGCACTCTCTGGACTCACTGCACTGCTTCCCCAGTGGTGCCAGTGCACTCTCTGGACTCACTGCAGTGCATCCCCAGTGGTGCCAGTGCGCTCTCTGGAGTCACAGCACTGCATCCCTAGTGGTGCCAGTGCAATCTCTGGGCTCTCTGCACTGCATCCCCAGTGGTGCCACTGCACTCTCTGGACTCACTGAAGTGCATTCTCAGTGGTGCCAGTGCAATCTCTGGACTCACTGCACTGCATCCCCAGTGGTGCCAGTGCACTCTCTGGACTCACTGCACTGCATCGTCAGTGCACTCTCTGGACTCACTGCAGGGCATCCCCGGTGGAGCCAGTGTACTCTCAGGACTCACTGCAGTGCATCCCCAGTGCTGCCAGTGCACTCTCTGGACTCACTGCACTGCATCCCCAGTGGTGCCAGTGCACTCTCTGGACTCACTGCACTGCACCCCAATGCTGCCAGTGCACTCTCTGACGTCACTGCACTGCATCCCCCGTGGTGCAAGTGCACTCTCTGGACTCACTGGAGTGCATCACCTGTGGTGCCAGTGCACTCTCTGGACTCACTGCACTGCATCCCCAGTGGTGCCAGTGCACTCTCTAGAGTCACTGCGCTGCATCCCCAGTTGTGCCAGTGCACTCTCTGGACTCACTGCAGCGCATCCCCAGTGGTGCCAATGCGCTCTCTGGAGTGACTGCACTGCATCCCCAGTGGTGCCAGTGCACTCTCTGGACTCGCGTCACTGCATCCCCAGTAGTGACAGTGCACTCTCTGGACTCACTGCAGTGCATCCCCAGTGGTGCCAGTGCACTCTCTGGACTCACTGCACTGCATCCCCAGTAGTGCCAGTGCACTCTCTGGACTCACTGCACTGCATCCCCAGTGGTGCCAGTGCACTCACTGGATTCACTGCACTGCATCCCCAGTGGTGCCAGTGCACTCTCTGGACTCACTGCACGGCATCCCCAGTGGTGCCAGTGCACTCTGTGGACTAACTGTACTGCATCCCCAGTGGTGCCAGTGCACTCTCTGGACTCACTGCAGTGCATCCCCACTGGTGCCAGTGCACTCTCTGGACTCACTGCACTGCTTCCCCAGTGGTGCCAGTGCACTCTCTGGACTCACTGCACTGCATCCCCACTGGAGCCAGTGCACTCTCTGGGCTCACTGCAGTGCATCCCCAGTGGTGCCAGTGCACTCTCTGGACTCACTGCGCTGCATCCCCAGTGGTGCCAGTGCGCTCTCTGGAGTCACAGCACTGCATCCCCAGTGGTGCCAGTGCAATCTCTGGACTCACTGCACTGCATACCCAGTGGTGCCAGTGCACTCTCTGGACTCACTGCACTGCATCCCCGGTGGTGCCAGTACAGTCTCTGGAGTAACTGCACTGCATCCCCACTGGTACCAAAGCACTCTCTGGACTCCCAGCACCGCATCCCCAGTGGTGCCAGTGCACTCTCTGGACTCACTGCACTGCATCCCCAGTGGTGCCAGTGCACTCTCTGGACTCACTGCACTGCATCCCCAGTGGTGCCAGTGCACTCTCTGGACTCACTGCAGTGCATCCCCAGTGGTGCCACTGCACTCTCTGGACTCACTGCACTGCATCCCCACTGGTGCCAGTGCACTCTCTGGACTCACTGAAGTGCATTCTCAGTGGTGCCAGTGCACTCTCTGGACTCACTGCAGTGCATCCCCAGTGGTGCCAGTACACTCACTGGACTCACTGCACTGCATCCCCACTGGTGCCAGTGCACTCTCTGGGCTCACTGCAGTGCATCCCCAGTGGTGCCACTGCACTCTCTGGACTCACTGCACTGCATCCCCAGTGGTGCCAGTGCACTCTCTGGACTCACTGAACTGCATCCCCAGTGGTGCCAGTGCACTCTCTGGACTCACTGCACTGCATCCCCAGTGCTGCCAGTGCACTCTCTGGACTCACTGCACTGCATCCCCAGTGGTGCCACTGCACTCTCTGGACTCACTGCACTGCTTCCCCAGTGGTGCCAGTGCACTGTCTGGACTCATTGCACTGCATCCCCAGTGGTGCCAGTGCACTCACTGGACTCACTGCAGTGCATCCCCAGTGGTGCCAGTGCACTCTCTGGAGTCACTGCACTGCATCCCCATTGGTGCCAGTGCACTCTCTGGACTCACTGCACTGCATCCCCAGTGGTTCCAGCGCACTCTCTGGACTCACTGCACTGCATCCGCAGTGGTGCCATTGCACTCTCTGGACTCACTGCACTGCATCCCCAGTGGTGCCAGTGCACTCTCTGGACTCACTGCACTGCATCCCCAGTGCTGCCAGTGCACTCTCTTGAGTCACTGCACTGCATCCCCTGTGGTGCAAGAGCACTCTCTGGACTCACTGTACTGCATCCCCAGTGGTGCCAGTGCAATCTCTGCACTCACTGCAGTGCATCCCCAGTGGTGCCAGTGCACTCTCAGGACTCACTGCACTGCATCCCCAGTGGTGCCACTGCACTCTCTGGACTCACTGCACTGCATCCCCAGTAGTGACAGTGCACTCTCTGGACTCACTGCAGTGCATCCCCAGTGGTGCCAGTGCACTCTCTGGACTCACTGCACTGCATCCCCAGTGGTGCCAGTGCACTCTCTGGACTCACTGCACTGCATCCCCAGTGGTGCCAGTGCACTCAGTGGATTCACTGCACTGCATCCCCAGTGGTGCCAGTGCACTCTCTGGACTCACTGCACGGCATCCCCAGTGGTGCCAGTGCACTCTGTGGACTCACTGTACTGCTTCCCCAGTGGTGCCAGTGCACTCACTGGACTCACTGCAGTGCATCCCCAGTGGTGCCAGTGCAGTCTCTGGGCTCACTGCAGTGCATCCCCAGTGCTGCCAGTGCACTCTCTGGACTCACTGAAGTGCATTCTCAGTGGTGCCAGTGCACTCTCTGGACTCACTGCACTGCATCCCCAGTGGTGCCAGTGCACTCTCTGGACTCACTGCACGGCATCCCCAGTGGTGCCAGTGCACTCTGTGGACTCACTGTACTGCTTCCCCAGTGGTGCCAGTGCACTCTCTGGACTCACTGCAGTGCATCCCCAGTGGTGCCAGTACACTCACTGGACTTACTGCACTGCATCCCCAGTGGTGCCAGTGCACTCTCTGGAGTCACTGCAGTGCATCTCCAGTGGTGCCAGTGCACTGTCTGGACTCACTGCACTGCATCCCCAGTGGTGCCAGTGCACTCACTGGACTCACTGCAGTGCATCCCCAGTGGTGCCAGTGCACTCTCTGGAGTCACTGCACTGCATCCCCAGTGGTTCCAGCGCACTCTCTGGACTCACTGCACTGCATCCCCAGTAGTGCTAGTGCACTCTGTGGACTCACTGCAGTGCATCCCCAGTGGTGCCAGTGCACTCTCTGGACTCACTGCAGTGCATCCCCAGTGGTGCCAGTGCACTCTCTGGACTCACTGCAGTGCATCCCCAGTGGAGCCAGTGCACTCTCTGGACTCACTGCAGTGCATCCGCAGTGGTGCCATTGCACTCTCTGGACTCACTGCTCTGCATCCCCAGTGGTGCCAGTGCACTCTCTGGACTCACTGCACTGCATCCCCAGTGCTGCCAGTGCACTCTCTTGAGTCACTGCACTGCATCCCCTGTGGTGCAAGAGCACTCTCTGGACTCACAGTAGTGCATCACCAGTGGTGCCAGTGCACTCTCTGGACTCACTGCACTGCATCCCCAGTGGTGCCAGTGCACTCTCTGGACTCACTGCACTGCATCCCCAGTGGTGCTAGTGCACTGTGTGGACTCACTGTACTGCATCCCCAGTGGTGCCAGTGCAATCTCTGGACTCACTGCAGTGCATCCCCAGTGGTGCCAGTGCACTCTCTGGACTCACTGAAGTGCATTCTCTGTGGTGCCAGTGCACTCTCTGGACTCACTGCACTGCATCCCCAGTAGTGACAGTGCACTCTCTGGACTCACTGCAGTGCATCCCCAGTGGTGCCAGTGCACTCTCTGGACTCACTGCACTGCTTCCCCAGTGGTGCCAGTGCACTCTCTGGACTCACTGCACTGCATCCCCAGTGGTGCCAGTGCGCTCTCTGGAGTCACAGCACTGCATCCCTAGTGGAGCCAGTGCAATCTCTGGGCTCTCTGCACTGCATCCCCAGTGGTGCCACTGCACTCTCTGGACTCACTGAAGTGCATTATCAGTGGTGCCAGTGCACTCTCTGGACTCACTGCACTGCATCCCCAGTAGTGCCAGTGCAGTCTCTGGACTCACTGCAGTGCATCCCCAGTGGAGCCAGTGCACTCTCTGGACTCACTGCGCTGCATCCCCAGTGGTGCCAGTGCACTCTCTGGACTCACTGCACTGCATCGCCAGTGCACTCTCTGGACTCACTGCAGGGCATCCCCGGTGGAGCCAGTGTACTCTCAGGACTCACTGCAGTGCATCCCCAGTGCTGCCAGTGCACTCTCTGGACTCACTGCACTGCATCCCCAGTGGTGCCAGTGCACTCTCTGGACTCACTGCACTGCACCCCAATGCTGCCAGTGCACTCTCTGACGTCACTGCACTGCATCCCCCGTGGTGCAAGTGCACTCTCTGGACTCACTGGAGTGCATCACCTGTGGTGCCAGTGCACTCTCTGGACTCACTGCACTGCATCCCCAGTGGTGCCAGTGCACTCTCTAGAGTCACTGCGCTGCATCCCCAGTTGTGCCAGTGCACTCTCTGGACTCACTGCAGCGCATCCCCAGTGGTGCCAGTGCGCTCTCTGGAGTGACTGCAGTGCATCCCCAGTGGTGCCAGAGCACTCTCTGGACTCGCGTCACTGCATCCCCAGTGGTGCCAGTGCACTCTCTGGACTCACTGCACTGCATCCCCAGTGGTGCCAGTGCACTCTCTGGACTCACTGCAGTGCATCCCCAGTGGTGCTAGTGCACTCTGGACTCACTGCAGTGCATCCCCAGTGGTGCCAGTGCACTCTCTGGACTCACTGCACTGCATACCCAGTGGTGCCAGTGCACTCTCTGGACTCACTGTACTGCATCCCCAGTGGTGCCAGTGCACTCTCTGGACTCACCGCACTGCACCCTGTGTGGTGCCAGTGCACTCTCTAGAGTCACTGCGCTGCATCCCCAGTGGTGCCATTGCACTCTCTGGACTCACTGTACTGCATCCCCAGTGGTGCCAAAGCACTCTCTGGACTCCCGCCACCGCATCCCCAGTGGTTCCAGTGCACTCTCTGGACTCACTGCACTACATCCCCAGTGGTGCCAGTGCACTGTCTGGACTCACTGCACTGCATCCCCAGTGGTGCCAGTGCACTCTCTGGAGTGACTGCAGTGCATCCCCAGTGGTGCCAGTGCACTCTCTGGACTCACTGCAGTGCATCCCTAGTGGTGCCAGTGCACTCTCTGGACTCACTGCACTGCATCCCCTGTGCTGCCAGTGCTCTCTCTGGACTCACTGCACTGCATCCACAGTGGTGCCAGTGCACTCTCTGGACTCACTGCACTGCATCACCAGTGGTGCCAGTGCACTCTCTGGTCTCACTGCACTGCATCCCTAGTGGTGCCAGGGCACTCTCTGCAGACACTGCAGTGCATCCCCAAAGGTGACAGTGCACTCTCTGGACTCACTGCACTGCATCCCCAGTGGTGCCAGTGCACTCTCTGGACTCAGTGCACTACTCCAGCCGCGGCAGTCGCTGCAGCCGCGGTAGCCCTCCAGCCTCGGCAGCCGCTGCAGCCGCGGCAGCCGCTCCAGCCGCGGCAGGCGCTCCGTCCGCGGCATACGCGGCAGACTCTCCAACCGCGGCAGCCGCACCAGCCGCGGAAGCCGCGGCAGCCGCTCCAAACGCGGCAGGCGCTCCAACCGCGGCAACCGCTCCAGGCGTGGCAGCCGCTCCACTCGGTAGCGGCTGGAGCGGCTGCCGCGGCTAGAGCGGCTGGAGCGGCTGCCGCGGCTGGAGCTCCTGCCGCGTTTGGAGCGGTTACCGCGGCTGGAGCGGCTGGAGCGGCTGCCGCGGCTGGAGCGGCTGCCGCGGCTGGAGGGGCTACCGCGGCTGGAGCGGTTGACGCGGCTGGGGCGGAAACCGAGGCTGGAGCGCCACTCTCTGGACTCACTGCACTGCATCACCAGTGGTGCCAGTGCACTCTCTGGACTCACTGCACTGCATCACCAGTGGTGCCAGTGCACTCTCTGGACACACTGAAGTGCATTCTCAGTGGTGCCAGTGCACTCTCTGGACTCACTGCACTGCATCCCCAGTGCTGCCAGTACACTCTCTGGACTCACTGCACTGCATCCCCAGTGGTGCCAGTGCACTCTCTGGACTCACTGCAGGGCATCCCCAGTGGTGCCAGTGCACTCTCTGGACTCACTGCAGGGCATCCCCAGTGGTGCCAGTGCACTCTCTGGACTCACTGGACTGCATCCCCATCCTGCCAGTGCACTCTCTTGACTCACTGCACAGCATCCCCAGTGGTGCCAGTGCACTCTCTGGACTCACTGAAGTGCATTCTCCGTGGAGCCAGTGCACTCTCTAGAGTCACTGCACTGCATCCCCAGTGGTGCCAGTGCACTCTCTGGACTCACTGCAGTGCATCCCCAGTGGTGCCAGTGCACTCTCTTGACTCACTGCACTGCATCCCCGGTGCCAGTGCACTCTCTGGACTCACTGAAGTGCATTCTCAGTGGAGCCAGTGCACTCTCTGGACTCACTGCAGTGCATCCCCAGTGGTGCCAGTACACTCACTGGACTGACTGAAGTGCATCCCCAGTGGTGTCAGTGCACTCTCTGGAGTCACTGCGCTGCATCCCCAGTGGTGCAAGTGCACTCCCTGGACTCACTGCACTGCTCCAGCCGCGGCAGCCGCTCCAGCCGCGGTAGCCCTCCAGCCGTGGCAGCCGCTCCACTCGGTAGCGGCTGGAGCGGCTGCCGCGGTTGGAGCGGCTGGAGCGGCTGCCGCGGCTGGAGCGGCTGCCGCGGATGGAGAGGATGGCGCGGCTGGAGGGGCTGGAGCGGCTGCCGCGGCTGGAGCGGCTGGAGCGGCTGCCGCGTCTGGAGCGTCTGCCGCGGATGGAGGTGCTACCGCGGGGTTGACTCGGCTGGAGCGGATGCCGAGGCTGGAACGGCACTCTCTGGACTCACTGAAATGCATTCTCAGTGGTGCCAGTGCACTCTCTGGACTCACTGCTCTGCATCCCCAGTGGTGCTAGTGCACTCTGGACTCACTGCAGTGCATCCCCAGTGGTGCCATTGCACTCTGTGGACTCACTGCACCGCATCCCCAGTGGTGCCAAAGCACTCTCTGGACTCCAGGCACCGCATCCCCAGTGGTGTCAGTGCACTCTCTGGACTCCCGCACCGTATCCCCAGTGGTGCCAGTGCATTCTCTGGACTCACGGCACTGCATCCACAGTGGTGCCAGTGCACTCTCTGGACTCACTGTACTGCATCCCGAGTGGAGCCAGTGCACTCTGTGGACTCACTGCTGTGCATCCCCATTGGTGCCAGTGCACTCTCTGGACTCGCGGCACTGCATCCGCAGTGGTGTCAGTGCAGTCTCTGCAGTCACTGTAGTGCATTCCCAGTGTTGCCTGGGCACTCTCTGGACTCACAGCACTGCATCCCCAGTGGTGCCAGTGCACTTTCTGGACTCACTGCAGTGCATCCCCAGTGGTGCCAGTGCACTCACTGGACTCACTGCACTGCATCCCAAGTGGTGCCAGTGCACTCTCTGGACTCACTGCAGGGCATCCCCAGTGGTGCCAGTGCACTCTCTGGACTCACTGCACTGCATCCCCAGTCCTGCCAGTGCACTCTCTTGACTCACTGCAGTGCATCCCCAGTCCTGCCAGTGCACTCTCTGGACTCACTGAAGTGCATTCTCAGTGGAGCCAGTGCACTCTCTGGACTCACTGCAGTGCATCCCCAGTGGTGCCAGTGCACTCTCTGGAGTCACTGCGCTGCATCCCCAGTGGTGCAAGTGCACTCCCTGGACTCACTGCACTGCTCCAGCCGCGGCAGCCGCTCCAGCCGCGGTAGCCCTCCAGCCGTGGCAGCCGCTCCACTCGGTAGCGGCTGGAGCGGCTGCCGCGGTTGGAGCGGCTGGAGCGGTTGCCGCGGCTGGAGCGGCTGCCGCGGATGGAGAGGCTGGCGCGGCTGGAGGGGCTGGAGCGGCTGCCGCGGCTGGAGCGGCTGGAGCGGCTGCCGCGTCTGGAGCGTCTGCCGCGGCTGGAGGGGCTACCGCGGGGTTGACTCGGCTGGAGCGGATGCCGAGGCTGGAACGGCACTCTCTGGACTCACTGAAATGCATTCTCAGTGGTGCCAGTGAACTCTCTGGACTCACTGCTCAGCATCCCCAGTGGTGTCAGTGCACTCTGTGGACTCACTGCACTGCATCCCCAGTGGTGCCAAAGCACTCTCTGGACTCCAGGCACCGCATCCCCAGTGGTGTCAGTGCACTCTCTGGACTCCCGGCACCGTATCCCCAGTGGTGCCAGTGCATTCTCTGGACTCACGGCACTGCATCCCCAGTGGTGCCAGTGCACTCTCTGGACTAACTGCAGTGCATCCCCAGTGGCGCCAAAGCACTCTCTGGACTCCCGGCACCGCATCCCCAGTGGTGCCAGTGCACTCTCTGGACTCGCGGCACTGCATCCGCAGTGGTGTCAGTGCAGTCTCTGCAGTCACTGTAGTGCATTCCCAGTGTTGCCGGGGCACTCTCTGGACTCACAGCACTGCATGCCCAGTGGTGCCAGTGCACTCTCTGGACTCACTGCATTGCATCCCCAGTGGTGCCAGTGCACTCTCTTTACTCACTGCACTGCATCCCCAAGGTGCCAGTGCACTCTCTGGACTCACTGCACTGCTCCAGCCGCGGCAGCCTCTCCAGCCGCACCAGCCGCGGCATCCGCTCCAGCCTCGGCATCCGCTCCAGCCGCGTTAACCGCTCCAGACGCGGTAGCTCCTCCAGCCGCGCCAGACGCTCCAGCCGCGGCAGCCGCTCCAGCCGCTCCAGCCGCGGCATCCGCTCCAGCCGCTCCAGCCGCGGCAGCCGCTCCAACCGCGGCAGCCGCTCCAGCCGCGGCAGCCGCTCCAGCCGCTCCAGCCGCGGCAGCCGCTCCAGCCGCTACCGAGTGGAGCGGCTGCCACGGCTGGAGGGCTACCGCGGCTGGAGCGGCTGCCGCGGCTGGAGCAGTGCAGTGAGTCCAGGGAGTGCAAAGGCACCAGTGGGGATGGAGTGCAGTGAGTCCAAAGACTTCACTGTCACCACTAAGAATGCAGTGCAGTGAGTCCAGAGAGTGCACTGGCACCACTGGCGATGCAGTGAAGTGAGTGCAGAGAGTGCACTGGCACTACTGGGGATGCACTGCAGTGAGTCCAGAGAGTGCACTGGCACCACTGGGGATGCAGTGCAGTGAGTCCAGAGAGTGCACTGGCACCACTGGGGATGCCCTGCAGTGAGTCTAGAGAGTGCACTGGCACCACTGGGGATGCACTACAGTGAGTCCAGGGATAGCACTGGCACCACTGGGGATGCACTGCAGTGAGTCCAGAGAGTGCACTGGCACCACTGGGGATGCCCTGCAGTGAGCCCAGAGAGTGCACTGGCACCACTGGGGATGCAGTGCAGTGAGTCCAGGGATAGCACTGGCACCACTGAGAATGCACTTCAGTGAGTCCAGAGAGTGCACTTGCACCACGGGGGATGCACTGCAGTGAGTCCAGAGAGTGCACTGGCACCACT
This sequence comes from Anser brachyrhynchus, assembly GCF_964034855.1. Taxonomy (NCBI): domain Eukaryota; kingdom Metazoa; phylum Chordata; class Aves; order Anseriformes; family Anatidae; genus Anser; species Anser brachyrhynchus. The sequence goes on along the minus strand of NW_027663491.1, from coordinate 77,715 downwards.
GGGGATGCACTACAGTGAGTCCAGGGATAGCACTGGCACCACTGGGGATGCAGTGCAGTTAGTCCAGCGAGTGCACTGGCACCACTGGGGATGCAGTGCAGTGAGTCCAGAGAGTGCACAGGCTCCACTGAGAATGCACTTCAGTGAGTCCAGAGAGTGCACTGGCACCACTGGGGATGCAGTGCAGTGAGTCCATAGAGTGCCCTGGCAGCACTGGGGATGCAGTGCAGTGAGTCCAGAGAGTGCACTGGCACCACAGGTGATGCACTCCAGTGAGTCCAGAGAGTGCACTTGCACCACGGGGGATGCACTGCAGTGAGTCCAGAGAGCGCACTGGCACCACTGGGGATGCAGTGCAGTGAGTCCAGAGAGTGCACTGGCACCACTGGGGATGCAGTGCAGTGAGTCCAGAGAGTGCACTGGCACCACTGGGGATGCAGTGCAGTGAGTCCAGAGAGTGCACTGGCACCACTGAAAATACACTTCAGTGTGTCCAGAGAGTGCACTGGCACCACTGGGGATGCACTGCAGTGAGTCCAGAGAGTGCACTAGCGCCACTGGGGATGCAGTGCAGTGAGTCCAGAGAGTGCACTGGCACCACTGGGGATGCACTGCAGTCAGTCCAGTGAGTGCACTGGCACCACTGGTGATGCAGTGCAGTGAGTCCAGAGAGTGCACTGGCACCACTGGTGATGCAGTGCAGTGAGTCCAGAGAGTGGCGCTCCAGCCTCGGTTTCCGCTCCAGCCGCGTCAACCGCTCCAGCCGCGGTAGCCCCTCCAGCCGCGGCAGACGCTCCAGCCGCGGCAGCCGCTCCAGCCGCTCCAGCCGCGGTAACCGCTCCAAACGCGGCAGGAGATCCAGCCGCGGCAGCCGCTCCAGCCGCGGCAGCCGCTCCAGCCGCTCCAGCCGCGGTAACCGCTCCAAACGCGGCAGGAGATCCAGCCGCGGCAGCCGCTCCAGCCGCTCTTGCCGCGGCAGCCGCTCCAGCCGCTACCGAGTGGAGCGGTTGCCGCGGTTGGAGCGCCTGCCGCGTTTGGAGCGGCTGCCGCGGCTTCCGCGGCTGGAGCGGCTGCCGCGGTTGGAGAGTCTGCCGCGTATGCCGCGGACGGAGCGGCTGCCGCGGCTGGAGGGCTACCGCGGCTGGAGCGACTGCCGCGGCTGGAGTAGTGCACTGAGTCCAGAGAGTGCACTGGCACCACTGGGGATGCAGTGCAGTGAGTCCAGAGAGTGCACTGTCACCTTTGGGGATGCACTGCAGTGTCTGCAGAGAGTGCCCTAGGGATGCAGTGCAGTGAGTCCAGAGAGTTCACTGGCACCACTGGAGATGCACTTCAGTGAGTGCAGAGACTGCACTGGCACCACTGGGGATACAGTGCAGTGAGTCCAGTGAGTGTACTGGCACCACTGGGGATGCAGCGCAGTGAGTCCAGAGAGTGCACTGGCACCAATGTGGATGCAGTGCAGTGAGTCCAGAGAGAGCAATGGCAGCACTGGGGATGCACTGCAGTGAGTCCAGAGAGTGCACTGGCACGACTGGGGATGGACTGCAGTGAGTCCAGAGAGTGCACTGGCACCACTCGGGATGCAGTGCAGTGAGTGCAGAGAGTGCACTGGAACCACTGGGGATGCGGTGGCGGGAGTCCAGAGAGTGCTTTGGCACCACTGGGGATGCAGTGCATTGAGTCCAGAGAGTGCACTGGCACCACTCAGGGTGCAGTGCAGTGAGTCAAGAGAGTGCACTGGCACCACTGGGGATGCAGTGCAGTGAGTCCAGAGAGTGCACTGGCACCACTGGTGATGCACTGCAGTCAGTCCAGAGAGTGCACTGGCACCACTGGGGATGCAGCGCAGTGACTCTAGAGGGTGCACTGGCACCACTGGGGATGCGGTGCAGTGAGTCCAGAGAGTGCACTGGCACCACTCAGGGTGCAGTGCGGTGAGTCCAGAGAGTGCACTGGCACCACTGGGGATGCAGTGCAGTGAGTCCAGAGAGTGCACTGGCACCACTGGGGATGCAGTGCAGTGAGTCCAGAGAGTGCACTGGCACCACTGGGGATGCACTGCAGTCACTCCAGAGAGTGCACTGGCACCACTGGGGATGCAGCGCAGTGACTCTAGAGGGTGCACTGGCACCACTGGGGATGCGGTGCAGTGAGTCCAGAGAGTGCACTGGCACCACTCAGGGTGCAGTGCGGTGAGTCCAGAGAGTGCACTGGCACCACTGGGGATGCAGTACAGTGAGTCCAGAGAGTGCACTGGCACCACTGGGGATGCAGTGCAGTGAGTCCAGAGAGTGCACTGGCACCACTGGGGATGCACTGCAGTGAGTCCAGAGTGCACTAGCACCACTGGGGATGCACTGCAGTGAGTCCAGAGAGTGCACTGGCACCACTGGGGATGCACTGCAGTGAGTCCAGAGTGCACTAGCACCACTGGGGATGCACTGCAGTGAGTCCAGAGAGTGCACTGGCACCACCGGGAATGCACTGCAGTGAGTCCAGAGAGTGCACTGGCACCACTGGGGATGCACTTCAGTGAGTCCAGAGAGTGCACTGGCACCACTGGGTATGCAGTGACGCGAGTCCAGAGAGTGCAGTGGCACCACGGGGGATGCAGTGACGCGAGTCCAGAGAGTGCACTGGTACCACTGGGGATGCACTGCAGTGAGTCCAGAGAGTGCACTGGCACCACTGGGGATGCACTGCAGTGAGTCCAGAGAGTGCACTGGCACAACTGGGGATGCAGCGCAGTGACTCTAGAGAGTGCACTGGCACCACTGCGGATGCGGTGCAGTGAGTCCAGAGAGTGCACTGGCACCACAGGTGATGCAGTGCAGTGAGTCCAGAGAGTGCACTGGCAGCACTGGGGATGCAGTGCAGTGAGTCCAGAGAGTGCACTGGCACCACTGGGGATGCAGTACAGTGAGTCCAGAGAGTGCACTGGCACCACTGATGATGCAGTACAGTGAGTCCAGTGAGTGCACTGGCACAACTGGGGATGTAGTGCAGTGACTCGAGAGAGTGCACTGGAACCACTGGGGATGCAGTGCCGCGAGTCCAGAGAGTGCACTGGCTCCACTGGGGATGCGGTGCCGGAGGTCCAGAGAGTGCATTGGCACCACTGGGGATGCACTGCAGTGAGTCCACAGAGTGCACTGGCACCACTGGGGATGCAGTGCAGTGAGTCCAGAGAGTGCACTGGCACCAATGGGGATGCACAGCAGTGAGTCCACAGAGTGCACTGGCACCACTGGGGATGCAGCGCAGTGAGTCCAGAGAGTGCACTGGCACCACTGGGGATGCACTGCAGTGAGTCCAGAGAGTGCTCTGGCACCACTGGAGATGCAGTGCAGTGAGTCCAGAGAGTGCACTAGCACCACTGGGGATGCAGTGCAGTCAGTCCAGTGAGTGTACTGGCACCACTGGGGATGCAGTGCAGTGAGTCCAGAGAGTGCACTGGCACCACTGAGAATGCACTGCAGTGAGTCCACAGAGTGCACGGGCTCCACTGGGGATGCACTGCAGTGAGTCCACAGAGTGCACTGGCACCACTGGGGATGCAGTGCAGTGAGTCCAGAGATCGCACTGGCTCCACTGGGGATGCAGTGCAGTGAGTCCAGAGAGTGCTCTGGCACCACTGGGGATGCAGTGCAGTGAGTCCAGAGAGTGCACTGGCACCGCTGGGGATGCAGTGCAGTGAGTCCAGAGAGTGCTCTGGCACCACTGGGGATGCAGTGCAGTGAGTCCAGAGAGAGCAGTGGCACCACTGGTGATGCACTGCAGTTACTCCAGAGAGTGCACTGGCACCACTGGGTATGCGGTGCGGTGAGTCCAGAGAGTGCACTGGCACCACTGGGGATGCACTGCAGTGAGTCCAGAGAGTGCACTGGCACCACTGAGAATGCCCTTCAGTGAGTCCAGAGAGTGTACTGGCACTACTGGGGATGCACTTCAGTGAGTCCAGAGAGCGCACTGGCACCACTGGGGATGCAGTGCAGTGAGTCCAGAGAGTGCACTTGCACCACTGAGAATGCACTTCAGTGAGTCCAAAGAGTGCACTGGCACCACTGGGGATGCACTGCAGTGAGTCCAGAGAGTGAACTGGCACCACTGGGGATGCTGTGCAGTGAGTCCAGAGAGTGCACGGGCTCCACTGAGTATGCATTGCAGTGAGTCCAGAGAGTGCACTGGCAACACTGGGGTTGCAGTGCAGTGAGTCCAGAGAGTGCACTGGCACCACTGGGGATGCAGTGGAGCAAGTCCAGAGAGTGCACTGGCACCACTGGGGATGCAGTGCAGTGAGTCCAGAGAGTGCACTGGCACCAATGGGGATGCAGTGTAGTGAGTCCAGAGAGTGCACTGGCACCACTGGGGATGCAGTACAGTGAGTCCAGAGAGTGCACTGGCACCACTGGGGATGCACAGCAGTGAGTCCAGAGAGTGCATTGGCACCACTGGGGATGCAGTGCAGTGAGTCCAGAGAGTGCACTGGCACCACTGGGGATGCACTGCAGTGAGTCCAGAGAGTGCACTGGCACCACTGGGGATGCAGTGCAGTGAGTCCAGAGAGTGCACTGGCACCACTGGGGATGCAGTGCAGTGAGTCCAGAGAGTGCACTGGCACCACTGGGGATGCACTGCAGTGAGTCCAGATAGTCCACTGGCACCAATGGGGCTGCACTTCAGTGAGTGCAGAGAGTGCACTGGCACCACTGGGGATGCAGTGCAGTGAGTCCAGTGAGTGTACTGGCACCACTGGGGATGCACTGCAGTGAGTCCAGAGAGTGCATTGGCACCACTTGGGATGCACTGCAGTGAGTCCAGAGAGTGCACTTGCACCACTGGGGATGCAGTGCAGTGAGTCCAGAGAGTGCACTGACACCACTGGGGATGCAGTGCAGTGAGTCCAGAGAGTGCACTGGCACCAATGGGGATGCACAGCAGTGAGTCCACAGAGTGCACTGGCACCACTGGGGATGCACTGCAGTGAGCCCAGAGAGTGCACTGGCACCACTGGGGATGCAGTGCAGTGAGTCCAGAGAGTGCACTGGCACCACTGGGGATGCACAGCAGTGAGTCCAGAGAGTGCGTTGGCACCACTGGGGATGCAGTGCAGTGAGTCCAGAGAGTGCACTGGCACCATTGGACATGCAGTGCAGAGAGTCCAGAGAGTGCACTGGCACCACTGGGGATGCAGTGCAGTGAGACCAGAGAGTGCACTGGCACCAATGGGGATGCACTTCAGTGAGTCCACAGAGTGCACTGGCTCCACTGGGGATGTAGTGCAGTGAGTCCAGAGAGTACACTGGCACCAATGGGGATGCACAGCAGTGAGTCCACAGAGTGCACTGGCACCACTGGGGATGCAGTGCAGTGAGTCCAGTGAGTGTACTGGCACCACTGGGGATGCACTGCAGTGAGTCCAGAGAGTGCACTTGCACCACTGGGGATGCAGTGCAGTGAGTCCAGAGAGTGCACTGGCACCACTGGGGATGCAGTGCAGTGAGTCCAGAGAGTGCACTGGCACCACTGGGGATGCAGTGCAGTGAGTCCAGAGAGTGCACTGGCACCACTGGCGATGCAGTGCAGTGAGTCCAGAGAGTGCACTAGCACCACTGGGGATGCAGTGCAGTCAGTCCAGTGAGTGTACTGGCACCACTGGGGATGCACTGCAGTGAGTCCAGAGAGTGCTCTGGCACCACTGGGGATGCAGTGCAGTGAGTCCAGAGAGAGCAGTGGCACCACTGGTGATGCACTGCAGTTACTCCAGAGAGTGCACTGGCACCACTGGGTATGCGGTGCGGTGAGTCCAGAGAGTGCACTGGCACCACTGGGGATGCACTGCAGTGAGTCCAGAGAGTGCACTGGCACCACTGAGAATGCCCTTCAGTGAGTCCAGAGAGTGTACTGGCACCACTGGGGATGCACTTCAGTGAGTCCAGAGAGTGTACTGGCACCACTGGGGATGCACTTCAGTGAGTCCAGAGAGCGCACTGGCACCACTGGGGATGCAGTGCAGTGAGTCCAGAGAGTGCACTTGCACCACTGAGAATGCACTTCAGTGAGTCCAAAGAGTGCACTGGCACCACTGGGGATGCACTGCAGTGAGTCCAGAGAGTGCACTGGCACCACTGGGGATGCTGTGCAGTGAGTCCAGAGAGTGCACGGGCTCCACTGAGTATGCATTGCAGTGAGTCCAGAGAGTGCACTGGCAACACTGGGGTTGCAGTGCAGTGAGTCCAGAGAGTGCACTGGCACCACTGGGGATGCAGTGGAGCAAGTCCAGAGAGTGCACTGGCACCACTGGGGATGCAGTGCAGTGAGTCCAGAGAGTGCACTGGCACCAATGGGGATGCAGTGTAGTGAGTCCAGAGAGTGCACTGGCACCACTGGGGATGCAGTACAGTGAGTCCAGAGAGTGCACTGGCACCACTGGGGATGCACAGCAGTGAGTCCAGAGAGTGCATTGGCACCACTGGGGATGCAGTGCAGTGAGTCCAGAGAGTGCACTGGCACCACTGGGGATGCAGTGCAGTGAGTCCAGAGAGTGCACTGGCACCACTGGGGATGCAGTGCAGTGAGTCCAGAGAGTGCACTGGCACCACTGGGGATGCAGTGCAGTGAGTCCAGAGAGTGCACTGGCACCACTGGGGATGCACTGCAGTGAGTCCAGATAGTTCACTGGCACCAATGGGGCTGCACTTCAGTGAGTGCAGAGAGTGCACTGGCACCACTGGGGATGCAGTGCAGTGAGTCCAGTGAGTGTACTGGCACCACTGGGGATGCACTGCAGTGAGTCCAGAGAGTGCATTGGCACCACTTGGGATGCACTGCAGTGAGTCCAGAGAGTGCACTTGCACCACTGGGGATGCAGTGCAGTGAGTCCAGAGAGTGCACTGACACCACTGGGGATGCAGTGCAGTGAGTCCAGAGAGTGCACTGGCACCAATGGGGATGCACAGCAGTGAGTCCAGAGAGTGCACTGGCACCACTGGGGATGCACTGCAGTGAGCCCAGAGAGTGCACTGGCACCACTGGGGATGCAGTGCAGTGAGTCCAGAGAGTGCACTGGCACCACTGGGGATGCACAGCAGTGAGTCCAGAGAGTGCATTGGCACCACTGGGGATGCAGTGCAGTGAGTCCAGAGAGTGCACTGGCACCATTGGACATGCAGTGCAGAGAGTCCAGAGAGTGCACTGGCACCGCTGGGGATGCAGTGCAGTGAGACCAGAGAGTGCACTGGCACCAATGGGGATGCACTTCAGTGAGTCCACAGAGTGCACTGGCTCCACTGGGGATGCAGTGCAGTGAGTCCAGAGAGTACACTGGCACCAATGGGGATGCACAGCAGTGAGTCCACAGAGTGCACTGGCACCACTGGGGATGCAGTGCAGTGAGTCCAGTGAGTGTACTGGCACCACTGGGGATGCACTGCAGTGAGTCCAGAGAGTGCACTTGCACCACTGGGGATGCAGTGCAGTGAGTCCAGAGAGTGCACTGGCACCACTGGGGATGCAGTGCAGTGAGTCCAGAGAGTGCACTGGCACCACTGGGGATGCAGTGCAGTGAGTCCAGAGAGTGCACTGGCACCACTGGCGATGCAGTGCAGTGAGTCCAGAGAGTGCACTAGCACCACTGGGGATGCAGTGCAGTCAGTCCAGTGAGTGTACTGGCACCACTGGGGATGCACTGCAGTGAGTCCAGAGAGTGCACTGGCACCACTGGGGATGCAGTGCAGTGAGTCCACAGAGTGCACTGGCACCACTGGGGATGCAGTGCAGTGAGTCCAGAGAGTGCACTGGCACCACTGGGGATGCACTTCAGTGAGTCCAGAGAGTGCACGGGCTCCACTGGGGATGCACTGCAGTGAGTCCAGAGAGTGCACTGGCACCACTGGGGATGCACTGCAGTGAGTCCAGAGAGTGCACTTGCACCACTGGGGATGCAGTGCAGTGAGTCCAGAGAGTGCACTGGCACCACTGGGGATGCCCTGCAGTGAGTCCAGAGAGTGCACTGGCACCACTGGGGATGCACTACAGTGAGTCCAGGGATAGCACTGGCACCACTGGGGATGCAGTGCAGTGAGTCCAGAGAGTGCAGTGGCACCACTGGGGATGCAGTGACGCGAGTCCAGAGAGTGCACTGGTACCACTGGGGATGCACTGCAGTGAGTCCAGAGAGTGCACTGGCACCACTGGGGATGCACTGCAGTGAGTCCAGAGAGTGCACTGGCACAACTGGGGATGCAGCGCAGTGACTCTAGAGAGTGCACTGGCACCACTGCGGATGCGGTGCAGTGAGTCCAGAGAGTGCACTGGCACCACAGGTGATGCAGTGCAGTGAGTCCAGAGAGTGCACTGGCAGCACTGGGGATGCAGTGCAGTGAGTCCAGAGAGTGCACTGGCACCACTGGGGATGCCCTGCAGTGAGTCCAGAGAGTGCACTGGCACCACTGGGGATGCACTACAGTGAGTCCAGGGATAGCACTGGCACCACTGGGGATGCAGTGCAGTGAGTCCAGTGAGTGCACTGGCACAACTGGGGATGCACTGCAGTGAGTCCAGAGAGTGCACTGGCACCACAGAGAATGCACTTCAGTGAGTCCAGAGAGTGCACTGGCACCACTGGGGATGCACTGCAGTGAGTCCAGAGAGTGCACTGGCACCACTGGGGATGCACTACAGTGAGTCCAGGGATAGCACTGGCACCACTGGGGATGCAGTGCAGTGAGTCCAGAGAGTGCACTGGCACCACTGATGATGCAGTACAGTGAGTCCAGTGAGTGCACTGGCACAACTGGGGATGTAGTGCAGTGACTCGAGAGAGTGCACTGGAACCACTGGGGATGCAGTGCCGCGAGTCCAGAGAGTGCACTGGCTCCACTGGGAATGCGGTGCCGGAGGTCCAGAGAGTGCATTGGCACCACTGGGGATGCACTGCAGTGAGTCCACAGAGTGCACTGGCACCACTGGGGATGCAGTGCAGTGAGTCCAGAGAGTGCACTCGCACCAATGGGGATGCACAGCAGTGAGTCCACAGAGTGCACTGGCACCACTGGGGATGCAGCGCAGTGAGTCCAGAGAGTGCACTGGCACCACTGGGGATGCACTGCAGTGAGTCCAGAGAGTGCTCTGGCACCACTGGAGATGCAGTGCAGTGAGTCCAGAGAGTGCACTAGCACCACTGGGGATGCAGTGCAGTCAGTCCAGTGAGTGTACTGGCACCACTGGGGATGCAGTGCAGTGAGTCCAGAGAGTGCACTGGCACCATTGAGAATGCACTGCAGTGAGTCCACAGAGTGCACGGGCTCCACTGGGGATGCACTGCAGTGAGTCCAGAGAGTGCACTGGCACCACTGGGGATGCAGTGCAGTGAGTCCAGAGATCGCACTGGCTCCACTGGGGATGCAGTGCAGTGAGTCCAGAGAGTGTTCTGGCACCACTGGGGATGCAGTGCAGTGAGTCCAGAGAGTGCACTGGCACCGCTGGGGATGCAGTGCAGTGAGTCCAGAGAGTGCTCTGGCACCACTGGGGATGCAGTGCAGTGAGTCCAGAGAGAGCAGTGGCACCACTGGTGATGCACTGCAGTTACTCCAGAGAGTGCACTGGCACCACTGGGTATGCGGTGCGGTGAGTCCAGAGAGTGCACTGGCACCACTGGGGATGCACTGCAGTGAGTCCAGAGAGTGCACTGGCACCACTGAGAATGCCCTTCAGTGAGTCCAGAGAGTGTACTGGCACCACTGGGGATGCAATGCAGTGAGTCCAGAGAGCGCACTGGCACCACTGGGGATGCAGTGCAGTGAGTCCAGAGAGTGCACTTGCACCACTGAGAATGCACTTCAGTGAGTCCAAAGAGTGCACTGGCACCACTGGGGATGCACTGCAGTGAGTCCAGAGAGTGCACTGGCACCACTGGGGATGCTGTGCAGTGAGTCCAGAGAGTGCACGGGCTCCACTGAGTATGCATTGCAGTGAGTCCAGAGATTGCACTGGCAACACTGGGGTTGCAGTGCAGTGAGTCCAGAGATTGCACTGGCACCACTGGGGATGCAGTGGAGCAAGTCCAGAGAGTGCACTGGCACCACTGGGGATGCAGTGCAGTGAGTCCAGAGAGTGCACTGGCACCAATGGGGATGCAGTGTAGTGAGTCCAGAGAGTGCACTGGCACCACTGGGGATGCAGTACAGTGAGTCCAGAGAGTGCACTGGCACCACTGGGGATGCACAGCAGTGAGTCCAGAGAGTGCATTGGCACCACTGGGGATGCAGTGCAGTGAGTCCAGAGAGTGCACTGGCACCACTGGGGATGCACTGCAGTGAGTCCAGATAGTTCACTGGCACCAATGGGGCTGCACTTCAGTGAGTGCAGAGAGTGCACTGGCACCACTGGGGATGCAGTGCAGTGAGTCCAGTGAGTGTACTGGCACCACTGGGGATGCACTGCAGTGAGTCCAGAGAGTGCATTGGCACCACTTGGGATGCACTGCAGTGAGTCCAGAGAGTGCACTTGCACCACTGGGGATGCAGTGCAGTGAGTCCAGAGAGTGCACTGACACCACTGGGGATGCAGTGCAGTGAGTCCAGAGAGTGCACTGGCACCAATGGGGATGCACAGCAGTGAGTCCACAGAGTGCACTGGCACCACTGGGGATGCACTGCAGTGAGCCCAGAGAGTGCACTGGCACCACTGGGGATGCAGTGCAGTGAGTCCAGAGAGTGCACTGGCACCACTGGGGATGCACAGCAGTGAGTCCAGAGAGTGCATTGGCACCACTGGGGATGCACTGCAGTGAGTCCAGAGAGTGCACTGGCACCATTGGAGATGCAGTGCAGAGAGTCCAGAGAGTGCACTGGCACCACTGGGGATGCAGTGCAGTGAGTCCAGAGAGTGCACTGGCACCAATGGGGATGCACTTCAGTGAGTCCACAGAGTGCACTGGCTCCACTGGGGATGCAGTGCAGTGAGTCCAGAGAGTACACTGGCACCAATGGGGATGCACAGCAGTGAGTCCACAGAGTGCACTGGCACCACTGGGGATGCAGTGCAGTGAGTCCAGTGAGTGTACTGGCACCACTGGGGATGCACTGCAGTGAGTCCAGAGAGTGTACTTGCACCACTGGGGATGCAGTGCAGTGAGTCCAGAGAGTGCACTGGCACCACTGGGGATGCAGTGCAGTGAGTCCAGAGAGTGCACTGGCACCACTGGGGATGCAGTGCAGTGAGTCCAGAGAGTGCACTGGCACCACTGGCGATGCAGTGCAGTGAGTCCAGAGAGTGCACTAGCACCACTGGGGATGCAGTGCAGTCAGTCCAGTGAGTGTACTGGCACCACTGGGGATGCACTGCAGTGAGTCCAGAGAGTGCACTGGCACCACTGGGGATGCAGTGCAGTGAGTCCACAGAGTGCACTGGCACCACTGGGGATGCAGTGCAGTGAGTCCAGAGAGTGCACTGGCACCACTGGGGATGCACTTCAGTGAGTCCAGAGAGTGCACGGGCTACACTGGGGATGCACTGCAGTGAGTCCAGAGAGTGCACTGGCACCACTGGGGATGCACTGCAGTGAGTCCAGAGAGTGCACTTGCACCACTGGGGATGCAGTGCAGTGAGTCCAGAGAGTGCACTGGCACCACTGGGGATGCAGTGCAGTGAGTCCAGAGAGTGCACTGGCACCAATGGGGATGCACAGCAGTGAGCCCACAGAGTGCACTGGCACCACTGGGGATGCAGTGCAGTGAGTCCAGAGAGTGCACTGGCACCACTGGGGATGCAGTGCAGTGAGTCCAGAGAGTGCACTGGCACCACTGGGGATGCACAGCAGTGAGTCCAGAGAGTGCATTGGCACCACTGGGGATGCAGTGCAGTGAGTCCAGAGAGTGCACTGGCACCATTGGAGATGCAGTGCAGTGAGTCCAGAGAGTGCACTGGCACCACTGGGGATGCAGTGCAGTGAGTCCAGAGAGTGCACTGGCACCACTGGGGATGCAGTGCAGTGAGTCCAGAGAGTGCACTGGCACCACTGGGGATGCACTGCAGTGAGTCCAGAGAGTTCACTGGCACCACTGGAGATGCACTTCAGTGAGTGCAGAGACTGCACTGGCACCACTGGGGATGCAGTGCAGTGAGTCCAGTGAGTGTACTGGCACCACTGGGGATGCACTGCAGTGAGTCCAGAGAGTGCTTTGGCACCAATGGGGATGCACTGCAGTGAGTCCAGAGAGTGCACTGGCACCACTGGGGATGCAGTGCAGTGAGTCCAGAGAGTGCACTGGCACCACTGGGGATGCAGTGCAGTGAGTCCAGAGAGTGCACTGGCACCAATGGGGATGCACTTCAGTGAGTCCACAGAGTGCACTGGCTCCACTGGGGATGCAGTGCAGTGAGTCCAGAGAGTACACTGGCACCATTGGAGATGCAGTGCAGTGAGTCCAGAGAGTGCCCTGGCACCACTGGGGATGCACTGCAGTGAGTCCAGAGAGTGCACTGGCACCACTGGGGATGCAGTGCAGTGAGTCCAGAGAGTGCACTGGCACCACTGGGGATGCACTGCAGTGAGTCCAGAGAGTTCACTGGCACCACTGGAGATGCACTTCAGTGAGTGCAGAGACTGCACTGGCACCACTGGGGATGCAGTGCAGTGAGTCCAGTGAGTGTACTGGCACCACTGGGGATGCACTGCAGTGAGTCCAGAGAGTGCTTTGGCACCACTTGGGATGCACTGCAGTGAGTCCAGAGAGTGCACTGGCACCACTGGGGATGCAGTGCAGTGAGCCCAGAGAGTGCACTGGCACCACTGGGGATGCAGTGCAGTGAGTCCAGAGAGTGCACTGGCACCACTGGGGATGCACAGCAGTGAGTCCAGAGAGTGCATTGGCACCACTGGGGATGCAGTGCAGTGAGTCCAGAGAGTGCACTGGCACCATTGGACATGCAGTGCAGAGAGTCCAGAGAGTGCACTGGCACCACTGGGGATGCAGTGCAGTGAGACCAGAGAGTGCACTGGCACCAATGGGGATGCACTTCAGTGAGTCCACAGAGTGCACTGGCTCCACTGGGGATGCAGTGCAGTGAGTCCAGAGAGTACACTGGCACCAATGGGGATGCACAGCAGTGAGTCCACAGAGTGCACTGGCACCACTGGGGATGCAGTGCAGTGAGTCCAGTGAGTGTACTGGCACCACTGGGGATGCACTGCAGTGAGTCCAGAGAGTGCACTTGCACCACTGGGGATGCAGTGCAGTGAGTCCAGAGAGTGCACTGGCACCACTGGGGATGCAGTGCAGTGAGTCCAGAGAGTGCACTGGCACCACTGGGGATGCAGTGCAGTGAGTCCAGAGAGTGCACTGGCACCACTGGCGATGCAGTGCAGTGAGTCCAGAGAGTGCACTAGCACCACTGGGGATGCAGTGCAGTCAGTCCAGTGAGTGTACTGGCACCACTGGGGATGCACTGCAGTGAGTCCAGAGAGTGCACTGGCACCACTGGGGATGCAGTGCAGTGAGTCCACAGAGTGCACTGGCACCACTGGGGATGCAGTGCAGTGAGTCCAGAGAGTGCACTGGCACCACTGGGGATGCACTTCAGTGAGTCCAGAGAGTGCACGGGCTCCACTGGGGATGCACTGCAGTGAGTCCAGAGAGTGCACTGGCACCACTGGGGATGCACTGCAGTGAGTCCAGAGAGTGCACTTGCACCACTGGGGATGCAGTGCAGTGAGTCCAGAGAGTGCACTGGCACCACTGGGGATGCCCTGCAGTGAGTCCAGAGAGTGCACTGGCACCACTGGGGATGCACTACAGTGAGTCCAGGGATAGCACTGGCACCACTGGGGATGCAGTGCAGTGAGTCCAGAGAGTGCAGTGGCACCACTGGGGATGCAGTGACGCGAGTCCAGAGAGTGCACTGGTACCACTGGGGATGCACTGCAGTGAGTCCAGAGAGTGCACTGGCACCACTGGGGATGCACTGCAGTGAGTCCAGAGAGTGCACTGGCACAACTGGGGATGCAGCGCAGTGACTCTAGAGAGTGCACTGGCACCACTGCGGATGCGGTGCAGTGAGTCCAGAGAGTGCACTGGCACCACAGGTGATGCAGTGCAGTGAGTCCAGAGAGTGCACTGGCAGCACTGGGGATGCAGTGCAGTGAGTCCAGAGAGTGCACTGGCACCACTGGGGATGCCCTGCAGTGAGTCCAGAGAGTGCACTGGCACCACTGGGGATGCACTACAGTGAGTCCAGGGATAGCACTGGCACCACTGGGGATGCAGTGCAGTGAGTCCAGTGAGTGCACTGGCACAACTGGGGATGCACTGCAGTGAGTCCAGAGAGTGCACTGGCACCACAGAGAATGCACTTCAGTGAGTCCAGAGAGTGCACTGGCACCACTGGGGATGCACTGCAGTGAGTCCAGAGAGTGCACTGGCACCACTGGGGATGCACTACAGTGAGTCCAGGGATAGCACTGGCACCACTGGGGATGCAGTGCAGTGAGTCCAGAGAGTGCACTGGCACCACTGGGGATGCAGTGCAGTGAGTCCAGAGAGTGCACTGGCACCACTGATGATGCAGTACAGTGAGTCCAGTGAGTGCACTGGCACAACTGGGGATGTAGTGCAGTGACTCGAGAGAGTGCACTGGAACCACTGGGGATGCAGTGCCGCGAGTCCAGAGAGTGCACTGGCTCCACTGGTGATGCGGTGCCGGAGGTCCAGAGAGTGCATTGGCACCACTGGGGATGCAGTGCAGTGAGTCCAGAGAGTGCACTGGCACCACTGGGGATGCAGTGCAGTGAGTCCAGAGAGTGCACTCGCACCAATGGGGATGCACAGCAGTGAGTCCACAGAGTGCACTGGCACCACTGGGGATGCAGCGCAGTGAGTCCAGAGAGTGCACTGGCACCACTGGGGATGCACTGCAGTGAGTCCAGAGAGTGCTCTGGCACCACTGGAGATGCAGTGCAGTGAGTCCAGAGAGTGCACTAGCACCACTGGGGATGCAGTGCAGTCAGTACAGTGAGTGTACTGGCACCACTGGGGATGCAGTGCAGTGAGTCCAGAGAGTGCACTGGCACCACTGAGAATGCACTGCAGTGAGTCCACAGAGTGCACGGGCTCCACTGGGGATGCACTGCAGTGAGTCCAGAGAGTGCACTGGCACCACTGGGGATGCAGTGCAGTGAGTCCAGAGATCGCACTGGCTCCACTGGGGATGCAGTGCAGTGAGTCCAGAGAGTGCTCTGGCACCACTGGGGATGCAGTGCAGTGAGTCCAGAGAGTGCACTGGCACCGCTGGGGATGCAGTGCAGTGAGTCCAGAGAGTGCTCTGGCACCACTGGGGATGCAGTGCAGTGAGTCCAGAGAGAGCAGTGGCACCACTGGTGATGCACTGCAGTTACTCCAGAGAGTGCACTGGCACCACTGGGTATGCGGTGCGGTGAGTCCAGAGAGTGCACTGGCACCACTGGGGATGCACTGCAGTGAGTCCAGAGAGTGCACTGGCACCACTGAGAATGCCCTTCAGTGAGTCCAGAGAGTGTACTGGCACCACTGGGGATGCACAGCAGTGAGTCCAGAGAGCGCACTGGCACCACTGGGGATGCAGTGCAGTGAGTCCAGAGAGTGCACTTGCACCACTGAGAATGCACTTCAGTGAGTCCAAAGAGTGCACTGGCACCACTGGGGATGCACTGCAGTGAGTCCAGAGAGTGCACTGGCACCACTGGGGATGCTGTGCAGTGAGTCCAGAGAGTGCACGGGCTCCACTGAGTATGCATTGCAGTGAGTCCAGAGAGTGCACTGGCAACACTGGGGTTGCAGTGCAGTGAGTCCGGAGAGTGCACTGGCACCACTGGGGATGCAGTGGAGCAAGTCCAGAGAGTGCACTGGCACCACTGGGGATGCAGTGCAGTGAGTCCAGAGAGTGCACTGGCACCAATGGGGATGCAGTGTAGTGAGTCCAGAGAGTGCACTGGCACCACTGGGGATGCAGTACAGTGAGTCCAGAGAGTGCACTGGCACCACTGGGGATGCACAGCAGTGAGTCCAGAGAGTGCATTGGCACCACTGGGGATGCAGTGCAGTGAGTCCAGAGAGTGCACTGGCACCATTGGAGATGCAGTGCAGTGAGTCCAGAGAGTGCACTGGCACCACTGGGGATGCAGTGCAGTGAGTCCAGAGAGTGCACTGGCACCACTGGGGATGCACTGCAGTGAGTCCAGATAGTTCACTGGCACCAATGGGGCTGCACTTCAGTGAGTGCAGAGAGTGCACTGGCACCACTGGGGATGCAGTGCAGTGAGTCCAGTGAGTGTACTGGCACCACTGGGGATGCACTGCAGTGAGTCCAGAGAGTGCATTGGCACCACTTGAGATGCACTGCAGTGAGTCCAGAGAGTGCACTTGCACCACTGGGGATGCAGTGCAGTGAGTCCAGAGAGTGCACTGGCACCACTGGGGATGCACAGCAGTGAGTCCAGAGAGTGCATTGGCACCACTGGGGATGCAGTGCAGTGAGTCCAGAGAGTGCACTGGCACCATTGGAGATGCAGTGCAGAGAGTCCAGAGAGTGCACTGGCACCACTGGGGATGCAGTGCAGTGAGTCCAGAGAGTGCACTGGCACCAATGGGGATGCACTTCAGTGAGTCCACAGAGTGCACTGGCTCCACTGGGGATGCAGTGCAGTGAGTCCAGAGAGTACACTGGCACCAATGGGGATGCACAGCAGTGAGTCCACAGAGTGCACTGGCACCACTGGGGATGCAGTGCAGTGAGTCCAGTGAGTGTACTGGCACCACTGGGGATGCACTGCAGTGAGTCCAGAGAGTGCACTTGCACCACTGGGGATGCAGTGCAGTGAGTCCAGAGAGTGCACTGGCACCACTGGGGATGCAGTGCAGTGAGTCCAGAGAGTGCACTGGCACCACTGGGGATGCAGTGCAGTGAGTCCAGAGAGTGCACTGGCACCACTGGCGATGCAGTGCAGTGAGTCCAGAGAGTGCACTAGCACCACTGGGGATGCAGTGCAGTCAGTCCAGTGAGTGTACTGGCACCACTGGGGATGCACTGCAGTGAGTCCAGAGAGTGCACTGGCACCACTGGGGATGCAGTGCAGTGAGTCCACAGAGTGCACTGGCACCACTGGGGATGCAGTGCAGTGAGTCCAGAGAGTGCACTGGCACCACTGGGGATGCACTTCAGTGAGTCCAGAGAGTGCACGGGCTACACTGGGGTTGCACTGCAGTGAGTCCAGAGAGTGCACTGGCACCACTGGGGATGCACTGCAGTGAGTCCAGAGAGTGCACTTGCACCACTGGGGATGCAGTGCAGTGAGTCCAGAGAGTGCACTGGCACCACTGGGGATGCAGTGCAGTGAGTCCAGAGAGTGCACTGGCACCAATGGGGATGCACAGCAGTGAGCCCACAGAGTGCACTGGCACCACTGGGGATGCAGTGCAGTGAGTCCAGAGAGTGCACTGGCACCACTGGGGATGCAGTGCAGTGAGTCCAGAGAGTGCACTGGCACCACTGGGGATGCACAGCAGTGAGTCCAGAGAGTGCATTGGCACCACTGGGGATGCAGTGCAGTGAGTCCAGAGAGTGCACTGGCACCATTGGAGATGCAGTGCAGTGAGTCCAGAGAGTGCACTGGCACCACTGGGGATGCAGTGCAGTGAGTCCAGAGAGTGCACTGGCACCACTGGGGATGCAGTGCAGTGAGTCCAGAGAGTGCACTGGCACCACTGGGGATGCACTGCAGTGAGTCCAGAGAGTTCACTGGCACCACTGGAGATGCACTTCAGTGAGTGCAGAGACTGCACTGGCACCACTGGGGATGCAGTGCAGTGAGTCCAGTGAGTGTACTGGCACCACTGGGGATGCACTGCAGTGAGTCCAGAGAGTGCTTTGGCACCAGTGGGGATGCACTGCAGTGAGTCCAGAGAGTGCACTGGCACCTCTGGGGATGCAGTGCAGTGAGTCCAGAGAGTGCACTGGCACCACTGGGGATGCAGTGCAGTGAGTCCAGAGAGTGCACTGGCACCAATGGGGATGCACTTCAGTGAGTCCACAGAGTGCACTGGCTCCACTGGGGATGCAGTGCAGTGAGTCCAGAGAGTACACTGGCACCATTGGAGATGCAGTGCAGTGAGTCCAGAGAGTGCACTGGCACCACTGGGGATGCACTGCAGTGAGTCCAGAGAGTGCACTGGCACCACTGGGGATGCAGTGCAGTGAGTCCAGAGAGTGCACTGGCACCACTGGGGATGCACTGCAGTGAGTCCAGAGAGTTCACTGGCACCACTGGAGATGCACTTCAGTGAGTGCAGAGACTGCACTGGCACCACTGGGGATGCAGTGCAGTGAGTCCAGTGAGTGTACTGGCACCACTGGGGATGCACTGCAGTGAGTCCAGAGAGTGCTTTGGCACCACTTGGGATGCACTGCAGTGAGTCCAGAGAGTGCACTGGCACCACTGGGGATGCAGTGCAGTGAGTCCAGAGAGTGCACTGGCACCACTGGGGATGCAGTGCAGTGAGTCCAGAGAGTGCACTGGCACCAATGGGGATGCACTTCAGTGAGTCCACAGAGTGCACTGGCTCCACTGCGGATGCAGTGCAGTGAGTCCAGAGAGTACACTGGCACCATTGGAGATGCAGTGCAGTGAGTCCAGAGAGTGCACTGGCACCACTGGGGATGCAGTTCAGTGAGTCCAGTGAGTGTACTGGCACCACTGGGGATGCACTGCAGTGAGTCCAGAGAGTGCATTGGCACCACTGGGGATGCACTGCAGTGAGTCCAGAGAGTGCACTTGCACCACTGGGGATGCAGTGCAGTGAGTCCAGAGAGTGCACTGGCACCACTGGGGATGCAGTGCAGTGAGTCCAGAGAGTGCACTGGCACCACTGGGGATGCAGTGCAGTGAGTCCAGAGAGTGCACTGGCACCACTGGCGATGCAGTGCAGTGAGTCCAGAGAGTGCACTAGCACCACTTGGGATGCAGTGCAGTCAGTCCAGTGAGTGTACTGGCACCACTGGGGATGCACTGCAGTGAGTCCAGAGAGTGCACTGGCACCGCTGGGGATGCACTGCAGTGAGTCCACAGAGTGCACTGGCACCACTGGGGATGCAGTGCAGTGAGTCCAGAGAGTGCACTGGCACCACTGGGGATGCACTTCAGTGAGTCCAGAGAGTGCACGGGCTCCACTGGGGATGCACTGCAGTGAGTCCAGAGAGTGCACTGGCACCACTGGGGATGCACTGCAGTGAGTCCAGAGAGTGCACTTGCACCACTGGGGATGTAGTGCAGTGAGTCCAGAGAGTGCACTGGCACCACTGGGGATGCAGTGCAGTGAGTCCAGAGAGTGCACTGGCACCAATGGGGATGCACAGCAGTGAGCCCACAGAGTGCACTGGACCACTGGGGATGCAGTACAGTGAGTCCAGAGAGTGCACTGGCACCACTGGGGATGCACTGCAGTGAGTCCAGAGAGTGCTCTGGCACCACTGGCGATGCAGTGCAGTGAGTCCAGAGAGTGCACTAGCACCACTGGGGATGCAGTGCAGTCAGTCCAGTGAGTGTACTGGCACCACTGGGGATGCACTGCAGTGAGTCCAGAGAGTGCACTGGCACCACTGGGGATGCACTGCAGTGAGTCCACAGAGTGCACTGGCACCACTGGGGATGCAGTGCAGTGAGTCCAGAGAGTGCACTGGCACCACTGGGGATGCACTTCAGTGAGTCCAGAGAGTGCACGGGCTCCACTGGGGATGCACTGCAGTGAGTCCAGAGAGTGCACTGGCACCACTGGGGATGCACTGCAGTGAGTCCAGAGAGTGCACTGGCAGCACTGGGGATGCAGTGAAGTGAGTCCAGAGAGTGCACTGGCACCACTGGGGATGCAGTTCAGTGAGTCCAGAGAGTGCACTGGCACCACTGGGGATGCACTGCAGTGAGTCCAGAGAGTTCACTGGCACCACTGGGGATGCAATTCAGTGAGTGCAGAGACTGCACTGGCACCACTGGGGATGCAGTGCAGTCAGTCCAGTGAGTGTACTGGCACCACTGGGGATGCACTGCAGTGAGTCCAGAGAGTGCACTGGCACCACTGGGGATGCACTGCAGTGAGTCCACAGAGTGCACTGGCACCACTGGGGATGCAGTGCAGTGAGTCCAGAGAGTGCACTGGCACCACTGGGGATGCACTTCAGTGAGTCCAGAGAGTGCACGGGCTCCACTGGGGATGCACTGCAGTGAGTCCAGAGAGTGCACTGGCACCACTGGGGATGCACTGCAGTGAGTCCAGAGAGTGCACTTGCACCACTGGGGATGCAGTGCAGTGAGTCCAGAGAGTGCACTGGCACCACTGGGGATGCAGTGCAGTGAGTCCAGAGAGTGCACTGGCACCAATGGGGATGCACAGCAGTGAGCCCACAGAGTGCACTGGCACCACTGGGGATGCAGTGCAGTGAGTCCAGAGAGTGCACTGGCACCACTGGGGATGCAGTGCAGTGAGTCCAGAGAGTGCACTGGCACCACTGGGGATGCACAGCAGTGAGTCCAGAGAGTGCATTGGCACCACTGGGGATGCAGTGCAGTGAGTCCAGAGAGTGCACTGGCACCATTGGAGATGCAGTGCAGTGAGTCCAGAGAGTGCACTGGCACCACTGGGGATGCAGTGCAGTGAGTCCAGAGAGTGCACTGGCACCACTGGGGATGCAGTGCAGTGAGTCCAGAGAGTGCACTGGCACCACTGGGGATGCACTGCAGTGAGTCCAGAGAGTTCACTGGCACCACTGGAGATGCACTTCAGTGAGTGCAGAGACTGCACTGGCACCACTGGGGATGCAGTGCAGTGAGTCCAGTGAGTGTACTGGCACCACTGGGGATGCACTGCAGTGAGTCCAGAGAGTGCTTTGGCACCACTTGGGATGCACTGCAGTGAGTCCAGAGAGTGCACTGGCACCACTGGGGATGCAGTGCAGTGAGTCCAGAGAGTGCACTGGCACCACTGGGGATGCAGTGCAGTGAGTCCAGAGAGTGCACTGGCACCAATGGGGATGCACTTCAGTGAGTCCACAGAGTGCACTGGCTCCACTGGGGATGCAGTGCAGTGAGTCCAGAGAGTACACTGGCACCATTGGAGATGCAGTGCAGTGAGTCCAGAGAGTGCACTGGCACCACTGGGGATGCACTGCAGTGAGTCCAGAGAGTGCACTGGCACCACTGGGGATGCAGTGCAGTGAGTCCAGAGAGTGCACTGGCACCACTGGGGATGCACTGCAGTGAGTCCAGAGAGTTCACTGGCACCACTGGAGATGCACTTCAGTGAGTGCAGAGACTGCACTGGCACCACTGGGGATGCAGTGCAGTGAGTCCAGTGAGTGTACTGGCACCACGGGGGATGCACTGCAGTGAGTCCAGAGAGTGCTTTGGCACCACTTGGGATGCACTGCAGTGAGTCCAGAGAGTGCACTGGCACCACTGGGGATGCAGTGCAGTGAGTCCAGAGAGTGCACTGGCACCAATGGGGATGCACTTCAGTGAGTCCACAGTGTGCACTGGCTCCACTGGGGATGCAGTGCAGTGAGTCCAGAGAGTACACTGGCACCATTGGAGATGCAGTGCAGTGAGTCCAGAGAGTGCACTGGCACCACTGGGGATGCAGTGCAGTGAGTCCAGTGAGTGTACTGGCAACACTGGGGATGCACTGCAGTGAGTCCAGAGAGTGCATTGGCACCACTGGGGATGCACTGCAGTGAGTCCAGAGAGTGCACTTGCACCACTGGGGATGCAGTGCAGTGAGTCCAGAGAGTGCACTGGCACCACTGGGGATGCAGTGCAGTGAGTCCAGAGAGTGCACTGGCACCACTGGGGATGCAGTGCAGTGAGTCCAGAGAGTGCACTGGCACCACTGGCGATGCAGTGCAGTGAGTCCAGAGAGTGCACTAGCACCACTGGGGATGCAGTGCAGTCAGTCCAGTGAGTGTACTGGCACCACTGGGGATGCACTGAAGTGAGTCCAGAGAGTGCACTGGCACCGCTGGGGATGCACTGCAGTGAGTCCACAGAGTGCACTGGCACCACTGGGGATGCAGTGCAGTGAGTCCAGAGAGTGCACTGGCACCACTGGGGATGCACTTCAGTGAGTCCAGAGAGTGCACGGGCTCCACTGGGGATGCACTGCAGTGAGTCCAGAGAGTGCACTGGCACCACTGGGGATGCACTGCAGTGAGTCCAGAGAGTGCACTTGCACCACTGGGGATGCAGTGCAGTGAGTCCAGAGAGTGCACTGGCACCACTGGGGATGCAGTGCAGTGAGTCCAGAGAGTGCACTGGCACCAATGGGGATGCACAGCAGTGAGCCCACAGAGTGCACTGGACCACTGGGGATGCAGTACAGTGAGTCCAGAGAGTGCACTGGCACCACTGGGGATGCACTGCAGTGAGTCCAGAGAGTGCTCTGGCACCACTGGCGATGCAGTGCAGTGAGTCCAGAGAGTGCACTAGCACCACTGGGGATGCAGTGCAGTCAGTCCAGTGAGTGTACTGGCACCACTGGGGATGCACTGCAGTGAGTCCAGAGAGTGCACGGGCTCCACTGGGGATGCACTGCAGTGAGTCCACAGAGTGCACTGGCACCACTGGGGATGCAGTGCAGTGAGTCCAGAGAGTGCACTGGCACCACTGGGGATGCACTTCAGTGAGTCCAGAGAGTGCACGGGCTCCACTGGGGATGCACTGCAGTGAGTCCAGAGAGTGCACTGGCACCACTGGGGATGCACTGCAGTGAGTCCAGAGAGTGCACTGGCACCACTGGGGATGCAGTTCAGTGAGTCCAGAGAGTGCACTGGCACCACTGGGGATGCACTGCAGTGAGTCCAGAGAGTTCACTGGCACCACTGGGGATGCAATTCAGTGAGTGCAGAGACTGCACTGGCACCACTGGGGATGCACTGCAGTGAGTCCAGAGAGTACACTGGCACCAATGGGGATGCACAGCAGTGAGTCCACAGAGTGCACTGGCACCACTGGGGATGCAGTGCAGTGAGTCCAGTGAGTGTACTGGCACCACTGGGGATGCACTGCAGTGAGTCCAGAGAGTGCACTTGCACCACTGGGGATGCAGTGCAGTGAGTCCAGAGAGTGCACTGGCACCACTGGGGATGCAGTGCAGTGAGTCCAGAGAGTGCACTGGCACCACTGGGGATGCAGTGCAGTGAGTCCAGAGAGTGCACTGGCACCACTGGCGATGCAGTGCAGTGAGTCCAGAGAGTGCACTAGCACCACTGGGGATGCAGTGCAGTCAGTCCAGTGAGTGTACTGGCACCACTGGGGATGCACTGCAGTGAGTCCAGAGAGTGCACTGGCACCACTGGGGATGCAGTGCAGTGAGTCCACAGAGTGCACTGGCACCACTGGGGATGCAGTGCAGTGAGTCCAGAGAGTGCACTGGCACCACTGGGGATGCACTTCAGTGAGTCCAGAGAGTGCACGGGCTACACTGGGGTTGCACTGCAGTGAGTCCAGAGAGTGCACTGGCACCACTGGGGATGCACTGCAGTGAGTCCAGAGAGTGCACTTGCACCACTGGGGATGCAGTGCAGTGAGTCCAGAGAGTGCACTGGCACCACTGGGGATGCAGTGCAGTGAGTCCAGAGAGTGCACTGGCACCAATGGGGATGCACAGCAGTGAGCCCACAGAGTGCACTGGCACCACTGGGGATGCAGTGCAGTGAGTCCAGAGAGTGCACTGGCACCACTGGGGATGCAGTGCAGTGAGTCCAGAGAGTGCACTGGCACCACTGGGGATGCACAGCAGTGAGTCCAGAGAGTGCATTGGCACCACTGGGGATGCAGTGCAGTGAGTCCAGAGAGTGCACTGGCACCATTGGAGATGCAGTGCAGTGAGTCCAGAGAGTGCACTGGCACCACTGGGGATGCAGTGCAGTGAGTCCAGAGAGTGCACTGGCACCACTGGGGATGCAGTGCAGTGAGTCCAGAGAGTGCACTGGCACCACTGGGGATGCACTGCAGTGAGTCCAGAGAGTTCACTGGCACCACTGGAGATGCACTTCAGTGAGTGCAGAGACTGCACTGGCACCACTGGGGATGCAGTGCAGTGAGTCCAGTGAGTGTACTGGCACCACTGGGGATGCACTGCAGTGAGTCCAGAGAGTGCTTTGGCACCAGTGGGGATGCACTGCAGTGAGTCCAGAGAGTGCACTGGCACCTCTGGGGATGCAGTGCAGTGAGTCCAGAGAGTGCACTGGCACCACTGGGGATGCAGTGCAGTGAGTCCAGAGAGTGCACTGGCACCAATGGGGATGCACTTCAGTGAGTCCACAGAGTGCACTGGCTCCACTGGGGATGCAGTGCAGTGAGTCCAGAGAGTACACTGGCACCATTGGAGATGCAGTGCAGTGAGTCCAGAGAGTGCACTGGCACCACTGGGGATGCACTGCAGTGAGTCCAGAGAGTGCACTGGCACCACTGGGGATGCAGTGCAGTGAGTCCAGAGAGTGCACTGGCACCACTGGGGATGCACTGCAGTGAGTCCAGAGAGTTCACTGGCACCACTGGAGATGCACTTCAGTGAGTGCAGAGACTGCACTGGCACCACTGGGGATGCAGTGCAGTGAGTCCAGTGAGTGTACTGGCACCACTGGGGATGCACTGCAGTGAGTCCAGAGAGTGCTTTGGCACCACTTGGGATGCACTGCAGTGAGTCCAGAGAGTGCACTGGCACCACTGGGGATGCAGTGCAGTGAGTCCAGAGAGTGCACTGGCACCACTGGGGATGCAGTGCAGTGAGTCCAGAGAGTGCACTGGCACCAATGGGGATGCACTTCAGTGAGTCCACAGAGTGCACTGGCTCCACTGCGGATGCAGTGCAGTGAGTCCAGAGAGTACACTGGCACCATTGGAGATGCAGTGCAGTGAGTCCAGAGAGTGCACTGGCACCACTGGGGATGCAGTTCAGTGAGTCCAGTGAGTGTACTGGCACCACTGGGGATGCACTGCAGTGAGTCCAGAGAGTGCATTGGCACCACTGGGGATGCACTGCAGTGAGTCCAGAGAGTGCACTTGCACCACTGGGGATGCAGTGCAGTGAGTCCAGAGAGTGCACTGGCACCACTGGGGATGCAGTGCAGTGAGTCCAGAGAGTGCACTGGCACCACTGGGGATGCAGTGCAGTGAGTCCAGAGAGTGCACTGGCACCACTGGCGATGCAGTGCAGTGAGTCCAGAGAGTGCACTAGCACCACTTGGGATGCAGTGCAGTCAGTCCAGTGAGTGTACTGGCACCACTGGGGATGCACTGCAGTGAGTCCAGAGAGTGCACTGGCACCGCTGGGGATGCACTGCAGTGAGTCCACAGAGTGCACTGGCACCACTGGGGATGCAGTGCAGTGAGTCCAGAGAGTGCACTGGCACCACTGGGGATGCACTTCAGTGAGTCCAGAGAGTGCACGGGCTCCACTGGGGATGCACTGCAGTGAGTCCAGAGAGTGCACTGGCACCACTGGGGATGCACTGCAGTGAGTCCAGAGAGTGCACTTGCACCACTGGGGATGTAGTGCAGTGAGTCCAGAGAGTGCACTGGCACCACTGGGGATGCAGTGCAGTGAGTCCAGAGAGTGCACTGGCACCAATGGGGATGCACAGCAGTGAGCCCACAGAGTGCACTGGACCACTGGGGATGCAGTACAGTGAGTCCAGAGAGTGCACTGGCACCACTGGGGATGCACTGCAGTGAGTCCAGAGAGTGCTCTGGCACCACTGGCGATGCAGTGCAGTGAGTCCAGAGAGTGCACTAGCACCACTGGGGATGCAGTGCAGTCAGTCCAGTGAGTGTACTGGCACCACTGGGGATGCACTGCAGTGAGTCCAGAGAGTGCACTGGCACCACTGGGGATGCACTGCAGTGAGTCCACAGAGTGCACTGGCACCACTGGGGATGCAGTGCAGTGAGTCCAGAGAGTGCACTGGCACCACTGGGGATGCACTTCAGTGAGTCCAGAGAGTGCACGGGCTCCACTGGGGATGCACTGCAGTGAGTCCAGAGAGTGCACTGGCACCACTGGGGATGCACTGCAGTGAGTCCAGAGAGTGCACTGGCAGCACTGGGGATGCAGTGAAGTGAGTCCAGAGAGTGCACTGGCACCACTGGGGATGCAGTTCAGTGAGTCCAGAGAGTGCACTGGCACCACTGGGGATGCACTGCAGTGAGTCCAGAGAGTTCACTGGCACCACTGGGGATGCAATTCAGTGAGTGCAGAGACTGCACTGGCACCACTGGGGATGCAGTGCAGTCAGTCCAGTGAGTGTACTGGCACCACTGGGGATGCACTGCAGTGAGTCCAGAGAGTGCACTGGCACCACTGGGGATGCACTGCAGTGAGTCCACAGAGTGCACTGGCACCACTGGGGATGCAGTGCAGTGAGTCCAGAGAGTGCACTGGCACCACTGGGGATGCACTTCAGTGAGTCCAGAGAGTGCACGGGCTCCACTGGGGATGCACTGCAGTGAGTCCAGAGAGTGCACTGGCACCACTGGGGATGCACTGCAGTGAGTCCAGAGAGTGCACTTGCACCACTGGGGATGCAGTGCAGTGAGTCCAGAGAGTGCACTGGCACCACTGGGGATGCAGTGCAGTGAGTCCAGAGAGTGCACTGGCACCAATGGGGATGCACAGCAGTGAGCCCACAGAGTGCACTGGCACCACTGGGGATGCAGTGCAGTGAGTCCAGAGAGTGCACTGGCACCACTGGGGATGCAGTGCAGTGAGTCCAGAGAGTGCACTGGCACCACTGGGGATGCACAGCAGTGAGTCCAGAGAGTGCATTGGCACCACTGGGGATGCAGTGCAGTGAGTCCAGAGAGTGCACTGGCACCATTGGAGATGCAGTGCAGTGAGTCCAGAGAGTGCACTGGCACCACTGGGGATGCAGTGCAGTGAGTCCAGAGAGTGCACTGGCACCACTGGGGATGCAGTGCAGTGAGTCCAGAGAGTGCACTGGCACCACTGGGGATGCACTGCAGTGAGTCCAGAGAGTTCACTGGCACCACTGGAGATGCACTTCAGTGAGTGCAGAGACTGCACTGGCACCACTGGGGATGCAGTGCAGTGAGTCCAGTGAGTGTACTGGCACCACTGGGGATGCACTGCAGTGAGTCCAGAGAGTGCTTTGGCACCACTTGGGATGCACTGCAGTGAGTCCAGAGAGTGCACTGGCACCACTGGGGATGCAGTGCAGTGAGTCCAGAGAGTGCACTGGCACCACTGGGGATGCAGTGCAGTGAGTCCAGAGAGTGCACTGGCACCAATGGGGATGCACTTCAGTGAGTCCACAGAGTGCACTGGCTCCACTGGGGATGCAGTGCAGTGAGTCCAGAGAGTACACTGGCACCATTGGAGATGCAGTGCAGTGAGTCCAGAGAGTGCACTGGCACCACTGGGGATGCACTGCAGTGAGTCCAGAGAGTGCACTGGCACCACTGGGGATGCAGTGCAGTGAGTCCAGAGAGTGCACTGGCACCACTGGGGATGCACTGCAGTGAGTCCAGAGAGTTCACTGGCACCACTGGAGATGCACTTCAGTGAGTGCAGAGACTGCACTGGCACCACTGGGGATGCAGTGCAGTGAGTCCAGTGAGTGTACTGGCACCACTGGGGATGCACTGCAGTGAGTCCAGAGAGTGCTTTGGCACCACTTGGGATGCACTGCAGTGAGTCCAGAGAGTGCACTGGCACCACTGGGGATGCAGTGCAGTGAGTCCAGAGAGTGCACTGGCACCAATGGGGATGCACTTCAGTGAGTCCACAGTGTGCACTGGCTCCACTGGGGATGCAGTGCAGTGAGTCCAGAGAGTACACTGGCACCATTGGAGATGCAGTGCAGTGAGTCCAGAGAGTGCACTGGCACCACTGGGGATGCAGTGCAGTGAGTCCAGTGAGTGTACTGGCAACACTGGGGATGCACTGCAGTGAGTCCAGAGAGTGCATTGGCACCACTGGGGATGCACTGCAGTGAGTCCAGAGAGTGCACTTGCACCACTGGGGATGCAGTGCAGTGAGTCCAGAGAGTGCACTGGCACCACTGGGGATGCAGTGCAGTGAGTCCAGAGAGTGCACTGGCACCACTGGGGATGCAGTGCAGTGAGTCCAGAGAGTGCACTGGCACCACTGGCGATGCAGTGCAGTGAGTCCAGAGAGTGCACTAGCACCACTGGGGATGCAGTGCAGTCAGTCCAGTGAGTGTACTGGCACCACTGGGGATGCACTGAAGTGAGTCCAGAGAGTGCACTGGCACCGCTGGGGATGCACTGCAGTGAGTCCACAGAGTGCACTGGCACCACTGGGGATGCAGTGCAGTGAGTCCAGAGAGTGCACTGGCACCACTGGGGATGCACTTCAGTGAGTCCAGAGAGTGCACGGGCTCCACTGGGGATGCACTGCAGTGAGTCCAGAGAGTGCACTGGCACCACTGGGGATGCACTGCAGTGAGTCCAGAGAGTGCACTTGCACCACTGGGGATGCAGTGCAGTGAGTCCAGAGAGTGCACTGGCACCACTGGGGATGCAGTGCAGTGAGTCCAGAGAGTGCACTGGCACCAATGGGGATGCACAGCAGTGAGCCCACAGAGTGCACTGGACCACTGGGGATGCAGTACAGTGAGTCCAGAGAGTGCACTGGCACCACTGGGGATGCACTGCAGTGAGTCCAGAGAGTGCTCTGGCACCACTGGCGATGCAGTGCAGTGAGTCCAGAGAGTGCACTAGCACCACTGGGGATGCAGTGCAGTCAGTCCAGTGAGTGTACTGGCACCACTGGGGATGCACTGCAGTGAGTCCAGAGAGTGCACGGGCTCCACTGGGGATGCACTGCAGTGAGTCCACAGAGTGCACTGGCACCACTGGGGATGCAGTGCAGTGAGTCCAGAGAGTGCACTGGCACCACTGGGGATGCACTTCAGTGAGTCCAGAGAGTGCACGGGCTCCACTGGGGATGCACTGCAGTGAGTCCAGAGAGTGCACTGGCACCACTGGGGATGCACTGCAGTGAGTCCAGAGAGTGCACTGGCACCACTGGGGATGCAGTTCAGTGAGTCCAGAGAGTGCACTGGCACCACTGGGGATGCACTGCAGTGAGTCCAGAGAGTTCACTGGCACCACTGGGGATGCAATTCAGTGAGTGCAGAGACTGCACTGGCACCACTGGGGATGCACTGCAGTGAGTCCAGAGAGTGCACTTGCTCCACTGGGGATGCAGTGCAGTGAGTCCAGAGAGTGCACTGGCACCACTGGGCATGCAGTGCAGTGAGTCCAGAGAGTGCACTGGCACCAATGGGGATGCACAGCAGTGAGCCCACAGAGTGCACTGGCACCACTGGAGATGCAGTACAGTGAGTCCACAGAGTGCACTGGCACCACTGGGGATGCACTGCAGTGAGTCCAGAGAGTGCTCTGGCACCACTGGGGATGCAGTGCAGTGAGTCCAGAGAGTGCACTAGCACCACTGGGGATGCAGTGCAGTCAGTCCAGTGAGTGTACTGGCACCACTGGGGATGCACTGCAGTGAGTCCAGAGAGTGCACTGGCACCACTGAGAATGCACTTCAGTGAGTCCAGAGAGTGCACTGGCACCACTGGGGATGCACTGCAGTGAGTCCACAGAGTGCACTGGCACCACTGGGGATGCAGTGCAGTGAGTCCAGAGAGTGCACTGGCACCACTGGGGATGCACTGCAGTGAGTCCAGAGAGTGCACGGGCTCCACTGGGGATGCACTGCAGTGAGTCCACAGAGTGCACTGGCACCACTGGGGATGCAGTGCAGTGAGTCCAGAGAGTGCACTGGCTCCACTGGGGATGCAGTGCAGTGAGTCCAGAGAGTGCACTGGCACCACTGGGTATGCAGTGCAGTGAGTCCAGAGAGTGCACTGGCAAAACTGGGGATGCACTGCAGTGAGTCCAGAGAGTGCACTGGCACCACTGGGGATGCAGTGCAGTGAGTCCAGAGTGTGCACTGGCACCACTGGGAATGCAGTGCAGTGAGTCCAGAGATCGCACTGGCACCACGGGGGATGCACTTCAGTGATTCCAGAGAGTGCACTGGCACCACTGGGGATGCACTGCAGTGAGTCCAGAGAGTGCACTGGCACCACTGGGGATGCACTGCAGTGAGTCCAGAGAGTGCACTGGCACCACTGGGGATGCAGTGCAGTGAGTCCAGAGAGTGCACTGGCACCAGAGGGAATGCACTGCAGTGAGTCCAGTGAGTGCACTGGCACCACTGGGGATGCAGTGCAGTGAGTGCAGGGAGTGCACTGGCACCACTGGGGATGCAGTGCAGTGAGTCCAGAGAGTGCAGTGGCACCACTGGGGATGCAGTGCAGTGAGTCCAGAGAGTGCACAGGCAGCACTGGGGATGCACTGCAGTGAGTCCAGAGAGTGCTCTGGCACCACTGGGGATGCAGTGCAGTGAGTCCAGAGAGTGCACTGGCACCACTGGGGATGCAGTGCAGTGAGTCCAGAGAGTGCACTGGCACCACTGGTGATGCACTGCAGTTACTCCAGAGAGTGCACTGGCACCACTGGGGATGCGGTACGGTGAGTCCAGAGAGTGCACTGGACCACTGGTGATGCACTGCAGTGAGTCCAGAGAGTGCACTGGCACCACTGAGAATGCCTTTCAGTGAGTCCAGAGAGTGCACTGGCACCACTGAGAATGCACTTCAGTGAGTCCAGAGAGCGCACTGGCACCACTGGGGATGCAGTGCAGTGAGTCCAGAGAGTGCACTGGCACCACTGGGGATGCAGTGCAGTGAGTCCAGAGAGTTCACTGGCACCACTGGAGATGCACTTCAGTGAGTGCAGAGACTGCACTGGCACCACTGGGGATACAGTGCAGTGAGTCCAGTGAGTGTACTGGCACCACTGGGGATGCAGCGCAGTGAGTCCAGAGAGTGCACTGGCACCAATGTGGATGCAGTGCAGTGAGTCCAGAGAGAGCACTGGCAGCACTGGGGATGCACTGCAGTGAGTCCAGAGAGTGCACTGGCACCACTGGCGATGGACTGCAGTGAGTCCAGAGAGTGCACTGGCACCACTCGGGATGCAGTGCAGTGAGTGCAGAGAGTGCACTGGAACCACTGGGGATGCGGTGGCGGGAGTCCAGAGAGTGCTTTGGCACCACTGGGGATGCAGTACAGTGACTCTAGAGAGTGCACTGGCACCACTGGGGATGCAGTGCAGTGAGTCCAGAGAGTGCACTGGCACCACTCAGGGTGCAGTGCAGTGAGTCAAGAGAGTGCACTGGCACCACTGGGGATGCAGTGCAGTGAGTCCAGAGAGTGCACTGGCACCACTGGTGATGCACTGCAGTCAGTCCAGAGAGTGCACTGGCACCACTGGGGATGCAGCGCAGTGACTCTAGAGGGTGCACTGGCACCACTGGGGATGCGGTGCAGTGAGTCCAGAGAGTGCACTGGCACCACTCAGGGTGCAGTGCGGTGAGTCCAGAGAGTGCACTGGCACCACTGGGGATGCAGTACAGTGAGTCCAGAGAGTGCACTGGCACCACTGGGGATGCAGTGCAGTGAGTCCAGAGAGTGCACTGGCACCACTGGGGATGCACTGCAGTGAGTCCAGAGTGCACTAGCACCACTGGGGATGCACTGCAGTGAGTCCAGAGAGTGCACTGGCACCACTGGGGATGCACTGCAGTGAGTCCAGAGTGCACTAGCACCACTGGGGATGCACTGCAGTGAGTCCAGAGAGTGCACTGGCACCACCGGGAATGCACTGCAGTGAGTCCAGAGAGTGCACTGGCACCACTGGGGATGCACTTCAGTGAGTCCAGAGAGTGCACTGGCACCACTGGGTATGCGGTGACGCTAGTTCAGAGAGTGCACTGGTACCACTGGGGATGCACTGCAGTGAGTCCAGAGAGTGCACTGGCACCACTGGGGATGCACTGCAGTGAGTCCAGAGAGTGCACTGGCACAACTGGGGATGCAGCGCAGTGACTCTAGAGAGTGCACTGGCACCACTGCGGATGCGGTGCAGTGAGTCCAGAGAGTGCACTGGCACCACAGGTGATGCAGTGCAGTCAGTCCAGAGAGTGCACTGGCAGCACTGGGGATGCAGCGCAGTGAGTCCAGAGAGTGCACTGGCACCACTGGGGATGCCCTGCAGTGAGTCCAGAGAGTGCACTAGCACCACTGGGGATGCGGTGCTGGGAGTCCAGGGATAGCACTGGCACCACTGGGGATGCAGTGCAGTGAGTCCAGTGAGTGCACTGGCACAACTGGGGATGCACTGCAGTGAGTCCAGAGAGTGCACTGGCACCACTGGGGATGCACTGCAGTGAGTCCAGAGAGTGCACTGGCACCACTGGGGATGCACTACAGTGAGTCCAGGGATAGCACTGGCACCACTGGGGATGCAGTGCAGTGAGTCCAGAGAGTGCACTGGCACCACTGGGGATGCAGTGCAGTGAGTCCAGAGAGTGCACTGGCACCACTGATGATGCAGTACAGTGAGTCCAGTGAGTGCACTGGCACAACTGGGGATGTAGTGCAGTGACTCGAGAGAGTGCACTGGAACCACTGGGGATGCAGTGCCGCGAGTCCAGAGAGTGCACTGGCTCCACTGGGGATGCGGTGCCGGAGGTCCAGAGAGTGCATTGGCACCACTGGGGATGCAGTGCAGTGACTCCAGAGAGTGCACTGGCACCACTGGGGATGCACTGCAGTGAGCCCAGTGAGTGCACTGGCACCACTGGGGATGCGGTGCCGGGAGTCCAGAGAGTGCTTTGGCTCCGCTGGGGATGCACTGCAGTTACTCCAGAGAGTGCACAGGCACCAATGGGGATGCACATCAGTGAGTCCAGAGAGTGCACTGGCACCACTGGGGATGCACTGCAGCAAGTCCAGAGAGTTCACTGGCACCACTGGGGATGCAGTGCAGTGAGTCCAGTGAGTGTACTGGCACCACTGGGGATGCACTGCAGTGAGTCCAGAGAGTGCATTGGCACCACTTGGGATGCACTGCAGTGAGTCCAGAGAGTGCACTTGCACCACTGGGGATGCACTGCAGTGAGTCCACAGAGTGCACTGGCACCACTGGGGATGCAGTGCAGTGAGTCCAGAGAGTGCACTGGCACCAATGGGGATGCAGTGCAGTGAGTCCACAGAGTGCACTGGCACCACTGGGGATGCAGCGCAGTGAGTCCAGAGAGTGCACTGGCACCACTGGGGATGCACTGCAGTGAGTCCAGAGAGTGCTCTGGCACCACTGGAGATGCAGTGCAGTGAGTCCAGAGAGTGCACTAGCACCACTGGGGATGCAGTGCAGTCAGTCCAGTGAGTGTACTGGCACTACTGGGGATGCACTGCAGTGAGTCCAGAGAGTGCACTGGCACCACTGAGAATGCACTGCAGTGAGTCCACAGAGTGCACGGGCTCCACTGGGGATGCACTGCAGTGAGTCCACAGAGTGCACTGGCACCACTGGGGATGCAGTGCAGTGAGTCCAGAGATCGCACTGGCTCCACTGGTGATGCAGTGCAGTGAGTCCAGAGAGTGCTCTGGCACCACTGGGGATGCAGTGCAGTGAGTCCAGAGAGTGCACTGGCACCGCTGGGGATGCAGTGCAGTGAGTCCAGAGAGTGCTCTGGCACCACTGGGGATGCAGTGCAGTGAGTCCAGAGAGTGCAGTGGCACCACTGGTGATGCACTGCAGTTACTCCAGAGAGTGCACTGGCACCACTGGGTATGCGGTGCGGTGAGTCCAGAGAGTGCACTGGCACCACTGGGGATGCACTGCAGTGAGTCCAGAGAGTGCACTGGCACCACTGAGAATGCCCTTCAGTGAGTCCAGAGAGTGTACTGGCACCACTGGGGATGCACTTCAGTGAGTCCAGAGAGCGCACTGGCACCACTGGGGATGCAGTGCAGTGAGTCCAGAGAGTGCACTTGCACCACTGAGAATGCACTTCAGTGAGTCCAGTGAGTGTACTGGCACCACTGGGGATGCACTGCAGTGAGTCCAGAGAGTGCACTGGCACCACTGGGGATGCTGTGCAGTGAGTCCAGAGAGTGCACGGGCTCCACTGAGTATGCATTGCAGTGAGTCCAGAGAGTGCACTGGCAACACTGGGGATGCAGTGCAGTGAGTCCTGAGAGTGCACTGGCACCAGTGGGGATGCAGTGGAGCAAGTCCAGAGAGTGCACTGGCACCACTGGGGATGCAGTGCAGTGAGTCCAGAGAGTGCACTGGCACCAATGGGGATGCAGTGTAGTGAGTCCAGAGAGTGCACTGGCACCACTGGGGATGCAGTACAGTGAGTCCAGAGAGTGCACTGGCACCACTGGGGATGCACAACAGTGAGTCCAGAGAGTGCATTGGCACCACTGGGGATGCAGTGCAGTGAGTCCAGAGAGTGCACTGGCACCATTGGAGATGCAGTGCAGTGAGTCCAGAGAGTGCACTGGCACCACTGGGGATGCAGTGCAGTGAGTCCAGAGAGTGCACTGGCACCACTGGGGATGCACTGCAGTGAGTCCAGAGAGTGCACTGGCACCACTGGGGATGCTGTGCAGTGAGTCCAGAGAGTGCACGGGCTCCACTGAGTATGCATTGCAGTGAGTCCAGAGAGTGCACTGGCAACACTGGGGATGCAGTGCAGTGAGTCCTGAGGGTGCACTGGCACCACTGGGGATGCAGTGGAGCAAGTCCAGAGAGTGCACTGGCACCACTGGGGATGCAGTGCAGTGAGTCCAGAGAGTGCACTGGCACCAATGGGGATGCAGTGTAGTGAGTCCAGAGAGTGCACTGGCACCACTGGGGATGCAGTACAGTGAGTCCAGAGAGTGCACTGGCACCACTGGGGATGCACAACAGTGAGTCCAGAGAGTGCATTGGCACCACTGGGGATGCAGTGCAGTGAGTCCAGAGAGTGCACTGGCACCATTGGAGATGCAGTGCAGTGAGTCCAGAGAGTGCACTGGCACCACTGGGGATGCAGTGCAGTGAGTCCAGAGAGTGCACTGGCACCACTGGGGATGCACTGCAGTGAGTCCAGATAGTTCACTGGCACCAATGGGGCTGCACTTCAGTGAGTGCAGAGAGTGCACTGGCACCACTGGGGATGCAGTGCAGTGAGTCCAGAGAGTGCACTGGCACCACTGGGGATGCACAGCAGTGAGTCCAGAGAGTGCATTGGCACCACTGGGGATGCACTTCAGTGAGTCCAGAGAGTGCACTGGCACCACTGGGTATGCGGTGACGCTAGTTCAGAGAGTGCACTGGTACCACTGGGGATGCACTGCAGTGAGTCCAGAGAGTGCACTGGCACCACTGGGGATGCACTGCAGTGAGTCCAGAGAGTGCACTGGCACAACTGGGGATGCAGCGCAGTGACTCTAGAGAGTGCACTGGCACCACTGCGGATGCGGTGCAGTGAGTCCAGAGAGTGCACTGGCACCACAGGTGATGCAGTGCAGTCAGTCCAGAGAGTGCACTGGCAGCACTGGGGATGCAGCGCAGTGAGTCCAGAGAGTGCACTGGCACCACTGGGGATGCCCTGCAGTGAGTCCAGAGAGTGCACTAGCACCACTGGGGATGCGGTGCTGGGAGTCCAGGGATAGCACTGGCACCACTGGGGATGCAGTGCAGTGAGTCCAGTGAGTGCACTGGCACAACTGGGGATGCACTGCAGTGAGTCCAGAGAGTGCACTGGCACCACTGGGGATGCACTGCAGTGAGTCCAGAGAGTGCACTGGCACCACTGGGGATGCACTACAGTGAGTCCAGGGATAGCACTGGCACCACTGGGGATGCAGTGCAGTGAGTCCAGAGAGTGCACTGGCACCACTGGGGATGCAGTGCAGTGAGTCCAGAGAGTGCACTGGCACCACTGATGATGCAGTACAGTGAGTCCAGTGAGTGCACTGGCACAACTGGGGATGTAGTGCAGTGACTCGAGAGAGTGCACTGGAACCACTGGGGATGCAGTGCCGCGAGTCCAGAGAGTGCACTGGCTCCACTGGGGATGCGGTGCCGGAGGTCCAGAGAGTGCATTGGCACCACTGGGGATGCAGTGCAGTGACTCCAGAGAGTGCACTGGCACCACTGGGGATGCACTGCAGTGAGCCCAGTGAGTGCACTGGCACCACTGGGGATGCGGTGCCGGGAGTCCAGAGAGTGCTTTGGCTCCGCTGGGGATGCACTGCAGTTACTCCAGAGAGTGCACAGGCACCAATGGGGATGCACATCAGTGAGTCCAGAGAGTGCACTGGCACCACTGGGGATGCACTGCAGCAAGTCCAGAGAGTTCACTGGCACCACTGGGGATGCAGTGCAGTGAGTCCAGTGAGTGTACTGGCACCACTGGGGATGCACTGCAGTGAGTCCAGAGAGTGCATTGGCACCACTTGGGATGCACTGCAGTGAGTCCAGAGAGTGCACTTGCACCACTGGGGATGCACTGCAGTGAGTCCACAGAGTGCACTGGCACCACTGGGGATGCAGTGCAGTGAGTCCAGAGAGTGCACTGGCACCAATGGGGATGCAGTGCAGTGAGTCCACAGAGTGCACTGGCACCACTGGGGATGCAGCGCAGTGAGTCCAGAGAGTGCACTGGCACCACTGGGGATGCACTGCAGTGAGTCCAGAGAGTGCTCTGGCACCACTGGAGATGCAGTGCAGTGAGTCCAGAGAGTGCACTAGCACCACTGGGGATGCAGTGCAGTCAGTCCAGTGAGTGTACTGGCACTACTGGGGATGCACTGCAGTGAGTCCAGAGAGTGCACTGGCACCACTGAGAATGCACTGCAGTGAGTCCACAGAGTGCACGGGCTCCACTGGGGATGCACTGCAGTGAGTCCACAGAGTGCACTGGCACCACTGGGGATGCAGTGCAGTGAGTCCAGAGATCGCACTGGCTCCACTGGTGATGCAGTGCAGTGAGTCCAGAGAGTGCTCTGGCACCACTGGGGATGCAGTGCAGTGAGTCCAGAGAGTGCACTGGCACCGCTGGGGATGCAGTGCAGTGAGTCCAGAGAGTGCTCTGGCACCACTGGGGATGCAGTGCAGTGAGTCCAGAGAGTGCAGTGGCACCACTGGTGATGCACTGCAGTTACTCCAGAGAGTGCACTGGCACCACTGGGTATGCGGTGCGGTGAGTCCAGAGAGTGCACTGGCACCACTGGGGATGCACTGCAGTGAGTCCAGAGAGTGCACTGGCACCACTGAGAATGCCCTTCAGTGAGTCCAGAGAGTGTACTGGCACCACTGGGGATGCACTTCAGTGAGTCCAGAGAGCGCACTGGCACCACTGGGGATGCAGTGCAGTGAGTCCAGAGAGTGCACTTGCACCACTGAGAATGCACTTCAGTGAGTCCAGTGAGTGTACTGGCACCACTGGGGATGCACTGCAGTGAGTCCAGAGAGTGCACTGGCACCACTGGGGATGCTGTGCAGTGAGTCCAGAGAGTGCACGGGCTCCACTGAGTATGCATTGCAGTGAGTCCAGAGAGTGCACTGGCAACACTGGGGATGCAGTGCAGTGAGTCCTGAGAGTGCACTGGCACCAGTGGGGATGCAGTGGAGCAAGTCCAGAGAGTGCACTGGCACCACTGGGGATGCAGTGCAGTGAGTCCAGAGAGTGCACTGGCACCAATGGGGATGCAGTGTAGTGAGTCCAGAGAGTGCACTGGCACCACTGGGGATGCAGTACAGTGAGTCCAGAGAGTGCACTGGCACCACTGGGGATGCACAACAGTGAGTCCAGAGAGTGCATTGGCACCACTGGGGATGCAGTGCAGTGAGTCCAGAGAGTGCACTGGCACCATTGGAGATGCAGTGCAGTGAGTCCAGAGAGTGCACTGGCACCACTGGGGATGCAGTGCAGTGAGTCCAGAGAGTGCACTGGCACCACTGGGGATGCACTGCAGTGAGTCCAGAGAGTGCACTGGCACCACTGGGGATGCTGTGCAGTGAGTCCAGAGAGTGCACGGGCTCCACTGAGTATGCATTGCAGTGAGTCCAGAGAGTGCACTGGCAACACTGGGGATGCAGTGCAGTGAGTCCTGAGGGTGCACTGGCACCACTGGGGATGCAGTGGAGCAAGTCCAGAGAGTGCACTGGCACCACTGGGGATGCAGTGCAGTGAGTCCAGAGAGTGCACTGGCACCAATGGGGATGCAGTGTAGTGAGTCCAGAGAGTGCACTGGCACCACTGGGGATGCAGTACAGTGAGTCCAGAGAGTGCACTGGCACCACTGGGGATGCACAACAGTGAGTCCAGAGAGTGCATTGGCACCACTGGGGATGCAGTGCAGTGAGTCCAGAGAGTGCACTGGCACCATTGGAGATGCAGTGCAGTGAGTCCAGAGAGTGCACTGGCACCACTGGGGATGCAGTGCAGTGAGTCCAGAGAGTGCACTGGCACCACTGGGGATGCACTGCAGTGAGTCCAGATAGTTCACTGGCACCAATGGGGCTGCACTTCAGTGAGTGCAGAGAGTGCACTGGCACCACTGGGGATGCAGTGCAGTGAGTCCAGTGAGTGTACTGGCACCCCTGGGGATGCACTGCAGTGAGTCCAGAGAGTGCATTGGCACCACTTGGGATGCACTGCAGTGAGTCCAGAGAGTGCACTTGCACCACTGGGGATGCAGTGCAGTGAGTCCAGAGAGTGCACTGACACCACTGGGGATGCAGTGCAGTGAGTCCAGAGAGTGCACTGGCACCAATGGGGATGCACAGCAGTGAGTCCACAGAGTGCACTGGCACCACTGGGGATGCAGTGCAGTGAGTCCAGAGAGTGCACTGGCACCACTGGGGATGCAGTGCAGTGAGTCCAGAGAGTGCACTGGCACCA
Organism: Anser brachyrhynchus; assembly: GCF_964034855.1. Lineage (NCBI taxonomy): Eukaryota > Metazoa > Chordata > Aves > Anseriformes > Anatidae > Anser > Anser brachyrhynchus. Next base: position 38,827 of record NW_027663491.1, on the reverse strand, counting down.
CTGGGGATGCACAGCAGTGAGTCCAGAGAGTGCATTGGCACCACTGGCGATGCAGTGCAGTGAGTCCAGAGAGTGCACTGGCACCATTGGAGATGCAGTGCAGTGAGTCCAGAGAGTTCACTGGCACCACTGGGGATGCAGTGCAGTGAGTCCAGAGAGTGCACTGGCACCAATGGGGATGCACTTCTGTGAGTCCACAGAGTGCACTGGCTCCACTGGGGATGCAGTGCAGTGAGTCCAGAGAGTGCACTTGCACCACTGGGGATGCAGTGCAGTGAGTCCAGAGAGTGCACTGGCACCACTGGGGATGCAGTGCAGTGAGTCCAGTGAGTGTACTGGCACCACTGGGGATGCACTGCAGTGAGTCCAGAGAGTGCATTGGCACCACTGGGGATGCACTGCAGTGAGTCCAGAGAGTGCACTTGCACCACTGGGGATGCAGTGCAGTGAGTCCAGAGAGTGCACTGGCACCACTGGGGATGCAGTGCAGTGAGTCCAGAGAGTGCACTGGCACCACTGGGGATGCAGTGCAGTGAGTCCAGAGAGTGCACTGGCACCACTGGCGATGCAGTGCAGTGAGTCCAGAGAGTGCACTGGCACCAATGGGGATGCACAGCAGTGAGCCCACAGAGTGCACTGGCACCACTGGGGATGCACTGCAGTGAGTCCAGAGAGTGCACTGGCACCACTGGGGATGCAGTGCAGTGAGTCCAGAGAGTGCACTGGCACCACTGGGGATGCACAGCAGTGAGTCCAGAGAGTGCATTGGCACCACTGGGGATGCAGTGCAGTGAGTCCAGAGAGTGCACTGGCACCATTGGAGATGCAGTGCAGTGAGTCCAGAGAGTGCACTGGCACCACTGGGGATGCAGTGCAGTGAGTCCAGAGAGTGCACTGGCACCACTGGGGATGCAGTGCAGTGAGTCCAGAGAGTGCACTGGCACCACTGGGGATGCACTGCAGTGAGTCCAGAGAGTTCACTGGCACCACTGGAGATGCACTTCAGTGAGTGCAGAGACTGCACTGGCACCACTGGGGATGCAGTGCAGTGAGTCCAGTGAGTGTACTGGCACCACTGGGGATGCACTGCAGTGAGTCCAGAGAGTGCTTTGGCACAACTTGGGATGCACTGCAGTGAGTCCAGAGAGTGCACTGGCACCACTGGGGATGCAGTGCAGTGAGTCCAGAGAGTGCACTGGCACCACTGGGGATGCAGTGCAGTGAGTCCAGAGAGTGCACTGGCACCAAAGGGGATGCACTTCAGTGAGTCCACAGAGTGCACTGGCTCCACTGGGGATGCAGTGCAGTGAGTCCAGAGAGTACACTGACACCATTGGAGATGCAGTGCAGTGAGTCCAGAGAGTGCACTGGCACCACTGGGGATGCAGTGCAGTGAGTCCAGTGAGTGTACTGGCACCACTGGGGATGCACTGCAGTGAGTCCAGAGAGTGCATTGGCACCACTTGGGATGCACTGCAGTGAGTCCAGAGAGTGCACTGGCACCACTGGGGATGCAGTGCAGTGAGTCCAGAGAGTGCACTGGCACCACTGGGGATGCACTGCAGTGAGTCCAGAGAGTTCACTGGCACCACTGGAGATGCACTTCAGTGAGTCCAGAGAGTGCACTGGCACCACTGGGGATGCAGTACAGTGAGTCCAGTGAGTGTACTGGCACCACTGGGGATGCACTGCAGTGAGTCCAGAGAGTGCTTTGGCACCACTTGGGATGCACTGCAGTGAGTCCAGAGAGTGCACTGGCACCACTGGGGATGCAGTGCAGTGAGTCCAGAGAGTGCACTGGCACCACTGGGGATGCAGTGCAGTGAGTCCAGAGAGTGCACTGGCACCAATGGGGATGCACTTCAGTGAGTCCACAGAGTGCACTGGCTCCACTGGGGATGCAGTGCAGTGAGTCCAGAGAGTACACTGGCACCATTGGAGATGCAGTGCAGTGAGTCCAGAGAGTGCACTGGCACCACTGGGGATGCAGTGCAGTGAGTCCAGTGAGTGTACTGGCACCACTGGGGATGCAGTGCAGTGAGTCCAGAGAGTGCATTGGCACCACTGGGGATGCAGTGCAGTGAGTCCAGAGAGTGCACTTGCACCACTGGGGATGCAGTGCAGTGAGTCCAGAGAGTGCACTGGCACCACTGGGGATGCAGTGCAGTGAGTCCAGAGAGTGCACTGGCACCACTGGCGATGCAGTGCAGTGAGTCCAGAGAGTGCACTAGCACCACTGGGGATGCAGTGCAGTCAGTCCAGTGAGTGTACTGGCACCACTGGGGATGCACTGCAGTGAGTCCAGAGAGTGCACTGGCACCACTGGGGATGAACTGCAGTGAGTCCACAGAGTGCACTGGCACCACTGGGGATGCAGTGCAGTGAGTCCAGAGAGTGCACTGGCACCACTGGGGATGCACTTCAGTGAGTCCAGAGAGTGCACGGGCTCCACTGGGGATGCAGTGCAGTGAGTCCAGAGAGTGCACTGGCACCACTGGGGATGCACTGCAGTGAGTCCAGAGAGTGCACTTGCACCACTGGGGATGCAGTGCAGTGAGTCCAGAGAGTGCACTGGCACCACTGGGGATGCAGTGCAGTGAGTCCAGAGAGTGCACTGGCACCAATGGGGATGCACAGCAGTGAGCCCACAGAGTGCACTGGCACCACTGGGGATGCAGTACAGTGAGTCCAGAGAGTGCACTGGCACCACTGGGGATGCACTGCAGTGAGTCCAGAGAGTGCTCTGGCACCACTGGCGATGCAGTGCAGTGAGTCCAGAGAGTGCACTAGCACCACTGGGGATGCAGTGCAGTCAGTCCAGTGAGTGTACTGGCACCACTGGGGATGCACTGCAGTGAGTCCAGAGAGTGCACTGGCACCACTGGGGATGCACTGCAGTGAGTCCACAGAGTGCACTGGCACCACTGGGGATGCAGTGCAGTGAGTCCAGAGAGTGCACTGGCACCACTGGGGATGCAGTACAGTGAGTGCAGAGAGTGCACTGGCACCACTGGGGATGCACAACAGTGAGTCCAGAGAGTGCATTGGCACCACTGGGGATGCAGTGCAGTGAGTCCAGAGAGTGCACTGGCACCATTGGAGATGCAGTGCAGTGAGTCCAGAGAGTGCACTGGCACCACTGGGGATGCAGTGCAGTGAGTCCAGAGAGTGCACTGGCACCACTGGGGATGCAGTGCAGTGAGTCCAGAGAGTGCACTGGCACCACTGGGGATGCTGTGCAGTGAGTCCAGAGAGTGCACGGGCTCCACTGAGTATGCATTGCAGTGAGTCCAGAGAGTGCACTGGCAACACTGGGGATGCAGTGCAGTGAGTCCTGAGAGTGCACTGGCACCACTGGGGATGCAGTGGAGCAAGTCCAGAGAGTGCACTGGCACCACTGGGGATGCAGTGCAGTGAGTCCAGAGAGTGCACTGGCACCAATGGGGATGCAGTGTAGTGAGTCCAGAGAGTGCACTGGCACCACTGGGGATGCAGTACAGTGAGTCCAGAGAGTGCACTGGCACCACTGGGGATGCACAACAGTGAGTCCAGAGAGTGCATTGGCACCACTGGGGATGCAGTGCAGTGAGTCCAATGAGTGCACTGGCACCATTGGAGATGCAGTGCAGTGAGTCCAGAGAGTGCACTGGCACCACTGGGGATGCAGTGCAGTGAGTCCAGAGAGTGCACTGGCACCACTGGGGATGCAGTGCAGTGAGTCCAGAGAGTGCACTGGCACCACTGGGGATGCACTGCAGTGAGTCCAGATAGTTCACTGGCACCAATGGGGCTGCACTTCAGTGAGTGCAGAGAGTGCACTGGCACCACTGGGGATGCAGTGCAGTGAGTCCAGTGAGTGTACTGGCACCCCTGGGGATGCACTGCAGTGAGTCCAGAGAGTGCATTGGCACCACTTGGGATGCACTGCAGTGAGTCCAGAGAGTGCACTTGCACCACTGGGGATGCAGTGCAGTGAGTCCAGAGAGTGCACTGACACCACTGGGGATGCAGTGCAGTGAGTCCAGAGAGTGCACTGGCACCAATGGGGATGCACAGCAGTGAGTCCACAGAGTGCACTGGCACCACTGGGGATGCAGTGCAGTGAGTCCAGAGAGTGCACTGGCACCACTGGGGATGCAGTGCAGTGAGTCCAGAGAGTGCACTGGCACCACTGGGGATGCACAGCAGTGAGTCCAGAGAGTGCATTGGCACCACTGGGGATGCAGTGCAGTGAGTCCAGAGAGTGCACTGGCACCATTGGAGATGCAGTGCAGTGAGTCCAGAGAGTGCACTGGCAGCACTGGGGATGCACTGCAGTGAGTCCAGAGAGTGCACTGGCACCAATGGGGATGCACTTCTGTGAGTCCACAGAGTGCACTGGCTCCACTGGGGATGCAGTGCAGTGAGTCCAGAGAGTACACTGGCACCATTGGAGATGCAGTGCAGTGAGTCCAGAGAGTGCACTGGCACCACTGGGGATGCAGTGCAGTGAGTCCAGTGAGTGTACTGGCACCACTGGGGATGCACTGCAGTGAGTCCAGAGAGTGCATTGGCACCACTGGGGATGCAGTGCAGTGAGTCCAGAGAGTGCACTTGCACCACTGGGGATGCAGTGCAGTGAGTCCAGAGAGTGCACTGGCACCACTGGGGATGCAGTGCAGTGAGTCCAGAGAGTGCACTGGCACCACTGGGGATGCAGTGCAGTGAGTCCAGAGAGTGCACTGGCACCACTGGCGATGCAGTGCAGTGAGTCCAGAGAGTGCACTGGCACCAATGGGGATGCACAGCAGTGAGCCCACAGAGTGCACTGGCACCACTGGGGATGCACTGCAGTGAGTCCAGAGAGTGCACTGGCACCACTGGGCATGCAGTGCAGTGAGTCCAGAGAGTGCACTGGCACCACTGGGGATGCACAGCAGTGAGTCCAGAGAGTGCATTGGCACCACTGGGGATGCAGTGCAGTGAGTCCAGAGAGTGCACTGGCACCATTGGAGATGCAGTGCAGTGAGTCCAGAGAGTGCACTGGCACCACTGGGGATGCAGTGCAGTGAGTCCAGAGAGTGCACTGGCACCACTGGGGATGCAGTGCAGTGAGTCCAGAGAGTGCACTGGCACCACTGGGGATGCACTGCAGTGAGTCCAGAGAGTTCACTGGCACCACTGGAGATGCACTTCAGTGAGTCCAGAGAGTGCACTGGCACCACTGGGGATGCAGTGCAGTGAGTCCAGTGAGTGTACTGGCACCACTGGGGATGCAGTGCAGTGAGTCCAGAGAGTGCTTTGGCACAACTTGGGATGCACTGCAGTGAGTCCAGAGAGTGCACTGGCTCCACTGGGGATGCAGTGCAGTGAGTCCAGAGAGTACACTGGCACCATTGGAGATGCAGTGCAGTGAGTCCAGAGAGTGCACTGGCACCACTGGGGATGCAGTGCAGTGAGTCCAGTGAGTGTACTGGCACCACTGGGGATGCACTGCAGTGAGTCCAGAGAGTGCATTGGCACCACTTGGGATGCACTGCAGTGAGTCCAGAGAGTGCACTGGCACCACTGGGGATGCAGTGCAGTGAGTCCAGAGAGTGCACTGGCACCACTGGGGATGCACTGCAGTGAGTCCAGAGAGTTCACTGGCACCACTGGAGATGCACTTCAGTGAGTGCAGAGACTGCACTGGCACCACTGGGGATGCAGTGCAGTGAGTCCAGTGAGTGTACTGGCACCACTGGGGATGCACTGCAGTGAGTCCAGAGAGTGCTTTGGCACCACTTGGGATGCACTGCAGTGAGTCCAGAGAGTGCACTGGCACCACTGGGGATGCAGTGCAGTGAGTCCAGAGAGTGCACTGGCACCACTGGGGATGCAGTGCAGTGAGTCCAGAGAGTGCACTGGCACCAATGGGGATGCACTTCAGTGAGTCCACAGAGTGCACTGGCTCCACTGGGGATGCAGTGCAGTGAGTCCAGAGAGTACACTGGCACCATTGGAGATGCAGTGCAGTGAGTCCAGAGAGTGCACTGGCACCACTGGGGATGCAGTGCAGTGAGTCCAGTGAGTGTACTGGCACCACTGGGGATGCAGTGCAGTGAGTCCAGAGAGTGCATTGGCACCACTGGGGATGCACTGCAGTGAGTCCAGAGAGTGCACTTGCACCACTGGGGATGCAGTGCAGTGAGTCCAGAGAGTGCACTGGCACCACTGGGGATGCAGTGCAGTGAGTCCAGAGAGTGCACTGGCAGCACTGGCGATGCAGTGCAGTGAGTCCAGAGAGTGCACTAGCACCACTGGGGATGCAGTGCAGTCAGTCCAGTGAGTGTACTGGCACCACTGGGGATGCACTGCAGTGAGTCCAGAGAGTGCACTGGCACCACTGGGGATGAACTGCAGTGAGTCCACAGAGTGCACTGGCACCACTGGGGATGCAGTGCAGTGAGTCCAGAGAGTGCACTGGCACCACTGGGGATGCACTTCAGTGAGTCCAGAGAGTGCACGGGCTCCACTGGGGATGCAGTGCAGTGAGTCCAGAGAGTGCACTGGCACCACTGGGGATGCACTGCAGTGAGTCCAGAGAGTGCACTTGCACCACTGGGGATGCAGTGCAGTGAGTCCAGAGAGTGCACTGGCACCACTGGGGATGCAGTGCAGTGAGTCCAGAGAGTGCACTGGCACCAATGGGGATGCACAGCAGTGAGCCCACAGAGTGCACTGGCACCACTGGGGATGCAGTACAGTGAGTCCAGAGAGTGCACTGGCACCACTGGGGATGCACTGCAGTGAGTCCAGAGAGTGCTCTGGCACCACTGGCGATGCAGTGCAGTGAGTCCAGAGAGTGCACTAGCACCACTGGGGATGCAGTGCAGTCAGTCCAGTGAGTGTACTGGCACCACTGGGGATGCACTGCAGTGAGTCCAGAGAGTGCACTGGCACCACTGGGGATGCACTGCAGTGAGTCCACAGAGTGCACTGGCACCACTGGGGATGCAGTGCAGTGAGTCCAGAGAGTGCACTGGCACCACTGGGGATGCACTGCAGTGAGTCCAGAGAGTGCACTGGCAGCACTGGGGATGCAGTGAAGTGAGTCCAGAGAGTGCACTGGCACCACTGGGGATGCAGTTCAGTGAGTCCAGAGAGTGCACTGGCACCACTGGGGATGCAATTCAGTGAGTGCAGAGACTGCACTGGCACCACTGGGGATGCAGTGCAGTGAGTTCAGTGAGTGTACTGGCACCACTGGGGATGCACTGCAGTGAGTCCAGAGAGTGCATTGGCACCACTTGGGATGCACTGCAGTGAGTCCAGAGAGTGCACTGGCAGCACTGGGGATGCAGTGAAGTGAGTCCAGAGAGTGCACTAGCACCACTGGGGATGCAGTGCAGTCAGTCCAGTGAGTGTACTGGCACCACTGGGGATGCACTGCAGTGAGTCCAGAGAGTGCACTGACACCACTGAGAATGCACTTCAGTGAGTCCAGAGAGTGCACTGGCACCACTGGGGATGCACAGCAGTGAGTCCACAGAGTGCACTGGCACCACTGGGGATGCAGTGCAGTGAGTCCAGAGAGTGCACTGGCACCACTGGGGATGCACTTCAGTGAGTCCAGAGAGTGCACGGGCTCCACTGGGGATGCACTGCAGTGAGTCCACAGAGTGCACTGGCACCACTGGGGATGCAGTGCAGTGAGTCCAGAGAGTGCACTGGCTCCACTGGGGATGCAGTGCAGTGAGTCCAGAGAGTGCACTGGCACCACTGGGTATGCAGTGCAGTGAGTCCAGAGAGTGCACTGGCAAAACTGGGGATGCACTGCAGTGAGTCCAGAGTGTGCACTGGCACCACTGGGAATGCAGTGCAGTGAGTCCAGAGATCGCACTGGCACCACGGGGGATGCACTTCAGTGAGTCCAGAGAGTGCACTGGCACCACTGGGGATGCACTGCAGTGAGTCCAGAGAGTGCAATGGCACCACTGGGGATGCAGTGCAGTGAGTCCAGAGAGTGCACTGGCACCACTGGGGATGCAGTGCAGTGAGTCCAGAGAGTGCACTGGCACCAGAGGGAATGCACTGCAGTGAGTCCAGTGAGTGCACTGGCACCACTGGGGATGCAGTGCAGTGAGTGCAGGGAGTGCACTGGCACCACTGGGGATGCAGTGCAGTGAGTCCAGAGAGTGCAGTGGCACCACTGGGGATGCAGTGCAGTGAGTCCAGAGAGTGCACAGGCAGCACTGGGGATGCAGTGCAGTGAGTCCAGAGAGTGCTCTGGCACCACTGGGGATGCAGTGCAGTGAGTCCAGAGAGTGCACTGGCACCACTGGGGATGCAGTGCAGTGAGTCCAGAGAGTGCACTGGCACCACTGGTGATGCACTGCAGTTACTCCAGAGAGTGCACTGGCACCACTGGGGATGCGGTACGGTGAGTCCAGAGAGTGCACTGGACCACTGGTGATGCACTGCAGTGAGTCCAGAGAGTGCACTGGCACCACTGAGAATGCCTTTCAGTGAGTCCAGAGAGTGCACTGGCACCACTGTGGATGCACTGCAGTGAGTCCACAGATTGCACTAGCACCACTGGGGATGCAGTGCAGTGAGTCCAGAGAGTGTACTGGCACCACTGGGGATGCACTGCAGTGAGTCCAGAGAGTGCACTGGCACCACTGAGAATGCACTTCAGTGAGTCCAGAGAGCGCACTGGCACCACTGGGGATGCAGTGCAGTGAGTCCAGAGAGTGAACTAGCACCACTGGGAATGTAGTGCAGTGAATCCAGTGAGTCCACTGGCACCAGTGGGGATGCACTGCAGTGAGTCCATAGAGTGCACTGGCACCACTGGGGATGCAGTGAAGTGAGCCCAGTGAGTGCACTGGCACCACTGGAGATGCAGTACAGTGAGTCCAGTGAATGCACTGGCAACACTGGGGATGCAGTGCAGTGAGTCCAGAGAGTGCACTGGCACCACTGGTGATGCAGTATAGTGAGTCCAGTGAGTGCACTGGCACCACTGGGGATGCAGTGCAGTGAGTCCAGAGAGTGCACTGGCACCACTGGGGATGCACTGCAGTGAGTCCAGAGAGTGCACTGGCACCACTGATGATGCAGTACAGTGAGTCCAGTGAGTGCACTGGCACCACTGGGGATGTAGTGCATTGACTCCAGAGAGTGCACTGGCACCACTTGGGATGCAGTGCAATGAGTCTAGAGAGTGCACTGGCACCACTGGGGATGCAGTGCAGTGAGTCCAGAGAGTGCATTGGCACCACTGGGGATGCAGTGCAGTGAGTCCAGAGAGTGCACTGGCAGCACTGGGGATGCACTGCAGTGAGTCCACAGAGTGCACTGGTACCACTGGGGATGCAGTGCAGTGAGTCCAGAGAGTGCACTGGCACCACTGGGGATGCACTGCAGTGAGTCCAGAGAGTGCACTGGCACCACTGGGGATGCAGTGCAGTGAGTCCAGAGAGTGCACTGGCACCACTGGGGATGCAGTGCAGTGAGTCTTGAGAGTGCACTGGCACCACTGGGGATGCAGTGCAGTGAGTCCAGAGAGTGCACTGGCACCACTGAGAATGCACTTCAGTGAGTCCAGAGAGTGCACTAGCACCACTGGGGATGCAGTGCAGTGAATCCAGTGAGTGCACTGGCACCACTGGGGATGCAGTGCAGTGAGTCAAGAGAGTGCACTGGCACCACTGGGGATGCAGTACAGTGAGTCCAGAGAGTGCATTGGCACCATTGGAGATGCAGTGCAGTGAGTCCAAAGAGTGCACTGGCACCACTGGGGATGCACAGCAGTGAGTCCAGAGAGTGCTCTGGCACCACTGGGGATGCAGTGCAGTGAGTCCAGAGAGTGCACTGGCACCATTGGAGATGCAGTGCAGTGAGTCCAGAGAGTGCACTGGCACCAATGGGGATGCACTTCAGTGAGTCCACAGAGTGCACTGGCTCCACTGGGGATGCAGTGCAGTGAGTCCAGAGAGTGCACTGGCACCATTGGAGATGCAGTGCAGTGAGTCCAGAGAGTGCACTGGCACCACTGGGGATGCAGTGCAGTGAGTCCAGAGAGTGCACTGGCACCACTGGGGATGCAGTGCAGTGAGTCCAGAGAGTGCACTGGCACCACTGGGGATGCACTGCAGTGAGTCCATAGAGTTCACTGGCACCACTGGGGATGCACTTCAGTGAGTGCAGAGACTGCACTGGCACCACTGGGGATGCAATTCAGTGAGTGCAGAGACTGCACTGGCACCACTGGGGATGCAGTGCAGTGAGTCCAGTGAGTGTACTGGCACCACTGGGGATGCACTGCAGTGAGTCCAGAGAGTGCATTGGCACCACTTGGGATGCACTGCAGTGAGTCCAGAGAGTGCACTTGCACCACTGGGGATGCAGTGCAGTGAGTCCAGAGAGTGCACTGGCACCACTGGGGATGCAGTGCAGTGAGTCCAGAGAGTGCACTGGCACCAATGGGGATGCACAGCAGTGAGCCCACAGAGTGCACTGGCACCACTGGGGATGCACTGCAGTGAGTCCAGAGAGTGCTCTGGCACCACTGGCGATGCAGTGCAGTGAGTCCAGAGAGTGCACTAGCACCACTGGGGATGCAGTGCAGTCAGTCCAGTGAGTGTACTGGCACCACTGGGGATGCAGTGCAGTGAGTCCAGAGAGTGCACTGGCACCACTGAGAATGCACTTCAGTGAGTCCAGAGAGTGCACTGGCACCACTGGGGATGCACTGCAGTGAGTCCACAGAGTGCACTGGCACCACTGGGGATGCAGTGCAGTGAGTCCAGAGAGTGCACTGGCACCACTGGGGATGCACTTCAGTGAGTCCAGAGAGTGCACGGGCTCCACTGGGGATGCACTGCAGTGAGTCCAGAGAGTGCAATGGCACCACTGGGGATGCAGTGCAGTGAGTCCAGAGAGTGCACTGGCACCAATGGGGATGCACAGCAGTGAGCCCACAGAGTGCACTGGCACCACTGGGGATGCAGTACAGTGAGTCCACAGAGTGCACTGGCACCACTGGGGATGCACTGCAGTGAGTCCAGAGAGTGCTCTGGCACCACTGGGGATGCAGTGCAGTGAGTCCAGAGAGTGCACTAGCAACACTGGGGATGCAGTGCAGTCAGTCCAGTGAGTGTACTGGCACCACTGGGGATGCACTGCAGTGAGTCCAGAGAGTGCACTGGCACCACTGAGAATGCACTTCAGTGAGTCCAGAGAGTGCACTGGCACCACTGGGGATGCACAGCAGTGAGTCCACAGAGTGCACTGGCACCACTGGGGATGCAGTGCAGTGAGTCCAGAGAGTGCACTGGCACCACTGGGGATGCACTTCAGTGAGTCCAGAGAGTCCACGGGCTCCACTGGGGATGCACTGCAGTGAGTCCACAGAGTGCACTGGCACCACTGGGGATGCAGTGCAGTGAGTCCAGAGAGTGCACTGGCTCCACTGGGGATGCAGTGCAGTGAGTCCAGAGAGTGCACTGGCACCACTGGGTATGCAGTGCAGTGAGTCCAGAGAGTGCACTGGCAAAACTGGGGATGCACTGCAGTGAGTCCAGAGAGTGCACTGGCACCACTGGGGATGCAGTGCAGTGAGTCCAGAGTGTGCACTGGCACCACTGGGTATGCGGTGCGGTGAGTCCAGAGAGTGCACTGGCACCACTGGGGATGCACTGCAGTGAGTCCAGAGAGTGCACTGGCACCACTGAGAATGCCCTTCAGTGAGTCCAGAGAGTGTACTGGCACCACTGGGGATGCACTTCAGTGAGTCCAGAGAGCGCACTGGCACCACTGGGGATGCAGTGCAGTGAGTCCAGAGAGTGCACTTGCACCACTGAGAATGCACTTCAGTGAGTCCAAAGAGTGCACTGGCACCACTGGGGATGCACTGCAGTGAGTCCAGAGAGTGCACTGGCACCACTGGGGATGCTGTGCAGTGAGTCCAGAGAGTGCACGGGCTCCACTGAGTATGCATTGCAGTGAGTCCAGAGAGTGCACTGGCAACACTGGGGATGCAGTGCAGTGAGTCCTGAGAGTGCACTGGCACCACTGGGGATGCAGTGGAGCAAGTCCAGAGAGTGCACTGGCACCACTGGGGATGCAGTGCAGTGAGTCCAGAGAGTGCACTGGCACCAATGGGGATGCAGTGTAGTGAGTCCAGAGAGTGCACTGGCACCACTGGGGATGCAGTACAGTGAGTCCAGAGAGTGCACTGGCACCACTGGGGATGCACAACAGTGAGTCCAGAGAGTGCATTGGCACCACTGGGGATGCAGTGCAGTGAGTCCAGAGAGTGCACTGGCACCATTGGAGATGCAGTGCAGTGAGTCCAGAGAGTGCACTGTCACCACTGGGGATGCAGTGCAGTGAGTCCAGAGAGTGCACTGGCACCACTGGGGATGCAGTGCAGTGAGTCCAGAGAGTGCACTGGCACCACTGGGGATGCTGTGCAGTGAGTCCAGAGAGTGCACGGGCTCCACTGAGTATGCATTGCAGTGAGTCCAGAGAGTGCACTGGCAACACTGGGGATGCAGTGCAGTGAGTCCTGAGAGTGCACTGGCACCACTGGGGATGCAGTGGAGCAAGTCCAGAGAGTGCACTGGCACCACTGGGGATGCAGTGCAGTGAGTCCAGAGAGTGCACTGGCACCAATGGGGATGCAGTGTAGTGAGTCCAGAGAGTGCACTGGCACCACTGGGGATGCAGTACAGTGAGTCCAGAGAGTGCACTGGCACCACTGGGGATGCACAACAGTGAGTCCAGAGAGTGCATTGGCACCACTGGGGATGCAGTGCAGTGAGTCCAGAGAGTGCACTGGCACCATTGGAGATGCAGTGCAGTGAGTCCAGAGAGTGCACTGGCACCACTGGGGATGCAGTGCAGTGAGTCCAGAGAGTGCACTGGCACCACTGGGGATGCAGTGCAGTGAGTCCAGAGAGTGCACTGGCACCACTGGGGATGCACTGCAGTGAGTCCAGATAGTTCACTGGCACCAATGGGGCTGCACTTCAGTGAGTGCAGAGAGTGCACTGGCACCACTGGGGATGCAGTGCAGTGAGTCCAGTGAGTGTACTGGCACCCCTGGGGATGCACTGCAGTGAGTCCAGAGAGTGCATTGGCACCACTTGGGATGCACTGCAGTGAGTCCAGAGAGTGCACTTGCACCACTGGGGATGCAGTGCAGTGAGTCCAGAGAGTGCACTGACACCACTGGGGATGCAGTGCAGTGAGTCCAGAGAGTGCACTGGCACCAATGGGGATGCACAGCAGTGAGTCCACAGAGTGCACTGGCACCACTGGGGATGCAGTGCAGTGAGTCCAGAGAGTGCACTGGCACCACTGGGGATGCAGTGCAGTGAGTCCAGAGAGTGCACTGGCACCACTGGGGATGCACAGCAGTGAGTCCAGAGAGTGCATTGGCACCACTGGGGATGCAGTGCAGTGAGTCCAGAGAGTGCACTGGCACCATTGGAGATGCAGTGCAGTGACTCCAGAGAGTGCACTGGCACCACTGGGGATGCAGTGCAGTGAGTCCAGAGAGTGCACTGGCACCAATGGGGATGCACTTCTGTGAGTCCACAGAGTGCACTGGCTCCACTGGGGATGCAGTGCAGTGAGTCCAGAGAGTACACTGGCACCATTGGAGATGCAGTGCAGTGAGTCCAGAGAGTGCACTGGCACCACTGGGGATGCAGTGCAGTGAGTCCAGTGAGTGTACTGGCACCACTGGGGATGCACTGCAGTGAGTCCAGAGAGTGCATTGGCACCACTGGGGATGCACTGCAGTGAGTCCAGAGAGTGCACTTGCACCACTGGGGATGCAGTGCAGTGAGTCCAGAGAGTGCACTGGCACCACTGGGGATGCAGTGCAGTGAGTCCAGAGAGTGCACTGGCACCACTGGGGATGCAGTGCAGTGAGTCCAGAGAGTGCACTGGCACCACTGGCGATGCAGTGCAGTGAGTCCAGAGAGTGCACTGGCACCAATGGGGATGCACAGCAGTGAGCCCACAGAGTGCACTGGCACCACTGGGGATGCACTGCAGTGAGTCCAGAGAGTGCACTGGCACCACTGGGGATGCAGTGCAGTGAGTCCAGAGAGTGCACTGGCACCACTGGGGATGCACAGCAGTGAGTCCAGAGAGTGCATTGGCACCACTGGGGATGCAGTGCAGTGAGTCCAGAGAGTGCACTGGCACCAGTGGAGATGCAGTGCAGTGAGTCCAGAGAGTGCACTGGCACCACTGGGGATGCAGTGCAGTGAGTCCAGAGAGTGCACTGGCACCACTGGGGATGCAGTGCAGTGAGTCCAGAGAGTGCACTTGCACCACTGGGGATGCAGTGCAGTGAGTCCAGAGACTGCACTGGCACCACTGGGGATGCAGTGCAGTGAGTCCAGAGAGTGCACTGGCACCAATGGGGATGCACAGCAGTGAGCCCACAGAGTGCACTGGACCACTGGGGATGCAGTACAGTGAGTCCAGAGAGTGCACTGGCACCACTGGGGATGCACTGCAGTGAGTCCAGAGAGTGCTCTGGCACCACTGGCGATGCAGTGCAGTGAGTCCAGAGAGTGCACTAGCACCACTGGGGATGCAGTGCAGTCAGTCCAGTGAGTGTACTGGCACCACTGGGGATGCACTGCAGTGAGTCCAGAGAGTGCACGGGCTCCACTGGGGATGCACTGCAGTGAGTCCAGAGAGTGCACTGGCACCACTGGCGATGCAGTGCAGTGAGTCCAGAGAGTGCACTGGCACCACTGGAGATGCACTTCAGTGAGTCCAGAGAGTGCACGGGCTACACTGGGGATGCACTGCAGTGAGTCCAGAGAGTGCACTGGCACCACTGGGGATGCACTGCAGTGAGTCCAGAGAGTGCACTGGCAGCACTGGGGATGCAGTGAAGTGAGTCCAGAGAGTGCACTGGCACCACTGGGGATGCAGTTCAGTGAGTCCAGAGAGTGCACTGGCACCACTGGGGATGCACTGCAGTGAGTCCAGAGAGTTCACTGGCACCACTGGGGATGCAATTCAGTGAGTGCAGAGACTGCACTGGCACCACTGGGGATGCAGTGCAGTGAGTCCATTGAGTGTACTGGCACCACTGGGGATGCACTGCAGTGAGTCCAGAGAGTGCATTGGCACCACTTGGGATGCACTGCAGTGAGTCCAGAGAGTGCACTTGCTCCACTGGGGATGCAGTGCAGTGAGTCCAGAGAGTGCACTGGCACCACTGGGCATGCAGTGCAGTGAGTCCAGAGAGTGCACTGGCACCAATGGGGATGCACAGCAGTGAGCCCACAGAGTGCACTGGCACCACTGGAGATGCAGTACAGTGAGTCCACAGAGTGCACTGGCACCACTGGGGATGCACTGCAGTGAGTCCAGAGAGTGCTCTGGCACCACTGGGGATGCAGTGCAGTGAGTCCAGAGAGTGCACTAGCACCACTGGGGATGCAGTGCAGTCAGTCCAGTGAGTGTACTGGCACCACTGGGGATGCACTGCAGTGAGTCCAGAGAGTGCACTGGCACCACTGAGAATGCACTTCAGTGAGTCCAGAGAGTGCACTGGCACCACTGGGGATGCACTGCAGTGAGTCCACAGAGTGCACTGGCACCACTGGGGATGCAGTGCAGTGAGTCCAGAGAGTGCACTGGCACCACTGGGGATGCACTTCAGTGAGTCCAGAGAGTGCACGGGCTCCACTGGGGATGCACTGCAGTGAGTCCACAGAGTGCACTGGCACCACTGGGGATGCAGTGCAGTGAGTGCAGAGAGTGCACTGGCTCCACTGGGGATGCAGTGCAGTGAGTCCAGAGAGTGCACTGGCACCACTGGGTATGCAGTGCAGTGAGTCCAGAGAGTGCACTGGCAAAACTGGGGATGCACTGCAGTGAGTCCAGAGAGTGCACTGGCACCACTGGGGATGCAGTGCAGTGAGTCCAGAGTGTGTACTGGCACCACTGGGAATGCAGTGCAGTGAGTCCAGAGATCGCACTGGCACCACGGGGGATGCACTTCAGTGATTCCAGAGAGTGCACTGGCACCACTGGGGATGCACTGCAGTGAGTCCAGAGAGTGCACTGGCACCACTGGGGATGCACTGCAGTGAGTCCAGAGAGTGCACTGGCACCACTGGGGATGCAGTGCAGTGAGTCCAGAGAGTGCACTGGCACCAGAGGGAATGCACTGCAGTGAGTCCAGTGAGTGCACTGGCACCACTGGGGATGCAGTGCAGTGAGTGCAGGGAGTGCACTGGCACCACTGGGGATGCAGTGCAGTGAGTCCAGAGAGTGCAGTGGCACCACTGGGGATGCAGTGCAGTGAGTCCAGAGAGTGCACAGGCAGCACTGGGGATGCAGTGCAGTGAGTCCAGAGAGTGCTCTGGCACCACTGGGGATGCAGTGCAGTGAGTCCAGAGAGTGCACTGGCACCACTGGGGATGCAGTGCAGTGAGTCCAGAGAGTGCACTGGCACCACTGGTGATGCACTGCAGTTACTCCAGAGAGTGCACTGGCACCACTGGGGATGCGGTACGGTGAGTCCAGAGAGTGCACTGGACCACTGGTGATGCACTGCAGTGAGTCCAGAGAGTGCACTGGCACCACTGAGAATGCCTTTCAGTGAGTCCAGAGAGTGCACTGGCACCACTGTGGATGCACTGCAGTGAGTCCACAGATTGCACTAGCACCACTGGGGATGCAGTGCAGTGAGTCCAGAGAGTGTACTGGCACCACTGGGGATGCACTGCAGTGAGTCCAGAGAGCGCACTGGCACCAATGTGGATGCAGTGCAGTGAGTCCAGAGAGAGCACTGGCAGCACTGGGGATGCAGTGCAGTGAGTCCAGAGAGTGCACTGGCACCACTGGGGATGGACTTCAGTGAGTGCAGAGACTGCACTGGCACCACTGGGGATACAGTGCAGTGAGTCCAGTGAGTGTACTGGCACCACTGGGGATGCAGCGCAGTGAGTCCAGAGAGTGCACTGGCACCAATGTGGATGCAGTGCAGTGAGTCCAGAGAGAGCACTGGCAGCACTGGGGATGCACTGCAGTGAGTCCAGAGAGTGCACTGGCACCACTGGGGATGGACTGCAGTGAGTCCAGAGAGTGCACTGGCACCACTCGGGATGCAGTGCAGTGAGTGCAGAGAGTGCACTGGAACCACTGGGGATGCGGTGGCGGGAGTCCAGAGAGTGCTTTGGCACCACTGGGGATGCAGTACAGTGACTCTAGAGAGTGCACTGGCACCACTGGGGATGCAGTGCAGTGAGTCCAGAGAGTGCACTGGCACCACTCAGGGTGCAGTGCAGTGAGTCAAGAGAGTGCACTGGCACCACTGGGGATGCAGTGCAGTGAGTCCAGAGAGTGCACTGGCACCACTGGGGATGCAGTGGAGCAAGTCCAGAGAGTGCACTGGCACCACTGGGGATGCAGCGCAGTGACTCTAGAGGGTGCACTGGCACCACTGGGGATGCGGTGCAGTGAGTCCAGAGAGTGCACTGGCACCACTCAGGGTGCAGTGCGGTGAGTCCAGAGAGTGCACTGGCACCACTGGGGATGCAGTGCAGTGAGTCCAGAGAGTGCACTGGCACCACTGGGGATGCACTGCAGTGAGTCCAGAGTGCACTAGCACCACTGGGGATGCACTGCAGTGAGTCCAGAGAGTGCACTGGCACCACTGGGGATGCACTGCAGTGAGTCCAGAGTGCACTAGCACCACTGGGGATGCACTGCAGTGAGTCCAGAGAGTGCACTGGCACCACCGGGAATGCACTGCAGTGAGTCCAGAGAGTGCACTGGCACCACTGGGGATGCACTTCAGTGAGTCCAGAGAGTGCACTGGCACCACTGGGTATGCAGTGACGCTAGTTCAGAGAGTGCACTGGTACCACTGGGGATGCACTGCAGTGAGTCCAGAGAGTGCACTGGCACCACTGGGGATGCACTGCAGTGAGTCCAGAGAGTGCACTGGCACAACTGGGGATGCAGCGCAGTGACTCTAGAGAGTGCACTGGCACCACTGCGGGTGCGGTGCAGTGAGTCCAGAGAGTGCACTGGCACCACAGGTGATGCACAGCAGTGAGTCCAGAGAGTGCACTGGCAGCACTGGGGATGCAGCGCAGTGAGTCCAGAGAGTGCACTGGCACCACTGGGGATGCCCTGCAGTGAGTCCAGAGAGTGCACTAGCACCACTGGGGATGCGGTGCTGGGAGTCCAGGGATAGCACTGGCACCACTGGGGATGCAGTGCAGTGAGTCCAGTGAGTGCACTGGCACAACTGGGGATGCACTGCAGTGAGTCCAGAGAGTGCACTGGCACCACTGGGGATGCACTGCAGTGAGTCCAGAGAGTGCACTGGCACCACTGGGGATGCACTACAGTGAGTCCAGGGATAGCACTGGCACCACTGGGGATGCAGTGCAGTGAGTCCAGAGAGTGCACTGGCACCACTGGGGATGCAGTGCAGTGAGTCCAGAGAGTGCACTGGCACCACTGATGATGCAGTACAGTGAGTCCAGTGAGTGCACTGGCACAACTGGGGATGTAGTGCAGTGACTCGAGAGAGTGCACGGGAACCACTGGGGATGCAGTGCCGCGAGTCCAGAGAGTGCACTGGCTCCACTGGGGATGCGGTGCCGGAGGTCCAGAGAGTGCATTGGCACCACTGGGGATGCAGATCAGTGACTCCAGAGAGTGCACTGGCACCACTGGGGATGCACTGCAGTGAGCCCAGTGAGTGCACTGGCACCACTGGGGATGCGGTGCCGGGAGTCCAGAGAGTGCTTTGGCACCGCTGGGGATGCACTGCAGTTACTCCAGAGAGTGCACAGGCACCAATGGGGATGCACATCAGTGAGTCCACAGAGTGCACTGGCACCACTGGGGATGCAGTGCAGCAAGTCCAGAGAGTTCACTGGCACCACTGGGGATGCAGTGCAGTGAGTCCAGTGAGTGTACTGGCACCACTGGGGATGCACTGCAGTGAGTCCAGAGAGTGCATTGGCACCACTTGGGATGCACTGCAGTGAGTCCAGAGAGTGCACTTGCACCACTGGGGATGCACTGCAGTGAGTCCACAGAGTGCACTGGCACCACTGGGGATGCAGTGCAGTGAGTCCAGAGAGTGCACTGGCACCAATGGGGATGCAGTGCAGTGAGTCCACAGAGTGCACTGGCACCACTGGGGATGCAGCGCAGTGAGTCCAGAGAGTGCACTGGCACCACTGGGGATGCACTGCAGTGAGTCCAGAGAGTGCACTGGCACCACTGGAGATGCAGTGCAGTGAGTCCAGAGAGTGCACTAGCACCACTGGGGATGCAGTGCAGTCAGTCCAGTGAGTGTACTGGCACCACTGGGGATGCAGTGCAGTGAGTCCAGAGAGTGCACTGGCACCACTGAGAATGCACTGCAGTGAGTCCACAGAGTGCACTGGCTCCACTGGGGATGCACTGCAGTGAGTCCACAGAGTGCACTGGCACCACTGGGGATGCAGTGCAGTGAGTCCAGAGATCGCACTGGCTCCACTGGGGATGCAGTGCAGTGAGTCCAGAGAGTGCTCTGGCACCACTGGGGATGCAGTGCAGTGAGTCCAGAGAGTGCACTGGCACCGCTGGGGATGCAGTGCAGTGAGTCCAGAGAGTGCTCTGGCACCACTGGGGATGCAGTGCAGTGAGTCCAGAGAGTGCAGTGGCACCACTGGTGATGCACTGCAGTTACTCCAGAGAGTGCACTGGCACCACTGGGTATGCGGTGCGGTGAGTCCAGAGAGTGCACTGGCACCACTGGGGGTGCACTGCAGTGAGTCCAGAGAGTGCACTGGCACCACTGAGAATGCCCTTCAGTGAGTCCAGAGAGTGTACTGGCACCACTGGGGATGCACTTCAGTGAGTCCAGAGAGCGCACTGGCACCACTGGGGATGCAGTGCAGTGAGTCCAGAGAGTGCACTTGCACCACTGAGAATGCACTTCAGTGAGTCCAGTGAGTGTACTGGAACCACTGGGGATGCACTGCAGTGAGTCCAGAGAGTGCACTGGCACCACTGGGGATGCTGTGCAGTGAGTCCAGAGAGTGCACGGGCTCCACTGAGTATGCATTGCAGTGAGTCCAGAGAGTGCACTGGCAACACTGGGGATGCAGTGCAGTGAGTCCTGAGAGTGCACTGGCACCACTGAGAATGCAGTGGAGCAAGTCCAGAGAGTGCACTGGCACCACTGGGGATGCAGTGCAGTGAGTCCAGAGAGTGCACTGGCACCAATGGGGATGCAGTGTAGTGAGTCCAGAGAGTGCACTGGCACCACTGGGGATGCAGTACAGTGAGTCCAGAGAGTGCACTGGCACCACTGGGGATGCACAACAGTGAGTCCAGAGAGTGCATTGGCACCACTGGGGATGCAGTGCAGTGAGTCCAGAGAGTGCACTGGCACCATTGGAGATGCAGTGCAGTGAGTCCAGAGAGTGCACTGGCACCACCTGGGATGCAGTGCAGTGAGTCCAGAGAGTGCACTGACACCACTGGGGATGCAGTGCAGTGAGTCCAGAGAGTGCACTGGCACCACTGGGGATGCTGTGCAGTGAGTCCAGAGAGTGCACGGGCTCCACTGAGTATGCATTGCAGTAAGTCCAGAGAGTGCACTGGCAACACTGGGGATGCAGTGCAGTGAGTCCTGAGAGTGCACTGGCACCACTGGGGATGCAGTGGAGCAAGTCCAGAGAGTGCACTGGCACCACTGGGGATGCAGTGCAGTGAGTCCAGAGAGTGCACTGGCACCAATGGGGATGCAGTGTAGTGAGTCCAGAGAGTGCACTGGCACCACTGGGGATGCAGTACAGTGAGTCCAGAGAGTGCACTGGCACCACTGGGGATGCACAACAGTGAGTCCAGAGAGTGCATTGGCACCACTGGGGATGCAGTGCAGTGAGTCCAGAGAGTGCACTGGCACCATTGGAGATGCAGTGCAGTGAGTCCAGAGAGTGCACTGGCACCACTGGGGATGCAGTGCAGTGAGTCCAGAGAGTGCACTGGCACCACTGGGGATGCAGTGCAGTGAGTCCAGAGAGTGCACTGGCACCACTGGGGATGCACTGCAGTGAGTCCAGATAGTTCACTGGCACCAATGGGGCTGCACTTCAGTGAGTGCAGAGAGTGCACTGGCACCACTGGGGATGCAGTGCAGTGAGTCCAGTGAGTGTACTGGCACCCCTGGGGATGCACTGCAGTGAGTCCAGAGAGTGCATTGGCACCACTTGAGATGCACTGCAGTGAGTCCAGAGAGTGCACTTGCACCACTGGGGATGCAGTGCAGTGAGTCCAGAGAGTGCACTGACACCACTGGGGATGCAGTGCAGTGAGTCCAGAGAGCGCACTGGCACCAATGGGGATGCACAGCAGTGAGTCCACAGAGTGCACTGGCACCACTGGGGATGCAGTGCAGTGAGTCCAGAGAGTGCACTGGCACCACTGGGGATGCAGTGCAGTGAGTCCAGAGAGTGCACTGGCACCACTGGGGATGCACAGCAGTGAGTCCAGAGAGTGCATTGGCACCACTGGGGATGCAGTGCAGTGAGTCCAGAGAGTGCACTGGCACCATTGGAGATGCAGTGCAGTGAGTCCAGAGAGTGCACTGGCACCACTGGGGATGCAGTGCAGTGAGTCCAGAGAGTGCACTGGCACCAATGGGGATGCACTTCTGTGAGTCCACAGAGTGCACTGGCTCCACTGGGGATGCAGTGCAGTGAGTCCAGAGAGTACACTGGCACCATTGGAGATGCAGTGCAGTGAGTCCAGAGAGTGCACTGGCACCACTGGGGATGCAGTGCAGTGAGTCCAGTGAGTGTACTGGCACCACTGGGGATGCACTGCAGTGAGTCCAGAGAGTGCATTGGCACCACTGGGGATGCACTGCAGTGAGTCCAGAGAGTACACTTGCACCACTGGGGATGCAGTGCAGTGAGTCCAGAGAGTGCACTGGCACCACTGGGGATGCAGTGCAGTGAGTCCAGAGAGTGCACTGGCACCACTGGGGATGCAGTGCAGTGAGTCCAGAGAGTGCACTGGCACCACTGGCGATGCAGTGCAGTGAGTCCAGAGAGTGCACTGGCACCAATGGGGATGCACAGCAGTGAGCCCACAGAGTGCACTGGCACCACTGGGGATGCACTGCAGTGAGTCCAGAGAGTGCACTGGCACCACTGGGGATGCAGTGCAGTGAGTCCAGAGAGTGCACTTGCACCACTGGGGATGCACAGCAGTGAGTCCAGAGAGTGCATTGGCACCACTGGGGATGCAGTGCAGTGAGTCCAGAGAGTGCACTGGCACCATTGGAGATGCAGTGCAGTGAGTCCAGAGAGTGCACTGGCACCACTGGGGATGCAGTGCAGTGAGTCCAGAGAGTGCACTGGCACCACTGGGGATGCAGTGCAGTGAGTCCAGAGAGTGCACTGGCACCACTGGGGATGCACTGCAGTGAGTCCAGAGAGTTCACTGGCACCACTGGAGATGCACTTCAGTGAGTGCAGAGACTGCACTGGCACCACTGGGGATGCAGTGCAGTGAGTCCAGTGAGTGTACTGGCACCACTGGGGATGCACTGCAGTGAGTCCAGAGAGTGCTTTGGCACAACTTGGGATGCACTGCGGTGAGTCCAGAGAGTGCACTGGCACCACTGGGGATGCAGTGCAGTGAGTCCAGAGAGTGCACTGGCACCACTGGGGATGCAGTGCAGTGAGTCCAGAGAGTGCACTGGCACCAAAGGGGATGCACTTCAGTGAGTCCACAGAGTGCACTGGCTCCACTGGGGATGCAGTGCAGTGAGTCCAGAGAGTACACTGGCACCATTGGAGATGCAGTGCAGTGAGTCCAGAGAGTGCACTGGCACCACTGGGGATGCAGTGCAGTGAGTCCAGTGAGTGTACTGGCACCACTGGGGATGCACTGCAGTGAGTCCAGAGAGTGCATTGGCACCACTTGGGATGCACTGCAGTGAGTCCAGAGAGTGCACTGGCACCACTGGGGATGCAGTGCAGTGAGTCCAGAGAGTGCACTGGCACCACTGGGGATGCACTGCAGTGAGTCCAGAGAGTTCACTGGCACCACTGGAGATGCACTTCAGTGAGTGCAGAGACTGCACTGGCACCACTGGGGATGCAGTGCAGTGAGTCCAGTGAGTGTACTGGCACCACTGGGGATGCACTGCAGTGAGTCCAGAGAGTGCTTTGGCACCACTTGGGATGCACTGCAGTGAGTCCAGAGAGTGCACTGGCACCACTGGGGATGCAGTGCAGTGAGTCCAGAGAGTGCACTGGCACCAATGGGGATGCACTTCAGTGAGTCCACAGAGTGCACTGGCTCCACTGGGGATGCAGTGCAGTGAGTCCAGAGAGTACACTGGCACCATTGGAGATGCAGTGCAGTGAGTCCAGAGAGTGCACTGGCACCACTGGGGATGCAGTGCAGTGAGTCCAGTGAGTGTACTGGCACCACTGGGGATGCAGTGCAGTGAGTCCAGAGAGTGCATTGGCACCACTGGGGATGCACTGCAGTGAGTCCAGAGAGTGCACTTGCACCACTGGGGATGCAGTGCAGTGAGTCCAGAGAGTGCACTGGCACCACTGGGGATGCAGTGCAGTGAGTCCAGAGAGTGCACTGGCACCACTGGCGATGCAGTGCAGTGAGTCCAGAGAGTGCACTAGCACCACTGGGGATGCAACGCAGTCAGTCCAGTGAGTGTACTGGCACCACTGGGGATGCACTGCAGTGAGTCCAGAGAGTGCACTGGCACCACTGGGGATGAACTGCAGTGAGTCCACAGAGTGCACTGGCACCACTGGGGATGCAGTGCAGTGAGTCCAGAGAGTGCACTGGCACCACTGGGGATGCACTTCAGTGAGTCCAGAGAGTGCACGGGCTCCACTGGGGATGCAGTGCAGTGAGTCCAGAGAGTGCACTGGCACCACTGGGGATGCACTGCAGTGAGTCCAGAGAGTGCACTTGCACCACTGGGGATGCAGTGCAGTGAGTCCAGAGAGTGCACTGGCACCACTGGGGATGCAGTGCAGTGAGTCCAGAGAGTGCACTGGCACCAATGGGGATGCACAGCAGTGAGCCCACAGAGTGCACTGGCACCACTGGGGATGCAGTACAGTGAGTCCAGAGAGTGCACTGGCACCACTGGGGATGCACTGCAGTGAGTCCAGAGAGTGCTCTGGCACCACTGGCGATGCAGTGCAGTGAGTCCAGAGAGTGCACTAGCACCACTGGGGATGCAGTGCAGTCAGTCCAGTGAGTGTACTGGCACCACTGGAGATGCACTGCAGTGAGTCCAGAGAGTGCACTGGCACCACTGGGCATGCACTGCAGTGAGTCCACAGAGTGCACTGGCACCACTGGGGATGCAGTGCAGTGAGTCCAGAGAGTGCACTGGCACCACTGGGGATTTACTTCAGTGAGTCCAGAGAGTGCACGGGCTCCACTGGGGATGCACTGCAGTGAGTCCAGAGAGTGCACTTGCACCACTGGGGATGCAGTGCAGTGAGTCCAGAGAGTGCACTGGCACCACTGGGGATGCAGTGCAGTGAGTCCAGAGAGTGCACTGGCACCAATGGGGATGCACAGCAGTGAGCCCACAGAGTGCACTGGCACCACTGGGGATGCAGTACAGTGAGTCCAGAGAGTGCACTGGCACCACTGGGGATGCACTGCAGTGAGTCCAGAGAGTGCTCTGGCACCACTGGCGATGCAGTGCAGTGAGTCCAGAGAGTGCACTAGCACCACTGGGGATGCAGTGCAGTCAGTCCAGTGAGTGTACTGGCACCACTGGGGATGCACTGCAGTGAGTCCAGAGAGTGCACTGGCACCACTGGGGATGCACTGCAGTGAGTCCACAGAGTGCACTGGCACCACTGGGGATGCAGTGCAGTGAGTCCAGAGAGTGCACTGGCACCACTGGGGATGCACTTCAGTGAGTCCAGAGAGTGCACGGGCTCCACTGGGGATGCACTGCAGTGAGTCCAGAGAGTGCACTGGCACCACTGGGGATGCACTGCAGTGAGTCCAGAGAGTGCACTGGCAGCACTGGGGATGCAGTGAAGTGAGTCCAGAGAGTGCACTGGCACCACTGGGGATGCAGTTCAGTGAGTCCAGAGAGTGCACTGGCACCACTGGGGATGCACTGCAGTGAGTCCAGAGAGTTCACTGGCACCACTGGGGATGCAATTCAGTGAGTGCAGAGACTGCACTGGCACCACTGGGGATGCAGTGCAGTGAGTTCAGTGAGTGTACTGGCACCACTGGGGATGCACTGCAGTGAGTCCAGAGAGTGCATTGGCACCACTTGGAATGCACTGCAGTGAGTCCAGAGAGTGCACTTGCACCACTGGGGATGCAGTGCAGTGAGTCCAGAGAGTGCACTGGCACCACTGGGCATGCAGTGCAGTGAGTCCAGAGAGTGCACTGGCACCAATGGGGATGCACAGCAGTGAGCCCACAGAGTGCACTGGCACCACTGGAGATGCAGTACAGTGAGTCCACAGAGTGCACTGGCACCACTGGGGATGCACTGCAGTGAGTCCAGAGAGTGCTCTGGCACCACTGGGGATGCAGTGCAGTGAGTCCAGAGAGTGCACTAGCACCACTGGGGATGCAGTGCAGTCAGTCCAGTGAGTGTACTGGCACCACTGGGGATGCACTGCAGTGAGTCCAGAGAGTGCACTGACACCACTGAGAATGCACTTCAGTGAGTCCAGAGAGTGCACTGGCACCACTGGGGATGCACAGCAGTGAGTCCACAGAGTGCACTGGCACCACTGGGGATGCAGTGCAGTGAGTCCAGAGAGTGCACTGGCACCACTGGGGATGCACTTCAGTGAGTCCAGAGAGTGCACGGGCTCCACTGGGGATGCACTGCAGTGAGTCCACAGAGTGCACTGGCACCACTGGGGATGCAGTGCAGTGAGTCCAGAGAGTGCACTGGCTCCACTGGGGATGCAGTGCAGTGAGTCCAGAGAGTGCACTGGCACCACTGGGTATGCAGTGCAGTGAGTCCAGAGAGTGCACTGGCAAAACTGGGGATGCACTGCAGTGAGTCCAGAGTGTGCACTGGCACCACTGGGAATGCAGTGCAGTGAGTCCAGAGATCGCACTGGCACCACGGGGGATGCACTTCAGTGAGTCCAGAGAGTGCACTGGCACCACTGGGGATGCACTGCAGTGAGTCCAGAGAGTGCACTGGCACCACTGGGGATGCACTGCAGTGAGTCCAGAGAGTGCACTGGCACCACTGGGGATGCAGTGCAGTGAGTCCAGAGAGTGCACTGGCACCAGAGGGAATGCACTGCAGTGAGTCCAGTGAGTGCACTGGCACCACTGGGGATGCAGTGCAGTGAGTGCAGGGAGTGCACTGGCACCACTGGGGATGCAGTGCAGTGAGTCCAGAGAGTGCAGTGGCACCACTGGGGATGCAGTGCAGTCACTCCAGAGAGTGCACAGGCAGCACTGGCGATGCAGTGCAGTGAGTCCAGAGAGTGCTCTGGCACCACTGGGGATGCAGTGCAGTGAGTCCAGAGAGTGCACTGGCACCACTGGGGATGCAGTGCAGTGAGTCCAGAGAGTGCACTGGCACCACTGGTGATGCACTGCAGTTACTCCAGAGAGTGCACTGGCACCACTGGGGATGCGGTACGGTGAGTCCAGAGAGTGCACTGGACCACTGGTGATGCACTGCAGTGAGTCCAGAGAGTGCACTGGCACCACTGAGAATGCCTTTCAGTGAGTCCAGAGAGTGCACTGGCACCACTGTGGATGCACTGCAGTGAGTCCACAGATTGCACTAGCACCACTGGGGATGCACTGCAGTGAGTCCAGAGAGTGTACTGGCACCACTGGGGATGCACTGCAGTGAGTCCAGAGAGTGCACTGGCACCACTGAGAATGCACTTCAGTGAGTCCAGAGAGCGCACTGGCACCACTGGGGATGCAGTGCAGTGAGTCCAGAGAGTGAACTAGCACCACTGGGAATGTAGTGCAGTGAATCCAGTGAGTCCACTGGCACCAGTGGGGATGCACTGCAGTGAGTCCATAGAGTGCACTGGCACCACTGGGGATGCAGTGCAGTGAGCCCAGTGAGTGCACTGGCACCACTGGAGATGCAGTACAGTGAGTCCAGTGAATGCACTGGCAACACTGGGGATGCAGTGCAGTGAGTCCAGAGAGTGCACTGGCACCACTGGTGATGCAGTATAGTGAGTCCAGTGAGTGCACTGGCACCACTGGGGATGCAGTGCAGTGAGTCCAGAGAGTGCACTGGCACCACTGGGGATGCACTGCAGTGAGTCCAGAGAGTGCACTGGCACCACTGATGATGCAGTACAGTGAGTCCAGTGAGTGCATTGGCACCACTGGGGATGTAGTGCATTGACTCCAGAGAGTGCACTGGCACCACTTGGGATGCAGTGCAGTGAGTCTAGAGAGTGCACTGGCACCACTGGGGATGCAGTGCAGTGAGTCCAGAGAGTGCATTGGCACCACTGGGGATGCAGTGCAGTGAGTCCAGAGAGTGCACTGGCAGCACTGGGGATGCACTGCAGTGAGTCCACAGAGTGCACTGGTACCACTGGGGATGCAGTGCAGTGAGTCCAGAGAGTGCACTGGCACCACTGGGGATGCACTGCAGTGAGTCCAGAGAGTGCACTGGCACCACTGGGGATGCAGTGCAGTGAGTCCAGAGAGTGCACTGGCACCACTGGGGATGCAGTGCAGTGAGTCCAGAGAGTGCACTGGCACCACTGGGGATGCAGTGCAGTGAGTCCAGAGAGTGCACTGGCACCACTGAGAATGCACTTCAGTGAGTCCAGAGAGTGCACTAGCACCACTGGGGATGCAGTGCAGTGAATCCAGTGAGTGCACTGGCACCACTGGGGATGCAGTGCAGTGAGTCAAGAGAGTGCACTGGCACCACTGGGGATGCAGTACAGTGAGTCCAGAGAGTGCATTGGCACCATTGGAGATGCAGTGCAGTGAGTCCAAAGAGTGCACTGGCACCACTGGGGATGCACTTCAGTGAGTCCACAGAGTGCACTGGCACCACTGGGGATGCACTGCAGTGAGTCCAGAGAGTGCACTGGCACCATTGGAGATGCAGTGCAGTGAGTCCAGAGAGTGCACTGGCACCAATGGGGATGCACTTCAGTGAGTCCACAGAGTGCACTGGCTCCACTGGGGATGCAGTGCAGTGAGTCCAGAGAGTGCACTGGCACCATTGGAGATGCAGTGCAGTGAGTCCAGAGAGTGCACTGGCACCACTGGGGATGCAGTGCAGTGAGTCCAGAGAGTGCACTGGCACCACTGGGGATGCACTGCAGTGAGTCCAGAGAGTTCACTGGCACCACTGGGGATGCACTTCAGTGAGTGCAGAGACTGCACTGGCACCACTGGGGATGCAATTCAGTGAGTGCAGAGACTGCACTGGCACCACTGGGGATGCAGTGCAGTGAGTCCAGTGAGTGTACTGGCACCACTGGGGATGCACTGCAGTGAGTCCAGAGAGTGCATTGGCACCACTTGGGATGCACTGCAGTGAGTCCAGAGAGTGCACTTGCACCACTGGGGATGCAGTGCAGTGAGTCCAGAGAGTGCACTGGCACCACTGGGGATGCAGTGCAGTGAGTCCAGAGAGTGCACTGGCACCAATGGGGATGCACAGCAGTGAGCCCACAGAGTGCACTGGCACCACTGGGGATGCAGTGCAGTGAGTCCAGAGAGTGCTCTGGCACCACTGGCGATGCAGTGCAGTGAGTCCAGAGAGTGCACTAGCACCACTGGGGATGCAGTGCAGTCAGTCCAGTGAGTGTACTGGCACCACTGGGGATGCAGTGCAGTGAGTCCAGAGAGTGCACTGGCACCACTGAGAATGCACTTCAGTGAGTCCAGAGAGTGCACTGGCACCACTGGGGATGCACTGCAGTGAGTCCACAGAGTGCACTGGCACCACTGGGGATGCAGTGCAGTGAGTCCAGAGAGTGCACTGGCACCACTGGGGATGCACTGCAGTGAGTCCAGAGAGTGCACGGGCTCCACTGGGGATGCACTGCAGTGAGTCCAGAGAGTGCACTGGCACCACTGGGGATGCAGTGCAGTGAGTCCAGAGAGTGCACTGGCACCAATGGGGATGCACAGCAGTGAGCCCACAGAGTGCACTGGCACCACTGGGGATGCAGTACAGTGAGTCCACAGAGTGCACTGGCACCACTGGGGATGCACTGCAGTGAGTCCAGAGAGTGCTCTGGCACCACTGGGGATGCAGTGCAGTGAGTCCAGAGAGTGCACTAGCACCACTGGGGATGCAGTGCAGTCAGTCCAGTGAGTGTACTGGCACCACTGGGGATGCACTGCAGTGAGTCCAGAGAGTGCACTGGCACCACTGAGAATGCACTTCAGTGAGTCCAGAGAGTGCACTGGCACCACTGGGGATGCACTGCAGTGAGTCCACAGAGTGCACTGGCACCACTGGGGATGCAGTGCAGTGAGTCCAGAGAGTGCACTGGCACCACTGGGGATGCACTTCAGTGAGTCCAGAGAGTCCACGGGCTCCACTGGGGATGCACTGCAGTGAGTCCACAGAGTGCACTGGCACCACTGGGGATGCAGTGCAGTGAGTCCAGAGAGTGCACTGGCTCCACTGGGGATGCAGTGCAGTGAGTCCAGAGAGTGCACTGGCACCACTGGGTATGCAGTGCAGTGAGTCCAGAGAGTGCACTGGCAAAACTGGGGATGCACTGCAGTGAGTCCAGAGAGTGCACTGGCACCACTGGGGATGCAGTGCAGTGAGTCCAGAGTGTGCACTGGCACCACTGGGTATGCGGTGCGGTGAGTCCAGAGAGTGCATTGGCACCACTGGGGATGTAGTGCAGTGAGTCCAGAGAGTGCACTGGCACCACTGAGAATGCCCTTCAGTGAGTCCAGAGAGTGTACTGGCACCACTGGGGATGCACTTCAGTGAGTCCAGAGAGCGCACTGGCACCACTGGGGATGCAGTGCAGTGAGTCCAGAGAGTGCACTTGCACCACTGAGAATGCACTTCAGTGAGTCCAAAGAGTGCACTGGCACCACTGGGGATGCACTGCAGTGAGTCCAGAGAGTGCACTGGCACCACTGGGGATGCTGTGCAGTGAGTCCAGAGAGTGCACGGGCTCCACTGAGTATGCATTGCAGTGAGTCCAGAGAGTGCACTGGCAACACTGGGGATGCAGTGCAGTGAGTCCTGAGAGTGCACTGGCACCACTGGGGATGCAGTGGAGCAAGTCCAGAGAGTGCACTGGCACCACTGGGGATGCAGTGCAGTGAGTCCAGAGAGTGCACTGGCACCAATGGGGATGCAGTGTAGTGAGTCCAGAGAGTGCACTGGCACCACTGGGGATGCAGTACAGTGAGTCCAGAGAGTGCACTGGCACCACTGGGGATGCACAACAGTGAGTCCAGAGAGTGCATTGGCACCACTGGGGATGCAGTGCAGTGAGTCCAGAGAGTGCACTGGCACCATTGGAGATGCAGTGCAGTGAGTCCAGAGAGTGCACTGTCACCACTGGGGATGCAGTGCAGTGAGTCCAGAGAGTGCACTGGCACCACTGGGGATGCAGTGCAGTGAGTCCAGAGAGTGCACTGGCACCACTGGGGATGCTGTGCAGTGAGTCCAGAGAGTGCACGGGCTCCACTGAGTATGCATTGCAGTGAGTCCAGAGAGTGCACTGGCAACACTGGGGATGCAGTGCAGTGAGTCCTGAGAGTGCACTGGCACCACTGGGGATGCAGTGGAGCAAGTCCAGAGAGTGCACTGGCACCACTGGGGATGCAGTGCAGTGAGTCCAGAGAGTGCACTGGCACCAATGGGGATGCAGTGTAGTGAGTCCAGAGAGTGCACTGGCACCACTGGGGATGCAGTACAGTGAGTCCAGAGAGTGCACTGGCACCACTGGGGATGCACAACAGTGAGTCCAGAGAGTGCATTGGCACCACTGGGGATGCAGTGCAGTGAGTCCAGAGAGTGCACTGGCACCATTGGAGATGCAGTGCAGTGAGTCCAGAGAGTGCACTGGCACCACTGGGGATGCAGTGCAGTGAGTCCAGAGAGTGCACTGGCACCACTGGGGATGCAGTGCAGTGAGTCCAGAGAGTGCACTGGCACCACTGGGGATGCACTGCAGTGAGTCCAGATAGTTCACTGGCACCAATGGGGCTGCACTTCAGTGAGTGCAGAGAGTGCATTGGCACCACTGGGGATGCAGTGCAGTGAGTCCAGTGAGTGTACTGGCACCCCTGGGGATGCACTGCAGTGAGTCCAGAGAGTGCATTGGCACCACTTGGGATGCACTGCAGTGAGTCCAGAGAGTGCACTTGCACCACTGGGGATGCAGTGCAGTGAGTCCAGAGAGTGCACTGACACCACTGGGGATGCAGTGCAGTGAGTCCAGAGAGTGCACTGGCACCAATGGGGATGCACAGCAGTGAGTCCACAGAGTGCACTGGCACCACTGGGGATGCAGTGCAGTGAGTCCAGAGAGTGCACTGGCACCACTGGGGATGCAGTGCAGTGAGTCCAGAGAGTGCACTGGCACCACTGGGGATGCACAGCAGTGAGTCCAGAGAGTGCATTGGCACCACTGGGGATGCAGTGCAGTGAGTCCAGAGAGTGCACTGGCACCATTGGAGATGCAGTGCAGTGAGTCCAGAGAGTGCACTGGCACCACTGGGGATGCAGTGCAGTGAGTCCAGAGAGTGCACTGGCACCAATGGGGATGCACTTCTGTGAGTCCACAGAGTGCACTGGCTCCACTGGGGATGCAGTGCAGTGAGTCCAGAGAGTACACTGGCACCATTGGAGATGCAGTGCAGTGAGTCCAGAGAGTGCACTGGCACCACTGGGGATGCAGTGCAGTGAGTCCAGTGAGTGTACTGGCACCACTGGGGATGCACTGCAGTGAGTCCAGAGAGTGCATTGGCACCACTGGGGATGCACTGCAGTGAGTCCAGAGAGTGCACTTGCACCACTGGGGATGCAGTGCAGTGAGTCCAGAGAGTGCACTGGCACCACTGGGGATGCAGTGCAGTGAGTCCAGAGAGTGCACTGGCACCACTGGGGATGCAGTGCAGTGAGTCCAGAGAGTGCACTGGCACCACTGGCGATGCAGTGCAGTGAGTCCAGAGAGTGCACTGGCACCAATGGGGATGCACAGCAGTGAGCCCACAGAGTGCACTGGCACCACTGGGGATGCACTGCAGTGAGTCCAGAGAGTGCACTGGCACCACTGGGGATGCAGTGCAGTGAGTCCAGAGAGTGCACTGGCACCACTGGGGATGCACAGCAGTGAGTCCAGAGAGTGCATTGGCACCACTGGGGATGCAGTGCAGTGAGTCCAGAGAGTGCACTGGCACCATTGGAGATGCAGTGCAGTGAGTCCAGAGAGTGCACTGGCACCACTGGGGATGCAGTGCAGTGAGTCCAGAGAGTGCACTGGCACCACTGGGGATGCAGTGCAGTGAGTCCAGAGAGTGCACTGGCACCACTGGGGATGCACTGCAGTGAGTCCAGAGAGTTCACTGGCACCAATGGAGATGCACTTCAGTGAGTGCAGAGACTGCACTGGCACCACTGGGGATGCAGTGCAGTGAGTCCAGTGAGTGTACTGGCACCACTGGGGATGCACTGCAGTGAGTCCAGAGAGTGCTTTGGCACCACTTGGGATGCACTGCAGTGAGTCCAGAGAGTGCACTGGCACCACTGGGGATGCAGTGCAGTGAGTCCAGAGAGTGCACTGGCACCACTGGGGATGCAGGGCAGTGAGTCCAGAGAGTGCACTGGCACCAAAGGGGATGCACTTCAGTGAGTCCACAGAGTGCACTGGCTCCACTGGGGATGCAGTGCAGTGAGTCCAGAGAGTACACTGGCACCATTGGAGATGCAGTGCAGTGAGTCCAGAGAGTGCACTGGCACCACTGGGGATGCAGTGCAGTGAGTCCAGTGAGTGTACTGGCACCACTGGGGATGCACTGCAGTGAGTCCAGAGAGTGCATTGGCACCACTTGGGATGCACTGCAGTGAGTCCAGAGAGTGCACTGGCACCACTGGAGATGCAGTGCAGTGAGTCCAGAGAGTGCACTGGCACCACTGGGGATGCACTGCAGTGAGTCCAGAGAGTTCACTGGCACCACTGGAGATGCACTTCAGTGAGTGCAGAGACTGCACTGGCACCACTGGGGATGCAGTGCAGTGAGTCCAGTGAGTGTACTGGCACCACTGGGGATGCACTGCAGTGAGTCCAGAGAGTGCTTTGGCACCACTTGGGATGCACTGCAGTGAGTCCAGAGAGTGCACTGGCACCACTGGGGATGCAGTGCAGTGAGTCCAGAGAGTGCACTGGCACCACTGGGGATGCAGTGCAGTGAGTCCAGAGAGTGCACTGGCACCAATGGGGATGCACTTCAGTGAGTCCACAGAGTGCACTGGCTCCACTGGGGATGCAGTGCAGTGAGTCCAGAGAGTACACTGGCACCATTGGAGATGCAGTGCAGTGAGTCCAGAGAGTGCACTGGCACCACTGGGGATGCAGTGCAGTGAGTCCAGTGAGTGTACTGGCACCACTGGGGATGCACTGCAGTGAGTCCAGAGAGTGCATTGGAACCACTGGGGATGCACTGCAGTGAGTCCAGAGAGTGCACTTGCACCACTGGGGATGCAGTGCAGTGAGTCCAGAGAGTGCACTGGCACCACTGGGGATGCAGTGCAGTGAGTCCAGAGAGTGCACTGGCACCACTGGCGATGCAGTGCAGTGAGTCCAGAGAGTGCACTAGCACCACTGGGGATGCAGTGCAGTCAGTCCAGTGAGTGTACTGGCACCACTGGGGATGCACTGCAGTGAGTCCAGAGAGTGCACTGGCACCACTGGGGATGAACTGCAGTGAGTCCACAGAGTGCACTGGCACCACTGGGGATGCAGTGCAGTGAGTCCAGAGAGTGCACTGGCACCACTGGGGATGCACTTCAGTGAGTCCAGAGAGTGCACGGGCTCCACTGGGGATGCAGTGCAGTGAGTCCAGAGAGTGCACTGGCACCACTGGGGATGCACTGCAGTGAGTCCAGAGAGTGCACTTGCACCACTGGGGATGCAGTGCAGTGAGTCCAGAGAGTGCACTGGCACCACTGGGGATGCAGTGCAGTGAGTCCAGAGAGTGCACTGGCACCAATGGGGATGCACAGCAGTGAGCCCACAGAGTGCACTGGCACCACTGGGGATGCAGTACAGTGAGTCCAGAGAGTGCACTGGCACCACTGGGGATGCAGTACAGTGAGTCCAGAGAGTGCTCTGGCACCACTGGCGATGCAGTGCAGTGAGTCCAGAGAGTGCACTAGCACCACTGGGGATGCAGTGCAGTCAGTCCAGTGAGTGTACTGGCACCACTGGGGATGCACTGCAGTGAGTCCAGAGAGTGCACTGGCACCACTGGGGATGCACTGCAGTGAGTCCACAGAGTGCACTGGCACCACTGGGGATGCAGTGCAGTGAGTCCAGAGAGTGCACTGGCACCACTGGGGATGCACTTCAGTGAGTCCAGAGAGTGCACGGGCTCCACTGGGGATGCACTTCAGTGAGTCCAGAGAGTGCACTGGCACCACTGGGGATGCACTGCAGTGAGTCCAGAGAGTGCACTGGCAGCACTGGGGATGCAGTGAAGTGAGTCCAGAGAGTGCACTGGCACCACTGGGGATGCAGTTCAGTGAGTCCAGAGAGTGCACTGGCACCACTGGGGATGCACTGCAGTGAGTCCAGAGAGTTCACTGGCACCACTGGGGATGCAATTCAGTGAGTGCAGAGACTGCACTGGCACCACTGGGGATGCAGTGCAGTGAGTCCAGTGAGTGTACTGGCACCACTGGGGATGCACTGCAGTGAGTCCAGAGAGTGCATTGGCACCACTTGGGATGCACTGCAGTGAGTCCAGAGAGTGCACTTGCACCACTGGGGATGCAGTGCAGTGAGTCCAGAGAGTGCACTGGCACCACTGGGCATGCAGTGCAGTGAGTCCAGAGAGTGCACTGGCACCAATGGGGATGCACAGCAGTGAGCCCACAGAGTGTACTGGCACCACTGGAGATGCAGTACAGTGAGTCCACAGAGTGCACTGGCACCACTGGGGATGCACTGCAGTGAGTCCAGAGAGTGCTCTGGCACCACTGGGGATGCAGTGCAGTGAGTCCAGAGAGTGCACTAGCACCACTGGGGATGCAGTGCAGTCAGTCCAGTGAGTGTACTGGCACCACTGGGGATGCACTGCAGTGAGTCCAGAGAGTGCACTGACACCACTGAGAATGCACTTCAGTGAGTCCAGAGAGTGCACTGGCACCACTGGGGATGCACTGCAGTGAGTCCACAGAGTGCACTGGCACCACTGGGGATGCAGTGCAGTGAGTCCAGAGAGTGCACTGGCACCACTGGGGATGCACTTCAGTGAGTCCAGAGAGTGCACGGGCTCCACTGGGGATGCACTGCAGTGAGTCCACAGAGTGCACTGGCACCACTGGGGATGCAGTGCAGTGAGTCCAGAGAGTGCACTGGCTCCACTGGGGATGCAGTGCAGTGAGTCCAGAGAGTGCACTGGCACCACTGGGTATGCAGTGCAGTGAGTCCAGAGAGTGCACTGGCAAAACTGGGGATGCACTGCAGTGAGTCCAGAGTGTGCACTGGCACCACTGGGAATGCAGTGCAGTGAGTCCAGAGATCGCACTGGCACCACGGGGGATGCACTTCAGTGAGTCCAGAGAGTGCACTGGCACCACTGGGGATGCACTGCAGTGAGTCCAGAGAGTGCACTGGCACCACTGGGGATGCAGTGCAGTGAGTCCAGAGAGTGCACTGGCACCACTGGGGATGCAGTGCAGTGAGTCCAGAGAGTGCACTGGCACCAGAGGGAATGCACTACAGTGAGTCCAGTGAGTGCACTGGCACCACTGGGGATGCAGTGCAGTGAGTGCAGGGAGTGCACTGGCACCACTGGGGATGCAGTGCAGTGAGTCCAGAGAGTGCAGTGGCACCACTGGGGATGCAGTGCAGTGAGTCCAGAGAGTGCACAGGCAGCACTGGGGATGCAGTGCAGTGAGTCCAGAGAGTGCTCTGGCACCACTGGGGATGCAGTGCAGTGAGTCCAGAGAGTGCACTGGCAGCACTGGGGATGCAGTGCAGTGAGTCCAGAGAGTGCTCTGGCACCACTGGGGATGCAGTGCAGTGAGTCCAGAGAGTGCACTGGCACCACTGGGGATGCAGTGCAGTGAGTCCAGAGAGTGCACTGGCACCACTGGGGATGCACTGCAGTGAGTCCACAGATTGCACTGGCACCACTGGGGATGCAGTGCAGTGAGTCCAGAGAGTGTACTGGCACCACTGGGGATGCACTGCAGTGAGTCCAGAGAGTGCACTGGCACTACTGAGAATGCACTTCAGTGAGTCCAGAGAGCGCACTGGCACCACTGGGGATGCAGTGCAGTGAGTCCAGAGAGTGAACTAGCACCACTGGGAATGTAGTGCAGTGAATCCAGTGAGTCCACTGGCACCAGTGGGGATGCACTGCAGTGAGTCCATAGAGTGCACTGGCACCACTGGGGATGCAGTGCAGTGAGCCCAGTGAGTGCACTGGCACCACTGGAGATGCAGTACAGTGAGTCCAGTGAATGCACTGGCAACACTGGGGATGCAGTGCAGTGAGTCCAGAGAGTGCACTGGCACCACTGGTGATGCAGTATAGTGAGTCCAGTGAGTGCACTGGCACCACTGGGGATGCAGTGCAGTGAGTCCAGAGAGTGCACTGGCACCACTGGGGATGCACTGCAGTGAGTCCAGAGAGTGCACTGGCACCACTGATGATGCAGTACAGTGAGTCCAGTGAGTGCACTGGCACCACTGGGGATGTAGTGCATTGACTCCAGAGAGTGCACTGGCACCACTTGGGATGCAGTGCAGTGAGTCTAGAGAGTGCACTGGCACCACTGGGGATGCAGTGCAGTGAGTCCAGAGAGTGCATTGGCACCACTGGGGATGCAGTGCAGTGAGTCCAGAGAGTGCACTGGCAGCACTGGGGATGCACTGCAGTGAGTCCACAGAGTGCACTGGTACCACTGGGGATGCAGTGCAGTGAGTCCAGAGAGTGCACTGGCACCACTGGGGATGCACTGCAGTGAGTCCAGAGAGTGCACTGGCACCACTGGGGATGCAGTGCAGTGAGTCCAGAGAGTGCACTGGCACCACTGGGGATGCAGTGCAGTGAGTCCAGAGAGTGCACTGGCACCACTGGGGATGCAGTGCAGTGAGTCCAGAGAGTGCACTGGCACCACTGAGAATGCACTTCAGTGAGTCCAGAGAGTGCACTAGCACCACTGGGGATGCAGTGCAGTGAATCCAGTGAGTGCACTGGCACCACTGGGGATGCAGTGCAGTGAGTCAAGAGAGTGCACTGGCACCACTGGGAATGCAGTACAGTGAGTCCAGAGAGTGCATTGGCACCATTGGAGATGCAGTGCAGTGAGTCCAAAGAGTGCACTGGCACCACTGGGGATGCACAGCAGTGAGTCCAGAGAGTGCATTGGCACCACTGGGGATGCAGTGCAGTGAGTCCAGAGAGTGCACTGGCACCATTGGAGATGCAGTGCAGTGAGTCCAGAGAGTGCACTGGCACCAATGGGGATGCACTTCAGTGAGTCCACAGAGTGCACTGGCTCCACTGGGGATGCAGTGCAGTGAGTCCAGAGAGTGCACTGGCACCATTGGAGATGCAGTGCAGTGAGTCCAGAGAGTGCACTGGCACCACTGGGGATGCAGTGCAGTGAGTCCAGAGAGTGCACTGGCACCACTGGGGATGCAGTGCAGTGAGTCCAGAGAGTGCACTGGCACCACTGGGGATGCACTGCAGTGAGTCCAGAGAGTTCACTGGCACCACTGGGGATGCACTTCAGTGAGTGCAGAGACTGCACTGGCACCACTGGGGATGCAATTCAGTGAGTGCAGAGACTGCACTGGCACCACTGGGGATGCAGTGCAGTGAGTCCAGTGAGTGTACTGGCACCTCTGGGGATGCACTGCAGTGAGTCCAGAGAGTGCATTGGCACCACTTGGGATGCACTGCAGTGAGTCCAGAGAGTGCACTTGCACCACTGGGGATGCAGTGCAGTGAGTCCAGAGAGTGCACTGGCACCACTGGGGATGCAGTGCAGTGAGTCCAGAGAGTGCACTGGCACCAATGGGGATGCACTGCAGTGAGTCCACAGAGTGCACTGGTACCACTGGGGATGCAGTGCAGTGAGTCCAGAGAGTGCACTGGCACCACTGGGGATGCACTGCAGTGAGTCCAGAGAGTGCACTGGCACCACTGGGGATGCAGTGCAGTGAGTCCAGAGAGTGCACTGGCACCACTGGGGATGCAGTGCAGTGAGTCCAGAGAGTGCACTGGCACCACTGGGGATGCAGTGCAGTGAGTCCAGAGAGTGCACTGGCACCACTGAGAATGCACTTCAGTGAGTCCAGAGAGTGCACTAGCACCACTGGGGATGCAGTGCAGTGAATCCAGTGAGTGCACTGGCACCACTGGGGATGCAGTGCAGTGAGTCAAGAGAGTGCACTGGCACCACTGGGAATGCAGTACAGTGAGTCCAGAGAGTGCATTGGCACCATTGGAGATGCAGTGCAGTGAGTCCAAAGAGTGCACTGGCACCACTGGGGATGCACAGCAGTGAGTCCAGAGAGTGCATTGGCACCACTGGGGATGCAGTGCAGTGAGTCCAGAGAGTGCACTGGCACCATTGGAG